>NC_020493.1:23599208-23610352 GCF_000184155.1 Fragaria vesca subsp. vesca | reverse complement strand
TTCCTAAATTTTCACGATTATTTTCCTGTGAAATTGCTAATTCCATAAGATAAGTATCCAAACGAGGAAAACCGTCCTAAGAAATTGGGAATTCCTTATTTTTTATTAAATTCTCAGAAATTCACCCACATCCAAACACACCGTAAATGTATATACCGCGCCAAGGCGCGGGTATAATTCTAGTATATATATATTTGCTGTCTCTTCTTACCGGAAAGTTTCGGTGTCTAAACAAATTTCTACCATATCTGATTACGTTGAGCTTTATATTTGACCCTTACATGCATTTGTGAATGATGACGATGGATCAATATTATTCATTAGCAAGTGTATCACATAGATGGCGAACTCTAAAGGTTTCTTTATCCACTAATTGTTTTGGTTAAGGAAAGTTGCTTTACAGAAACTTGCAGTCAATCTCTTCGACAACTACTTGATGATGACCATATATGATTTTCTGATCAAATTATACGCAATTAGGAATGGACAACATGAAGTGTAATTGTTCCACCCAAAGTCACAATTGATGTACCTGGTTTGAGGAGATAGCCTATAGGACTTTCTCAATGTAGCACTTGCTTTTCAAACACGTACAAAGTATAATTATTAATTAGCTATTGTCCAATTAATCGTCTCTCTGTTAATTTCAGTGAGGGACCGACGATTAGTTAATTAGTTTACTATACTTTTAGGCTAAAAAGTTAGTAGTTTTAGCTAACTTTTTAGGATCAATATTTGTTTTCAATATGTGTGCTTCTCATTCAAGAATTCAAGAGCATGCCTAGCTAGCATGATTTAAACGAATAGTGAAAGGCCAAGATACTCATACTTCATCCAAAATCATTCACTTTGATTTGATACTTAAGCAATGAGTCTAAGAAACAGAATTGTCATGCAATAAGGAGCTAGATTATCTATGATACGTTTCATAAGTAATTAACTAAAAAACAAGCTTTGTAATGAAATCATGCATATTCACTCTCACAAGCTTAAAGATAAGGCAAAGTTTATAACAAAATCAAATGAAATTTTAATGTACAATTCCAACAGCGCTCTCTCCATCTTCGATCACTGGTAACTTTTCCATATACACACACCAACATATAGGACTAGGTTTAGGCAGAATACCCGTCAATATTCAATGCAAACCAAACAATTTCCCTCAACAATTCTTCCCTAAATTCCCTTGATTTTCCATCCACAAATCTCCACAATAATTTATAAAGTGGTAGCCATCAATCTAATTAATCTATACGCACATATACCTAATCACACAATGCTTAATTCGATTCAATATCTACGTTGCACATTTCCTTTTCTACCTTTCCATGTCTATTGGCGCAAAGGCTGTCTTTCCCATATGATCCACAAAGCTCTTCGAGTCTCCAACATTGCTTCTCTTCTGAGATTCCACATCATCATCTTCTTCAGATTCACGGTCACTTCCCAGAGTAAAGTACTCCACCTTTTCACCGTAAAACTTAACCAAAACCAAATAGAAGGCCACCCCAAAAACGGCAATTCCAATCAAGAACCAACTAAACAGAAGATTCACCAACGACAGTGCTCTGTGACGTGCCTCCTCGCTTTGGCACTTAACCACTTCGTGACCCTCTTCATCATTTAGAAAACAACCTTTGGAAATCAACCCAGGTGTCCAGAGCATAACCCCCATGACCATAAGCCAGATACCTTGGAAGAATATACTGAGTGACCTCACAAAGCTGATCAGGAAGCACTTGGGGAAACCAAGTCCCACTAGGGTTGTGATCAAGGAGACAAGAATCACAAGCTGAAGAAGCAAGTGGTATTGGCCCTCAGGTCCCAAGTGGTCAGAAGAGTGAAGGTGAAAGAGTAGCAGTTGCTGACCAAAGGCTACGGCTCCGAGGATTTGGGTCAGACCATGCTGAGCTCTAGGTGCTAATTTGTCGAGAACGATAGCCAAGGCAGCGTAGACCAAGAAAGTCATGGAGATTGAGGCGTGCTCGAAGTTGTGGAGATGGTTTGAAGGGATGGTTCCGTCATCGTCGAACGGTTGGTGTTTTTCAGGACTGATGAAGAGTTCCATGGCAACGGAGGCTGATGAACCTAAGATGATCAACAAGAGCTCCAAGTACCTGAACTTGGAGGCGGGAAACCATATTGGTGCCCTGTAGGAGTTGGGATGTTGAAGATGGAGCTTGATGTGGTTGAAGAGGTGCCATAATCCAATCAGAACAAACCCAAAGCCTGGTACTACATGCCCAACTAAAGTACCCATAGTTTCAAAGAGAGGGAAGAGTATAGTTGTTGTTTGAGGCTTGATGAGATGAAGAAATTAAGCTATGGAGGGGAAGATGGGGAAGGGGTGGGAAATGAGAGTGGGGTTTTAAAGGATGATTTTGAAGTTAAATTCCAAGGGTGTCTAGAGGCTTCTGAAGGAGGGTGTTACAAATTTTGAACTTGTTTTTGGTGGCTTGTATAGTAAGATAAACAATAGTTGACCAATGAGGCTATGACCTGTACTCCAATTAAAAGCTCCAAGTAATGGAAATACCAAGGCAAACCAGGCTTCTAGAATGGTTAGCCATAGCAGGAACACAACTTTGGTTTTTCATTTTGTCCACAACTGAAATGGCAAGATTGCCCCGCCATTGATTTGTTAAACTATACATGCATGGTTTAATTAAGTCTCTAGATCTACACACTTTTATGTTATCTAGTCAATCAAGAGAGACCAAAATAAACAGTCAATTAAGTGGATACTAGGGTGAATCAATTTTCAAATCTTATAATATAAGGTATAAGTAAAGGAAAAATCTGTTGTACATTAATGTATGACATATATACTTGTTTTTGTAGACAAATTTTCTAAAACAGCCACCTATGTTACAAGTGATCTCTTCCTTTTAGTTGCTTTTTTCAGTTTGTATGCTATACACGTCAGTATAGCAGACAAAACTCATAAGTAAAAAATCTTCAGTGAGCTGTGAAATCGTATATATGAGTATTAAAACATATATAAATAACATAGCTTGGAAAGGACATGATTGTCATTACAAACAAGTGAGGGCGACAAATCAATATTTTGGGAATAGGTACGTAAATAAATGAATCATGAGAATCTTGGTCCAAACTAGCATTTTTTCTTTTGCGAAGGTTCACAAGGCTTGTACATCTTTCTAAGAACATGAATTCACGAAATTTCTTGGTCAATTTCAAATTAGCCAACAGGAAACACGAGTGGAATATTCGATCATGACATATATATTGACATTGTTTTTTTTAGAGAGAAAATATTTGAGAAAATTCACTACATGCTACAATCCCCCAAAAGGAAGACAATACTTGATCGCGAAACAGAGACTACTCACTTGGTAAAACTCATTGCCTATTATTACTTGTTTATTAAGCAATTAATTAAGTGTCTAGATCCAAAACTATACGTATGTCGATCTTCAAATAGTTATATGTTTAGTGTTGCATGAATTCAACTATTTTGCAAGGTACTCGGATACTCTGCTTCACTATATCGAAAACATGCTTTGCCATGCCCCTTGATCACAACCCTAAACCCTAAGCCCTAAACCATAAAACTCTATATATATTCTATAAATGGAATCTTGCAGTAGTAAAAATCATTTCCCCTAAAGAAAAAATTGGTAGCTATCATCACGTACATCACGTTTGTCACCTCTCCAACTCAAATACTTAAAATTAAAAAAAAAAAAAAAAAACTTAAATTATATGCATCTTGCGTGTGCCACTACCATGCATAGAATCAAGAATGAAAATTGTTCATGTCAACGTACTCAATCTGTTTTGTACCCAGTTCAAAAGAGTACGATCTTTTCTTTCTTATCCTATTTATCCTTTTCCGAAGTTAGTATGGATGAATTTGCTTTCTTCTTCTGGGGGTTATGGACGTTCTTGAGGAAGAAGGTTCCTTGCTGTTGGATTATTTGGTTTCTACTGTAGACTTACTCCTGGCCATAAGTATAGACTGTATAGTACGTGTGAAATTATGAAAATCCACAAGGAAAAAAATAAAACGAAAACGAAAGAAGGGCTGCTAGATGCTTGGGAGTTGGGACCCAAGTTATCTAATGACATGTGTGCTGACCAATTGCTAATTAGTGTTCAGTATATCTGACGAATTAACATAGGCAACTGCTAATTAAAACAATCTGAAGTGAAAGATGAAAGGGACACGATGACCAACACCGATCTCTCAAACTTCAAACCTGCATGCATAAAAGGATTTATACTTCAAATTAACCTGTTCTTCTTTCTTTTCCTCGTGAACTAGTTGACGAAGCAAGCATAGCTTAATATTTCTGCAGCAGCTAGCATATAGCAGCTTATGTATTTTCAGGATTTATAATAAGCAGATTCTGACTTAATTGGTAATTCGAACTTGAACGATCACACCTAGCAGATAAACGTACGTAAGAAAATCTTGTTCTTTGATCCGAACGGGTTAATTAACGTAACCCCCTTAATTAAGAAAATCTCTAACCGTTTCATTTAGGTCATCAGTGACGTTGGCCAAACCTTGTTTTGATTAATCAAGCTAAGCCTCACGTTTTCAACAAGTAATTAGACTTGCAAGTCGTTGGCCAAACCTTAATTGTATATTATTAGTTGTCAACTTTTCCATCCTGTCCATATCGATTCGCATATGTCGTTAAATTACACATGTAAGGTAAACCCTAGACTCTAAACCCAAGACCTTAAACGCTAAACTCTAAACTCTATCTCCTGTTAAAATTAAGATGATTAAACATCAAACGTACCTAGCAGCCCCATGCCTACCGAGGTAGGCTTTTTTCAGATTGGTGTCTTCGATCTCCCGAGCATGGGCGGATCCAGCCCCAGGCTCACCTGGGCTTAAGCCTAGGTGAGATCTCAGCTCTTAAAAAAAAAAAAACTAACTCTCAACTGAAGAGAAAACCAGCAAGTATTGTAGTGACACTGCTGCACTTTCAATTCAACATCAGCTAATCACTTTGTCAGTTAAAATATTAGACTCCCAAACTCTTCGACATTGTCCACTCACCACTCCTCCCTCTCTCAAACATTTAAAAAGCTCCCAAATTTTCAACCTTGAGAACCAGCCCACACCTCCCATCACTCCCCCAAAACTCTCTGCCGCCAAATCCCTCGCAACTATAACTCTATAACACCAATGCCAATGACCTAAACTCTTTCGTTAATCGGTACTACTCTTATTTTGTTTGAGACATTCTAAAAAAAACATTGGTATACTAAAATGATGTCATTTTAGTAACTCTAAAATTAAGTTGTTAAATAAAATTTCTCGCGTCGTTGAAATTAGTTGAATTTTTTGTGTGTGTAACAATTAGCCCGGATAAGAATGTTATACTGGATTCACCACTGCTCCCGAGCTGCAGCGTATTCTCTTCAAGTACAGGGAGCTGTTTGACGCACCTACAAGCCTTCCTCCCATCAGGTCCATTGATCATCGGATACCTCTTCTTAAGAAGATTGAGTTTCACTATATATGTAGTTGTTTTTGCTTTTGTGTAATTTAGAAATTTTTATATCCAGAACTCTAAGGCCTTAAAAAGCAGAAGGCCGGAAATGGCATGGGCCGTGGAGGAAATGGATTTCAGGCACAGTTGGGACTAGAACACTGCACTATACGTCTATACCTGTATACCATATCGTCAGCTAGCTTCTAATTTAGGCCTGCAACCGCTTACTTAGTGTGTCAAGTCTCTCTTAAAAAAAAAAAAAAAAAAAACTCTTAGTCTTAACTCTTTAAGTACTCATGTTTTGAGTTTTCACACAAAAATTAAGCTTTCTGGTGATTCACGTACTCTTTTGCCACTGTTTGCAGCTTTAGTGAGGAAAGTAAATAAAAGAAGAAACAAAGGGCATGCAGCTAGGTATGATTGTAATCACTGATCGATCAGCAGTGGCTTCCAAGGCAAGTATGTAAGTTTCAGTTGTGCTCTGTAGACCTGAGCCTATAGTCATGATCGAAGATTGTGATGGAGATCTGCATCTGATGTACGAAGATATATACAATGTTTGTTCTTATTGTTTATCCTTTATCTACACAGGCATGCTTAACCTAAAAGCAAAATGCAGTGCCTTTGGTCAACACAATGGATTGTGAGATCGCAGTGGCCAACTTCTTATAAGTAAAAGCCGGCTTTTCTTATATAGTGGATTCCTTCACCTTCAGTACTTTACCCTGAAAATTCATAGTATCGATCTCGACTATAAAATTTCACAAAGAAGTGAAAGAATAGAGGAAACCACATAAGCTCTTCAATTCATGTCCGGCCACTCAAAGTAACTTCCACCAAACCGAATCGAGACTTGACTGTTTTGCTGTGGGAGCTAGCTCTTTGTCTTTCTTTTGGTTATTCTCTTCACCGAACCCTTGATAGTTGATACAGATTGACAAGGTTTTATACGCTAGCTAAGGTATGGTGATGATCATATATAAGGAGACATAATTAACCAAAACGATCTCTAAACACATACGACCTAACTTTGTTATATCATAATCAAAGTGTTGTGATAATGTATTGGGGGATTTTCACATACATCCAATTTTGAAGAGTGATTTTAAATAAAACTCACATAATATTCCTTTCTGATAGACATCTAAAATGTATCAATTATGATACATATTATGTCCTATTTTTTATAAATTTTACACAATTGCCACCATTCAACTATAACATATAAACATAATAAATAAGCTTAATTGATGTTTTCTTTACCTTGATTATGAGTTTTTCTTTTAACACTAACATTTTTCAATTAATTTGCAAGAATCATGCGGTTTTCTTTATTTTTATGAAAAAATCTAGGTGAAATGAATACATTCTATGATCTATACATAAGGTAAAATATAAAATAAATAAGATATCTGATTATTTGAGTAAAAAGAAGAAATTTTATAGTGTTACCGTAAGCCCTAAGCCCTAAGCCCTAAACCCTAAACCCTAAGCCCTAAACCCTAAACCCTAAACCCTAAACCCTAAACCCTATACCCTATACCCTGTACCCTATATCCTAAACCCTATACCCTATACCCTAACTCTATACCCTAAACCCAATTTTGGGTTTCTTCTTTTTAGGTATATTATCATATCATGTCCTACTTAATAAGTACATTAGTAGGTACATTAGAAATGTAAATGTTCTCTCGATCAGGATGAGAAATGATATAATAATATACCTAAAAAGAAGAAAATTAATCAAAGAACAAGAACGTGTACCTTACAATCAGACATTTTTCGACTATGTAGAGAGACACCAACTGTGAGCTTAAGAATGAAAAAAATCATTCTATTACAAATGACATACTTCTATATATAACATATATATACACTCAAGTTAGTAATAACAAGGTAAGAAATTAAAGTTATGATAAAGTTAAATCAAACTAAATTTTAGCTCAATATTTGAGTTTCAAATTGATGCTAAAATTGAGAAATATACCAAATTTAGCTTTATATCATCTGAAGGGCAAATCAAAGAAACTAAAAAAATGAAGAAAACTATTAATTATAGACATATGCTCTGTATAGTAAGTTTGCTTATGTGGAGTGGGTGTAAAATGAAAGAAAAATATGTATGGGTTTATCTTAAAAGAGGTCTAGTATTTTGGGTTTTTATCTAATTTTCTCTAATGTATTCGATCGGACTTAAAATTACAATCTTTTTCATAATTGAGGAAAATGTTCTTCATATAGGCTCTTTTACTGTTATGCGGAAGCAGCCGACGGGTCCTGAGGGTCCCACACACACAGGTCAAGAAATATCGATATTGTCCCCAGTTTAGTCACCCGGATGCAAAACGGGTATATGGTTTTAACACAAAAGGTCTCGACATTAGTGTGTGGTACCATTCTTTATAACCTAAGGATAACTCTTCACGTTTTTGACGTGAGATTCTAAATCTAAGCCACACTTTTCCAACAGTTACTTGAGAAACGTACACCATGCCATATGTGTACCAGCAGTCAAAAGTGTGTTAGTGACATGACCAAACAAAGATGAAAAAGTTACACAACGTCTAAATGTCTACCATGACTTAAGGACATGGGAACAAACAAAGATGCGAGAGTTAAACAGAGTTCAATTTAATTGTGAGAGTCCGTATATAGTTGGTGGGCAGATCGAATGATGAGATCAATGAGTAATTGGTATATGTTTTTACTATGAAACATGAGCTCTATGTTTTGTTTCTTAATTTGTTCTTTCTTGCTAACAAAAAGAAGTTTTATACACCAATCAGATAATGTTTTGTGACAATTCATTTTATCGTGGCAGTTCATTTATTTCAGTAATGGCCTTTAGAACATTATCACACTACAAGAATAAATCACTTAGGTGAAGGAATTGATTCGTCACTTAAGTAATTATTTTCATCACCTAATTAAGTACATAGACGACCGAAAATCTATCGCCTAAGTGACGTGATGTAAGAACATACTTAGGCGACGAAAATAGTATCCTGCCGCCTAAATGATCATTAAGGTGACAAAATGATTTTCGTCACAAAATAACTTTATTCTATTTTTAAGAAAAGATCAAAACTTGGCTTGGAACAGTCATCTATATTTATGCAAGAAATTTGTAACAAAACCACATATATCTCTTTTTTCGACAAAATATATTGTAGTCGGTTATGCATAAAACAACCTCCCAAGCTTGTAAACCAGCAAACATTCCCCCACAACCGAGGCAGCCCTGAGGTTCCTACCTATAAGTAGGATGGGCCGAGCCTGACCTCAGAGGCAGCATTGGGCCAGAAACAGTTTCAGAAGGCATAAGGGAGTTGGGTGTTTTTAGTAACAGCAAAGACAATTGTCTCACATCGGTTCTCAAGTAAAGAGAACTCACTCTGGACCATATTTATGGCCCAGCCACCAGGTTGTCAGGTATCATTAACTACTCTCAGTAATTACATTCTATCATAAGATTCTGATTTGAGCTTCGGAGGAGGAAAGACCGGAAGCCCCCGGTTACCCTTGTTATTGTAGGTCAGTAGGAGGATAGCTAACCACCTACCAGACACGCCGTCAGCTTCTGCGAACCCATCTGGGATTGTATAGAAACATATATAAAAATCAAAGAGAAACCATATACATTACATATCCTAAGCTTAATGGATCAAACGTAAAGTATCAAGAGCTACATCATGCAAAGTAGTAGTTTAGCAACCACTGTTAACTTGATGGCCAAAAGTAGCTAAAACATTTGTCACAAAATTTTTCTCTTTTTAAATATGGGTAAATTCGATAGACTTAAAACTGGTAAGCCAAGATTCTGATATCATGAACTAGATGCATGAGAGTCAATACTAGCATGTAAATGCAAGTCATGGAAAGTTCATGCAAGACATCACAAACATAAATCTACAAGTAATGAGTTAAACTTCCCAATATATATAATGCCTGCAAGAAGGATCAGCCAGCATTTTAATTATGCTATCAAAGATCATCCAGTCGCCATTGGTCAAAGATGTCTCACGTATATAAAGCATGCAATGCAAATAATATCAATATCAAACAGATTGACAAGGCTTTATAAGCTAATTAAGGCGCATACAACCTACCTTTGTTACATCATAATCAAAGGTGTTGTAATGATATAAATATTCAATCTAATTACAACTAGGCTAGGTCACAATATTGTAAGGAAAATCTTGAAACAATCTTCATATAAGTTTAGCTAATTGAGAAACACGTGTACTAACAGATTTGAGAGGCATTCAGACTTTGTGTACTTGTGACGGGAAATCAGTATGTCTTTATTGCGATAATCTTTTGAACATCGTCCGAATGATAACTAATTAAGTGAATGTGTTAACATATAATTACTCGCTAATGTATTTCGTATAAAAAAAAACTCGCTGGTGAAAATGTGAAAACATGAATCAAGTATGACCAAAAAAGACGAAAGAAATTATGAGTCGGTAGTTGGTGGCCAGAATGATGAAGTGAAGCTGGATGGCGTGTTCCACCCGATCATTTCACTATATATGTGGACACAACCTTCTCGGTTGGAGAAAGGTTCCAACAATGGCCAGAATACCTCCCATGTTTGCTACACAACTCATACTTCTCTCCCTTCTTTCTTCCTTTGCCCTCATTCTGGTCCGGGGAGAAGATGATCACGATTTCGTGACAGCCATGGACCGCGATCTCTTGGGGCTCAAGAAAGAAAAGCTCAGTCACTTCCGGTTGTACTGGCATGACATTGTGGCCGGCAAAAACCCAAGCTCAATCGGAGTGGTGAAATCACCCGGTAACTCATCAACATTCTTCGGAGCCGTGAGCATGATTGACAATCCCCTCACCGAAAAGCCGGAGCTGAGCTCGAAGCTACTAGGGAGGGCTCAAGGGTTCTATGCATCAGCTGCACAACAGGAAATCGGGCTGTTGATGGCCATGAACTTTCATTTTACTCAGGGCAAATATAATGGAAGCACCATAACTGTGCTGGGGAGGAACTCGGCGCTCAACAAGGTGAGAGAGATGCCGGTGATCGGAGGAAGCGGGCTTTTCAGGTTTGCAAGAGGTTATGTTGAAGCAAGAACTCACACATTCACTCCGAGCACCGGAGATGCCATCGTGGAGTACAATTGCTATGTGCTCCATTATTGATGCTTGTTTTTCTTAGTTGTTTTTTTTCCTTCGTTATTTTCTTAGCTATGTCTGATCATGTCAGCTACCTACCTTTGTCTACTTTTGAGTTTAGTGGGGTTGGTTGCCATTAGCGTCTTTCTACAAGTGAGGGCATAACTAGTATAATAGCCGGACGCAATTTCACCATATTCACTTGTATTGTCAATTATTCTTACCTGATTTTATGAATTTTCAATACGTTAAAGCTGATGATAAAATAAAATTTTATGTTTAAAATTCAGAACTTCACATGTACACTAGTGTAAACATAGATCTCTATATTCTCAGGAATATGTTTTGATGTCGAGACGGTCTATTACAACGATGTCCCTTGGATATAATCATAATCTGAAATGTACTCATGAGATATAATTCGAATGTTGGTGATTAATAGATCATGTTGCGCCAAACTCATGTTCTTAGTACCTTAAACCCTATCCCCGGTTAAAAGATGATTTATTTCGTTATTAGAATCATGATTAAACG
>NC_020493.1:23584397-23589204 GCF_000184155.1 Fragaria vesca subsp. vesca | reverse complement strand
TTTCTTCTCCCCTGGTTCGGCCTCTCTCTTTTTCTTCCCTTCCTTTATTTTCTTTTTCTCTCTAGTTCTTCTTTTTTTCTCTTGTTTTTCTGCCCCCTTGTATAAATAGGTTAGTTAACCTATATCTCACGTCCATCACCAATCCAACTAGGATTAGGGATCCTAATTAAGCCCAATTATCTCCTTTTCTTTGTTTGACTTCAAAACACCTAAAAACAAATAAAGTTAATTAAAAATAGGAAAACATCACAAAATAAATAAGTAATAAGAATAATTAGCATGATAAAAGTCGCACAAATATGCGACTATCACCAAACCCAATCGAGACTTGACTGTTTTGTTGTGGGAGCTCTTTGTCTTTCTTTTGGTTATTCTCTTCACCGAATTCGAACCCTTGATAGTTTGGTGAATTCGAACCCTTGATAGTTGATACAGATTGACAAGGCTTTATACGCTAGCTAAGGTATGGTGATGATCATAAGGAGACATAATTAACCAAAACCTTCTCTAAACACATACGACCTAACTTTGTTACATCATAATCAAAGTGTTATGATGACGTATTCGATCGGACTTAAAATTACAATCTTGTTCATAACTGAGGAAAATGTTCTTCATATGGCTTAATTAGTTACTTGAAAAACGTACACCATGCCCATATGTGTACCAGCAGTCAACAGCGTGTTAGTGACATGACCAAACAAAGATGAAAAAGTTACACAACGTCGAAATGTCTACCAAGGACATGGGAACGAACAAAGATGCGAGAGTTAAACAGAGGCCAAAATTGAAATAAATGATGAGAGTCCGTAGTTGGTGGGCAGATGCAATGATGAGATCGATTCAAGCTGGATATGACGTACTCTACTCGATCATTTCACTATATATGTGGCAAGTAGTAATAACAACAATCTCATTGGAGAAAGCAGGTTCACACAATGTCCAGAATACCTCACATCTTTGCTACACCACTCATAGTCGTCTCCCTTCTTTCTTCATTTGCCCTCATTCTGGTCCAGGGAGAAGATGATCACGATTTCGTGAGAGCCATGGACCGCGATCTCTTGGGTCTCAAGAAAGAAAAGCTCAGCCACTTCCGGTTGTACTGGCATGACATTGCCAGCGGCAAAAACCCAAGCTCAGTCCCAGTGGTGAATTCACCCGGTAACTCATCAACGTTCTTCGGAATGCTGATAATGATCGACGATCCCCTCACCGAAAAGCCGGAGCTGAGCTCGAAACTGCTGGGGAGGGCTCAAGGGTTCTACGCATCAGCTTCACAAAAGGAGTTGGGACTGTTGATGGCCATGAACTTTCATTTTATCAAGGGCAAGTATAATGGGAGCACCATAACTGTGTTGGGGAGGAACCAGGTGTTCAACAAGGTGAGAGAGATGCCGGTGATCGGAGGAAGCGGGCTTTTCAGGTTTGCAAGAGGTTATGTGGAAGCAAGAACTCATACATTTAATATGAGCACCGGAGATGCCATTGTTGAGTACAACTGCTATGTGCTCCATTATTGATGCTTCTTCTTTTTCTGTCTGTTGCTTTCTTCCTTTGAGCATTTCGTGCTTGCCTCTTTTGAGGTCATGTATAGCTACCCACCATTGTCTACTTTTGATGGGTCTAGTGAGGTTGGTTGCTATTGTACCGTGTTTTTAGTTTTTACAAGTGAGGGCATAAACTAGTGTATTAGCGAGACGCATAAATTTTCACCATTGTCATTTCTGTTGTCAGTTATATTGGCACGAGAAATCTACCGTAGTACCTAATTTTGTGAGTTTGCAATAAGTTAAAGTTGATGATAAAATAATATTATATGTTTAAAGATTTAGAACTACAATTCACATGCATGCTTCGGAGTCGGACATTATTGTACGAATGTACGTAGAAGTTCTTTATCTTCTTCTTGTAATTGGTACATGTTTTTACTATGAAACATGACCTCTATGTTTTGTTTCTTAATTTGTTCTTTCTATTTTTTTGGTTACACTTAATTTGTTCTTTCTCGCCAACAAAAAGAAGTTTTATACACCAAATCAAATAATGTTTCGTGGCAATTCATTTTATCGTGGCAGTTCATTTATTTCAGTAATCGCCTTTAGAACATTATCACACTACTAGAAAAAAATCACTTAGGTGAAGGAATTGATTTGTTATCTAAGTAATTATTTTGATCACCTAATTAAATATCTAGACGACAGAAAATCTATCGCCTAAGTGGCGTGATGTAAGTACGTACGTACTTAGGGGACGGAAAATAGTGTTCAACCGCCTAAATGATCATTAAGGCGACGAAATGATTTTCGGCACAAAATAATTTTATCCTATTTTTAAGAAAAGATCAAAACTTGGCTTGAAACAGTCATCTATATGCAAGAAATTTGTAACAAAACCACATATATCTCTTTTTTTCGACAAAATATGTAAAACTCAAAGAGAAACCATATACATTACATATCCTAAGCTTAATAGATCAAACGTAAAGTATCAAGAGCTACATCAAGCAAAGTAGTAGTTTAGCAACCACTATTAACTTGATGGCCAAAAGTAGCTAAAACATTTGTCACAAAATTTATCTCTTTTTAAATATGGGTGAATTCGATAGACTTAAAACTGGTAAGCCAAGATTATGATATCATGAACTAGAATGCATGAGAGTCAATACTAGCATGTAAATGCAAGTCATGGAAAGTTCATATGCAAGACATCACAAACATATATAAATCTACAAGTAATAAGTTAAACTTCCCAATATAATGCCCGCAAGGAAGGATCAGCCAGCATTTTATGCTATCAAAGATCATCCAGTAGCCATTAATTGGTCAAAGACGTATAAAGCATGCAATGCAAATAATATCAATATCAAACAGATTGACAAGGCTTTATAAGCTAATTAAGGCGCATACAACCTACCTTTGTTACATCATAATCAAAGATGTTGTAATGATATATTCAATCTAATTACAATCTTGGCTAAGTCACAATATTGTAAGGAAAATCTTGAAACAATCTTCATATAAGTTTAGCTAATTAATTGAGAAACACGTGTACTACAGATTTGAGAGGCATTCAGACTTTGTGTACTTGTGACGGGAAATCAGTATGTCTTTATTGCGATAATCTTTTGAACAACGTCCGAATGATAACTAATTAAGTGAATGTGTTAACATATAACTCGCTAATGTATTTCGTATAAAAAAAAAATAGCAAATCACATATACATCCTCCAAAAAGATTTGAAACACAAATAAATCCACTTGTGTTGTTGTTAAACAAATAAGAACAGTTTTTAACAATTAAGGACAATCTTTTCTCTACATGTCATGTGTCATGATTTAATTTACCAAACTAACCCTATACCAATTAAATATGCTTTTAGAAGAAAAAAGTCTCTCCTTTTGAGATTTTTCAGTAAATGGAATATAGTAGCATGTTTTTAATAACTTAGTGTAGTAGCAGTTAATTCCAGTAGAAGTAGTAGCAAGAGTGAACATCCTAGTAGAAGTAGTAGCAGGGGTACTAGTTAACACCCCAGTTAACACCCCAGTAGTTATAGCAGTTAATTCCAGTAGAAGTAGTAGCAGGGGTTAACATTCAAGTAGAAGTAGTAGCAGAGGTTAACATCCCATTAGAAGTAGTAACAAGTTTTCAGTGGCTCAGCTAATGTAGTAGCATGTTTTGCTGGAAAACTACACTTCCAACAGCTGTAGTAGCAAGGTTTTAGTGGTTCAGCTAGTGCAGTAGCAATTTCATTAAGTGCAGTAGCATGTTTTCAGTGGCTCACGCAGTAGCAGCACATATCAACAGCACACACAGTAGCAACACACATCAACAACAACATGCAGTGGCAGCACACAACAACAGTGCATGCAGTAGCAGCATACAACAACACACATCAATGAAGACTAGACAATGAAGGTTAACTCTGCTACTGTCTTATCCTCCACTTCTGCTACTGCCTTCTCCTGCTCCGGACTGAAAGGCTCTGCTACTATTCCCGACCCAAAGGCTCTGCTACTGTCTACTAGAAGGCTCTGCTACTGTTGCCGATTATTAGGAAGCTGTACTGTTACTGCAGATGCTACTGCTTATTAAAATGTACTGCTACTGTCTGCTACTGTTAACCACAGAGCTGCTACTGCCGACTGAGATCCAAATCTACTTTCCTCCCTTACCTTTCTTAGTCTACTTCAACAGTGGATTAACACCACCAAAGCACCTCCAGTAGCAATAACTTCATTCCTCCACACATTAATTAACCATACAACCATAGCACCCAAATGAATTCAATTATAATTTCCATCAACAATTATAAAACCAAACTGAAAATGAACATCCACCTGTAGATCTATCCCTGCAATCATCGACATCCACAACCTCCAGAACATCATCGTAACTAAGATCTACAAGCATGCCTATGTCACCCAATGCTCGATCGAGCATGGATAACTCGAAGCATTCGAGGGCGAAAATTCATGGCCTTTGAAGTGGTTGATCTCCTTGAGAAAATGCGATCCGCCGCACCAGATCGGTGGAGTATCAACGACATCGTTGATGAGTTGCAGAAGCTCTGATTTGCGGTGGTCATCGTCGGCGACAACTCCGTCGAAGGCATATGGAAGAAGAGAGTGGAGAAGAGGCAAGCCATTGATTCTGATTCCGAGTTTTTGAATCAAACCATAGCTTAGAATGAGAGAGAGAGAGAGAGAGAGAGAGAGAGAGAGAGAGAGAGAGAGAGAGAGAGAGAGAGAGAGAGAGAGAGAGAGAGAGAGAGAGAGAGTAGAGAGAGAGAGAGAGAGAGAGA
>NC_020493.1:23575468-23584377 GCF_000184155.1 Fragaria vesca subsp. vesca | reverse complement strand
GGAAGAGTGTGGCATGTCACGTAATTTTGTTAAAAAACTAAACATTTTGGTAATTTTTCACTTGAAATCTAAGTCATCTCTCTTCCTATCTGTTATTGGGCTTTGGGCTTATGTCCTTATTTGTTTAAATCTTTTCAAATGTGGGTTTTCTGTTTTTTGCAACTGTTTGAAGTAGTGGGATGTCATTTTCTAAAAAAAAAAACTCGCTGGTGAAAATGTGAAAACATGAATCAAGTATGACCAAAAAAGACGAAAGAAATTATGAGTTGGTAGTTGGTGGCCAGAATGATGAAGTCAAGCTGGATGGCGTGCTCCACCCGATCATTTCACTACATATATGGACACAACCTTCTCAGTTGGAGAAAGGTTCCAACAATGGCCAGAATACCTCCCATCTTTGCTACACAACTCATACTTCTCTCCCTTCTTTCTTCCTTTGCCCTCATTCTGGTCCGGGGAGAAGATGATCACGATTTCGTGAGAGCCATGGACCGCGATCTCTTGGGGCTCAAGAAAGAAAAGCTCAGTCACTTCCGGTTGTACTGGCATGACATTGTGGGCGGCAAAAACCCAAGCGCAGTCTCAGTGGTGAATCCACCCGGTAACTCATCAACGCTCTTCGGATTGGTAAGAATGATCGACAATCCCCTCACCGAAAAGCCGGAGCTGAGCTCGAAGCTGCTAGGGAGGGCTCAAGGGTTCTATGCATCAGCTGCACAACAGGAGCTCGGGCTGTTGATGGCCATGAACTTTCATTTTACTCGGGGCAAATATAATGGAAGCACCATAACTGTGCTGGGGAGGAACCCGGCGCTCAACAAGGTGAGAGAGATGCCGGTGATCGGAGGAAGCGGGCTTTTCAGGTTTGCAAGAGGTTATGTGGAAGCAAGAACTCATACATTTAATATGAGCACCGGAGATGCCATTGTTGAGTACAATTGCTATGTGCTCCATTATTGATGCTTCTTTTTCTTAGTTGTTTTTTTTCCTTCGTTGTATTTTTTTTTTCTTAGCTATGTCTAATCATGTAAGCTACCCACCTTTGTCTACTTTTGAGTCTAGTGGGGTTGGTTGCCATTAGAGCATCTCCGGCGTAAATTAAAATAAAATTGGAGATTTATTAATTTTTAAATAAATTTTTGTTGATAAATTTAAAAATTGATAAAAAAATTAATAAATTTATCAATCTTTGAAAAATAATTAACTAAAACTTAGCTAATATATACAATTTAGTAATACTGTTAAAACAAAAGCTTAAAAATTACTGTTATAAATCTAAATATTAACAAATTTAACAATAAATTCAACTTTATTACTGGAGATGCTCCGTCTTTCTACAAGTGAGGGCATAATTTCACCATATTCACTTCTATTGTCAATTAGTAGAAGTGACGGCTATTGATCTCATCATTGCATCTGCCCACCAACTACGGACTCTCATAATTTATTTCAATTTTGGACTCTGTTTAACTCTCGCATCTTTGTTCGTTCCCATGTCCTTAAGTCATGGTAGACATTTAGACGTTGTGTAACTTTTTCATCTTTGTTTGGTCATGTCACTAACACACTTTTGACTGCTGGTACACATATGGCATGGTGTACGTTTTTCAAGTAACTAATTAAGCCTATATGAAGAACATCTTCCTCAATTATGAACAAGATTGTAATTTTAGGTCCGATCGAATACATAATAGCCGGACGTAATTTCACCATATTCACTTCTATTGTCAATTATTCTTATTCTTACCTAATTTTGTGAATTTTCAATACTTTTTTTTGGGTAATTAATTTTCAATACGTTAAAACTGATGATAAAATAAAATTTTTTGTTTAAAGTTCAGAACTTCACATGTACACTAGTATAAACATAGATCTCTATATTCGATCTCAGGAATATGTTTTGATGTTGAGGCGGTCTATGTACAACCATGTCTCTTGGACATAATCATAATCTGAAATGTACTCATGAGATATAATTCGAATGTTGGTGATTAATAGATCATGTTGTGTCAAACTCACTCTCTTCCTAATTAAGGTGAGAATCCATCGATCCTAAATGGGTCTCCCATGATTTGTAGCGGAACATGTGGTTTGTGTTGCTACTTTGGCGCCTTATTTGGTGACTTCATGTCCTTTGCTAGAGACATCAATCATTACAAACTCATTTGCAATATGTGATCTTGTCATTTTTGCAATGTTAGCAAACACATAAATCATTGAATTTGCAACATTTGGTAGGTTCTATAATGCTTCGCACTTCAACTTTGGATTGTGCGGAGGATCTAGATGAGACAAAATTGAGACAAACTACGACAATTCATGCTGTTCTTGTTAAACGTTGACGTTCTTGTCCTCCATAACAACTAGAAGATTGTTACATCAAAGTGACAATCCATAAATCTAGCAGTAAAATATTTTTGTCAAGGATTTTATATAGCAGACTATAGTTGGAGATTTGTATCCAACAGACACCCATTTGTCGTTAAACACTCATTTTGGGGCGCTGTGACGGCGCAATTGTTAGATAAACAACACACCCAAATATATGCCAGTGTGAGACATCATGCTCTTAGAGCATTTGCACCGATGGATCGATTTGATGATTGATTTGTTGATCGAGAGAAAACATAAATGCACCAGCAAAGTTTTGCCCGACCAATTGCTAAGGCCCACATAAGACCCAGCCGCTCGGGCAATTGGATTGCTAATTTTCGCCCATTGAATTGCCTGACCAATTCTTATGGGCTCCACATAAAAGTGGTGTGTCCGTTACGTGAAGAGAAGGAAATTGGTTTTGTTTTGGGAAAGTATGCTTCAGGGGTGACTCGAACCATCATCCCCTCTAACAATTATAGAATAACTGTAAAACAAATAAGTAAACACTCGAGCTAATCAAAGTTCTAAAATTCCAGTACTTGTTCTATCAACTTTCTCCTTTTTTATATAAAAATTACCGTTTATTTTGTCAAATGTTGCCTGAGATAATTTTTCATTAAGATTAACTAACGTACCATTATTATAATTTAAAAAAAATTAATCAAATCAAACTATAAGTTTAGTTTAGTTCATAAATAAATGAATTGAATAATTTATAATAAAATTAGCAAGTAAATTGCCCAATTGATGCATTGGACAAACGGGGGGCAATTGCCAATTTTAGATAAATAATAGATTAACAGTAGCAATTAGATCGGCAAATCAGCAACTGCACTCCGTCCATGGGTGCAATTGCTCTTACGCAATCACTAATTGTAAAGCTTTAAAAGATTGAGTGGTTGTGGGCCTCACACGAATTAGTAAAGTTATGTGCAATGCTGCATTAACGACACGTAGAAATCGAGAGATTATTATGCATTACCAATGTCAATCCTAGCAACCATTTAAAGTCACTTAATGGCAACTTCTGCAAGACGATTTTGGGTGTGGCTCATATGTAATGGCTGTAACTAGGAAAGTTGGCTCCTCCAAGCTCCCTCTAAGCGCTACATCTCAATTGCTCATTCTAATAGAGGGTGACTGAAAGCTAGTGATCGACTGTAAACAAGCTTTGTGATTTTCCTTGGAAGAGTTGTTCTCTAGTTCGTGACATACTGACATTCAAGGCATCTCTAGCATGTTTAAGAAAATCTTTTTCTCTTATAATACTCGTGAAGCAAATTTTGTGATGGGCGTATTTACTTTATTTGAATATCAAGCTTCGCATCTGATTATCTGGCAAGACAAGCTATCTCTTTTGCCTGCTCGGCTTTTAAACCAATTCATTTTGGTGTTGTGAGAAACTTTATGTCGTAATTTTCTTGTTGGTGAAATTACAATAAAAATAATAATTTTAATCACAAAAAAATAGTTAACAATAGGCTGAGACGCTGGTATCTCGCTTTTTTAAATTAAGGAGATTCAAGCCCTCTGCGGAATAATATCGGTGCTTCATAAATCTCTTGACTTGTCCCCTCCAAGATACAATAATCGGCACAAATTGGAGGAACCCAAAGCTCCACCACAAGAACACCTTTCTTTGGCCGAATAAAAAACACAACTCCACCATGGAGGGATAGACACCAAACCCAACAATCTTCCCCTCCTGACATTGGTGGAGAGTTGCGCATCACCACTTCAACCCTTGAAGTCATCTCGATTCGAGACACAACTTATTATACCCACAAGCATTCCATTGGCCTTGTACTTGTGTCAGTTACACATAATCAGTCAAAGTTAATTGCATATGGTCCATACTCCCCCTGATTAAATTGGCCAATACCATGTGTAACTGCTCCGAGACAATGATCACTTGTTGACTCCAAAGAGGAACCTCGACTTCACCTCTTCCCAAGTAGGATTTACCATCATCTAAACCTTGGAAACTTATGCATGCCGTCTCTACTATGCCTGCAAACGAGACCCACCTCAGGTACCTGGATTCTTGTGCACATCTTTTCTCAACAACTTTCGAGGTTTGAGTTTTTCCTATCAGACGAAACATACTTCCACACTTTTCTCTTTTCATCAAGATCATGCAACCACGTGATACTTTCATAACTCCCCCTACTGACTAAACCCTACAACCTTTGGAGTCTAACTGGTTCAACGAAATTAAATATTCGAAACTTTGGGACATATACAACATCACCCATAGTGCAAAGTACTCCATCAAACATATTGATCTTCACCGTTCCAACACCCATGACACAACGCCTTATGCCATCACCCCAAGTCACAAATCCTTTGGACTTCTTAAAATGTATTAAAATATTATCTCCTAGAGCAAATATGATTAGAAGAACCAATATCCAATATCCAATCATGTTGAGAAGTGAGAACAAGTGTATTTACCTTTGGAGAATGTGAGAACTTCTCCAAAATCATCAGTACCTGTGCTATACTAATCATGGAGCAATCTAAGCCCTTATCATCCTTCTCTTTCAACAACCTTATGTGTCCCAATTTCTTGCACTTGTAGCATTGTTTACCCTTTCCTCTGCCACTGGATTTAGACTTGATATGTCCGCTAGATTTAGACCTGTTATGTCCACTGGATTTAGACCTGCTTTGTGTTCCTCCTTGCATGTTTTGTTCTTTAGTTCGAGACACTCAAGACATCTCTAGCATGTTTGACAAAATTTCTTTCTCTCACAATCCTTGTGAAGCAAATTTTGTGGTGGACGCAATTACCTCTTTTGGATATCAAACTTTCTATCTGATTATCAAGCAAGAAATGCTTTCTATTTCGACTAGCTCAGCTTTTAGTTTGGACCAATATTTTAATTTCGATGTTATTAGTGGTTTTGTGTTGTATTTTTTTTTTTTCTTCCACCCCAAAAGAAAATTGGACAAAAGAAAGGGAGGGTTTTAAGGAAATTGTTGTCGAGTCTGATTCCTGATTCCTTGAATGTTATATATCCCAGCTATTAATCATTTTGTATGTGATCTTAGTGTGATTGGAGCGGTCATTGAAGAATTTAAATTAAGGGCTGATCAGCATGACATTTGATGCAATTCTTTGGAGGAAGATTCCATGAAACAATAATAAAGCAGCTCATTGTATTGCTAGGCACACTTTTCGAATAGATGGAATTCAGTTGTAGAAAGAAGCAGGTCGTCCATGATGTTGTAATATATGATGATAGGTCTACGTGACAATAAAGATGTAGTAGTCTTTTCAACGTACTTGACAAGTCCTCATTTTAGTCATTTAGCTCCTTGCCATAAGATGTAATTTATATTCCGTAGTTGGTGGGCAGATCAATTATGAGGTCAAGCTCGATGACGTACTCTACTCGATCATTTCTCTATATATATGTGTGGAAACAACCCTCACAGTTGGAGAATGCAGGTTCCAACAATGGCCAGAATACCACCCATCTTTGCTACACAACTCATAGTTCTCTCCCTTCTTTCTTCCTTCGCCCTCATTCTGGTCCAGGGAGAAGATAATCACGATTTCGTGAGAGCCATGGACCGGGATCTCTTGGGGCTCAAGAAAGAAAAGCTCAGTCACTTCCGGTTGTACTGGCATGACATTGTCAGCGGCAAAAACCCAAGCTCAATCGGAGTGGTGAAATCACCCGGTAACTCATCAACATTCTTCGGAGCCGTGAGCATGATTGACAATCCCCTCACCGAAAAGCCGGAGTTGAGCTCAAAGCTGCTGGGGAGGGCTCAAGGATTCTACGCATTAGCTTCCCAACACGAGTTCGCGCTGTTGATGGCCATGAACTTTCATTTTGTTCAGGGAAAGTATAATGGGAGCACCATAACTGTGCTGGGGAGGAACCAGGTATTCAACGAAGTGAGGGAGATGCCGGTGATCGGAGGAAGCGGGCTTTTCAGGTTTGCAAGGGGTTATGTTGAAGCAAGAACTCACACATTCACTCCGAGCACCGGAGATGCCATCGTCGAGTACAATTGCTATGTGCTCCATTATTGATGCTTCTTTCATGTTTTTTTCTTTCTTCCTTTTGGTTTTATCTTCGTGCTGTTGTATTCTTTTTAGGTCATGTCAGCTACCCACCTCTGCCTACTTTCAAGTTTAGCGGTTGGTTGCTAGCTATTACCATCTTTGTACAAGTGAGGGTATAACCAGTATAATAAACAGACGCATGCATTTTTACCATCTTCGATCAATTCTATTGCCATTTGTTCTTGCACAAGAATTTAATTTACTGGAGTACATCTAGTTATAAGTTTTCAAATTGTTAAATCTGATGATCAAATAATAGACCTGTTAAAAAATTCAGAACCTCACATGAATGAATCGTGGAAGTATTCTTTCTTGTGATTAGTATATTTCCACCACTAAGGCACTAACACAATACATAGCTGGGTATAATTATAAAAATGAAAGCTTTAGCAGGGGAAATGCAATTCTAGCCAATTATAGAATCTCATTTCAGAAGAGAAACTAAGCAGTACATTACTTATAATCAAACTATATTGCCGCCCATTTTGTGAATAATTTTCATGAATCCCTCCAAGTTGATTCTTATTATTAAACACCTGATCTGGTCGATTTTGTTTTTGTTAATGGAGTACAAATCGGGATATGCTTTCTGTGAGAATCAAAATGTGTAAGGGTTGGTGAGTCAACCCTGTTAGCTCCACCAAACTCAAATAATATTTCAGAACCGGCCGTGTTGTTCAATCTAGAAATCCATCTGGGTCAAGTTCTCGCACCAATCACATATATAATGTCATAATGCTTTTTGGCAGTTCAATTATTTCAGGGAGTAGTAATTAGAACATGAAAATAGATTAGAAGACGACTTGGAAAAGTCTAGTACGTCAACTCTATGCAGGAATAGAAAGCTTGCAACAAAATTTGGCATAAAAACTACATATATCTCTTGGTGAAGCAAATAGTTTTTGGTTACTTGGTGCTGTGTGATGTGTGCGGCCAAAAGTTGACTATAAATAAGAGGTACAGAAGTGCTTCCCATTCCTTTCGATTTATATGCAGAAAACATTAGTTTTTGAATAGTGTTAGAGTATACCAAGACAATTAAAACAACAAATGCAACCTCAATTGGTTCTTATTCAAAACCTAGCGTGGAATTTATTTTGGTATATATAATAGCTCTACTAATTATTCATCTCCATCTAGTATAGTATATATAGTTATACAGAGAAGGACGTTTAGATTTTTATTATTGTATGAAACATTATTAATGGTCAACGAAGCAGGTTGAGCATTTGTGCATTACACATTTACAAGTCGTTGTTTCCTTCATCTTTATATATTGAGAGTTCAGAAAGACAAAGGCTTTGAAGCTAGCATAGAGCACTGTGCCAAGTTTACCAACCATAGCCAGAAACCTTCCCACCTCAACTTTCCAGCTGCTCTTAATCTCTTCCCTCCTGTCTTCCTTTTCAATGATCTTAGTTTCTGCAGAAGATCCTGAGTTTGTGAAATCACTGAACCCCAAGCTTCTCGGTTTGAAGAAAGAAAAGCTCACCCATTTTCGCCTGTATTGGCACGACATTGTTGATGGCCATAATCCCTCTGCCGTAACAATAGTGCAACCACCCTCTAACTCCTCCCAAACAAAGTTCGGCCTGATAAGAATGTTCGACAACGCTCTAACTCAAGGCCCCGACCCGAGCTCGAAACTTGTGGGAAGGGCTCAAGGGTTTTACGGATCTGCTTCACAAGAAGACGTTAGCCTGTTGATGGCTGAGAACTTTGCTTTTGTTCAGGGGAAGTATAACGGTAGCACCATAACACTGATGGGGAGGAACTCGATCTTTAACAAAGTGAGGGAGCTGTCTGTGATAGGAGGAAGTGGTGTTTTCAGGTTTGCTAGGGGTTATGCTCTAGCATCCACTCAGTCGTTCAATGCCTCTAAAAGTGACGATGCTATAGTGGAGTATAATATCTATGTCTTGCATTATTGAAACTAGCTAGTTCTTTCATCATTTGCTAATAATTACGTGTTCTGTGATTGCGAAAAAATGCATGGAATGTTCTCTTTCTTGTAATAATCCAGAGGTTGAATGGATTGTATTGACATATGTACGTGGTTCTGGACTTCTGGTATTGAATTGTTGGAGCACTAAGCATTGTGTTTGTTTATTTCAATATTAATTGTTGGAACTCATGAGTCTCGATCTAATTGCTGTCAGACATTATGCAGTCGATCTAATTGATATATATCTGGATATTTATATCTAATGACAACTGATTATAAATGTCTTACTCTATGAGAATATTACTGTGTCTGGATATATACTTGGTGAACAGATGAATAAGGAACATATTCTATATATTATAGCAGGAAGGGAATACAACTGTTCATTCAGCTGTGGAAAAGATGGTGTTGCCCCCGGTTTGCAAACAATTGCAACACTGCCATCACTTGCATGTTGTTGCCGCGTGGCGTTATCCTTTTATTCCACGAAGCTGCACCGTGTCCGTC
>NC_020493.1:23567837-23573543 GCF_000184155.1 Fragaria vesca subsp. vesca | reverse complement strand
AAAAAATGTCTTTTCGTACCAATTTTTATATCTTACAATTGCAAACCGCAAACTGCTATTTCCACTTATGCCTGAAAGTCACAATATTCAGATGAACATGGTAGTTAATGTACTCACCATGTACTCTTGCAATATATTCAGGTTTTTATCACTCTGTCCGTCCGTGCCGTTTGTCCATCACCTATGTTATATTGCTGCATTCATCAGCATATCAAACAACAACAATATTGAACAAAACAGAAGCAGTTGCGGTAGTTAATATCCGGCATTGCAAACCGCGGTAACGCGCGGGCATCACCTAGTATGGTACTATAAGGTCAATTAGTTCTATACCTAGTCATCAAAAGCTTCTTCAACTTTTGAGAAAGAGCTTCATCAACAACTTTTACCTTTTTTTTTGAGATTGAGCTTCATCAACAACTTTTATTAAGGATATCTTGTAAAACTAAATCTTGAATATCTTGTACTCATAAATGGTGCAAATTGTTGGAAAGTTTATTTTGACGTTTAATTAAAAAGTATTGATATAGTACTAGGATATTCAGTAGTCATTGTTGTGTATCAATTTGTATTCATTGCATTAGCTCATTTAGATGTAGTTGCCTTTCGAGCCTCCTTAATTATTTTCCATGTAAGAATTATTCCCACTGTCCCAACTAATACGTTTTTCTACCTAAATTATCAAAATATTTCCAACACAAATAACTAAGGATAATCACATTCCTAATTTACAAGATATGTAAGGTTTACTTACAGAGATGCACACATCCACACAGTAGGCCGAGTATTCCTGAAGTTTATGTATATAATCACAAAGACAAAAACTCTGAAACACATTAATTATTATCTGCCAAACTATCAACCATGGCTAGAATCCTTCACATCACAGTTTTACAATTCTCCTAAAATCCTCCCTCCTGTCTTCCTTTTCGACGATCTTAGTTTGCGCGGAAGATTATGAGTATGTGAAATCAGTGAACCCCAGTTCAAGCTTCCCGGTTTAAAGAAAGAAATAAGTAGAGATTAGTTATAATTGAACTAATCTGGTCCAAGTTTACTTTAGAAGTGTGAGTTGTATTAAATATTAGCTTTATCTTGAAGGTGGACCAAAACCATATGAAGCCCATCTTGATCACGCGGGCTTTACTTTGCTGCCGCCAAAGTATATTGGCAGAGGGAATTTGAGATAGTTAACCTATAGTAACATTTTTGTTCTATCAACAAAGAAGATTGGCGTATTGGGGTTTTGGGTTGAAAAGTTTGATTAATACTCTTTATTGTATTCTCTCCAATTGTTATAGTGAAATTTGTCGCTGGCTTCGAAAGTGGACATAGCTCAATCACGTTGATTGAGTGAACCACTATAAATTTTGTAATCTTGTCTACCTTTCTTTTATTTGTTCCAATCAATATTCGGGTTTATATCGCTTCCGCATAACAAGTATGACAGCTACAGTTGTGCTACCATGTACTGTTGGTCTCTTTTTTCTGAAGCAACAAGTTGGTTGTTGCTGCTTGTCTCTCTACCAGCAACAACATGGTGACCTCGGTCTCAGTGCTACAACTATGGCTGAGGCTGAGTTTGCTTTAGCCTCTCTTATATGATTCTCACTGTATCTATAAACTTGTTATTAAACCTTGTAAAGATTATCAAGAAATATAGAAGAAAAGCTTCCGTAATCTTTGTGTTTAGATTTCTTCAAAACTCGTACATATTTGTTTGTATTGGCACGATGTTGTTGGTGGTTCTAATCCCTTTGTCGTAACAATAGTGCAACCATCCTCTAACTCCTCCATAACAAAGTTTGGCCTAATAAGAATGTTCGAGAACACTCTAACCCAAGGCCCCGACCCGAGCTCAAAACTTCTGGGAAGGGCTCAAGGGCTAGGGTTATGCTCTAGTAACCACTCAGTCGTTCAATGCTCTAATAATATATATATATATATATAGTTTATATTCAGAACGAAGCTTCGTTTTAAAATTAAAGTGTGAAGTTTCTATTTGACTCATTTTTTTGTAATATTTCAACATCTCATGTTCAGTTTGTAGAACCTAATGCATATATCTTTCATACAAAGTTTCATCTAAATTGATGATCATTAAGATATTGAATTAGATTAAATCAATGAATAGACCATAAATGATGAAATAAACTTAAATATAGATGGATGTGCCTCTGTTTATGCATGTATGGTTTGTATGTACTGTTATGTTTCAACTAAAATGACGTTCATCGGAAATTATGAATATACCATTTTCCAATATCAGCATCAGTGCAATTTCTTACTCAATCCCAAATAGAGACAAGCAGGAAGAGGATTAATATTGTTAAAGTTAAGAGTGTGATTCCACCTGTACACAGTACACGTCGTACGTTTTAGGTCGATCAAATGAACATATCAACAGAAAATGATGAGAAGTGAATCAAACTCTGATTAGAGTCATAAAAGTCGATCATTTGTATTTTGATTTATGGTCAAATAAGATCAGGCATGTCATCATGTATATGATATGCTGATGCATATAGGGACCAAGTAGAATATGCCACGTCTCGAAAATTTTCATTGTCGCTTTCCAGATTAATTTGTTTAACCGGCCGGCCATTTCAAATTAAATTGAGAGTTGATAAACCACAAGGAATGAGCTAGCTAGGCTCTAAATGATCGATTTTAAGACGCTTACGCGTGTGTGGTTTGGATACATGCGACAAGTCTAGGCCTCAATTTTGAATGGCCACAATATTACAGCTTTTTCTGCCCAAGTCAAAGTCTTGTAGCTAAATTTGTTTTTTTTTTTTTTTTCTTTTTAGCTTATGGTGAGAGTTGTTTCAAGAGACACAAAAGCCGGCCACCTTAATCTTTAAAAAATTTTAAAAAAAAGAAAGAGAATTACAAATAGAGAAGATTAACAAACCAAAAACCCGGAAATATATAGAAACAAGATAAAAAGAAAATAAAACTATCTCAAATTAAACTTCTCAAACGCTCTAGAAACGCTTATGAGGAGGTAAGTCCTACTTAGTTCACTAAAAGTTGAACTATAATTAGTTGGTGCATCTGCAACTTCATTCCTTTCTCAAACGATGGCTGAGAACTTTGCTTTCGTTCAGGGGAAGTATAACGGTAGCATCATTACTCTGATGGGGAGGAACTCGATCTTTAACAAAGTGAGGGAGGTGTCTGTGATAGGAGGAAGTGGTGTTTTCAGGTTTGTTAGGGGTTATGCTCTAGCATCCGCTCAGTCGTTCAATGCCTCTAAAAGTGACGATGCTATAGTGGAGTATAATATCTATGTCTTGCATTATTGAAACTATCTAGTGTTTCATCATTTGCTAATAATTACGTGTTCTGTGATTGCGAAAAAAATGCCTGGAATGTTCTCTTTCTTGTAATAATCCAGAGGTTGAATGGAACGTATTGACATATGTGGTTCTGGACTTCTGGTATTGAATCGTTGGAGCACTAAGCATTGTGTTTGTTTATTTCAATATTAATTGTTGGAACTCATGAGTCTCGATCTAATTGCTATCAGATATTATGGAGTCTGATCGATATATATCTGGTGAACAGATGAAGGAACATATATGATACTATAAACTTCAGGAATACTCATGAGTCATGAGTTCCAACTAATACGTTTTTCTACCTAAATTATCAAAATATTTCCAACACAAATAATAAGGATAATCACATTCCTAATATACAAGATATGTAAGGTTTACTTCCTAACCAGAGCATGTACAGCCACAAAGTAGGCCGAGTATTCCTGAAGTTTATGTATATAATCACAAAGACATGCAAAAACTCTGAAACCCATTAATTATTATTTGCCAAACTATCAACCATGGCTAGAATCGTTCACATCACAGTTTTACAATTGCTCCTAATATCCTCCCTCCTATCTTCCTTTTCAATGATCTTAGTTTGCGCGGAAGATTATGAGTTTGTGAAATCAGTGAACCCCAAGTTTCTCGGTTTAAAGAAAGAAAAACTCACACATATTCGTTTGTATTGGCACGACGTTGTTGATGGTTCTAATCCCTCTGCCGTAACAATAGTGCAACCACCCTCTAACTCCTCCAAAACAAGGTTTGGCCTAATAAGAATGTTCGATAACGCTCTAACCCAAGGGCCCGACCCGAGCTCAAAACTTCTGGGAAGGGCTCAAGGGTTTTACGGGTTTGCTTCACAAGAAGACATTACTTTGTTGTTGTCTCAGAACTTTGCTTTCGTTCATGGGAAGTATAACGGCAGCACCATAACTCTGATGGGGATTAACTCGATCTTCAACAAAGTGAGGGAGCTGTCTGTGATAGGAGGAAGTGGACTTTTCAGGTTTGCTAGGGGTTATGCTCTAGTAACCACTCAGTCGTTCAATGCCTCTAAAAGTGAAGATGCTATAGTGGAGTATAATATCTATGTCTTGCATTATTGAAACTGATATGTGCTAGTTTTTTTTAATGGAAAATGTCATCGCTTTATTATAATAAAAAGTTTATATAGAGATGATATAAAAATACATCAAGAAATACGAAAGCATTTGAAAATAAAATTGCGAAAGTAAAATTGCAATAATAAGTGTCAGCGCTAAAACAATAACACCTAGACTCGGTGTTACGCTCACGAATTGCAGCCGTTGAGCAAAATGAGTTGTCGGTGATTTGACTACCCATGCAAATCCAATGCCCAAAATGATAAAAATCACTTCAGTACTGGGTTGAGGGTAATCTTCCATCTGAAGAATCGAAGCCGGCCAAGGGTAACTCCAGACATGGTCGTGATGGCAGATGATCCTTAACGAACAAATACTATAGTTGTGGGTCCGTCAACCAATAGCAAAGCCAATGTAGAGGCCAAAACCAAAGACACTTGCAATATTTCCAAGAACAAAAAGAAATTGGATTCCAGGCCTAAGGCCCACAAAACCCACCCGGGTCCCAAACCCAAACCTTGACCCAGGTGTCAAGACCCACCCCGAATTTCACCCTGAAACCCGAGGTAAGTCCTGCGGGGTCCACCTCCAAGGAAAATTTACCGAAAAATTGGCATAACCTCCCTTGAAAATGAACAACCCTCACCTAAAAAAAAACCTGATAAACACTCCTATCATAATCCAACCATCCTCAATTCCTGGAGCCATCCGCTCCCCTCAAACACATCCACCACAAATACTGATAAATCATCTCTAAATCCAACACATAAACATCCCAAGATAAATTAAATGTCAACCTCCAAATATTTCTAAAATATAATTCTGAGTCTTAACACACAACCCAAAATATCATACAATATTTCCAAGGTAATCAGAGCTACTACGCTAGGGAAAGCAATAAAATACACTGGTAGGTTAACATGTAACCTACTGGTGAAAAGTGGTGGTGATGTTTGTAACTATGCATCACCTCCTACTAGTACCGACCCGAACTCTGTAGACTGAGCATTTTTAAAACGAAGAGCCCAGGGAAAAACATTCGAAAACGTTAAAGTGAGTAGACAAAAATAAATTTAATAAAATCAACAAATAAATATATTTATGTTTTTCTAATTTAATTTCCATAGAAAAGTTATGCTGCATGCGACAAACTCAAAAGCTTTTAACTTAAAAATTAACAAAAATGTGACTAGCCTTGCTAGTCTCCCATACTTTGTAATAAAGAGCCTCTCATGCTAAACTATATATATATATATATATATATATATATATAT
>NC_020493.1:23538837-23567545 GCF_000184155.1 Fragaria vesca subsp. vesca | reverse complement strand
ATTTCAAACGCTAAATCATTATGGTGGAAAAGACAGGTGTATATACGTGCATATCCCCTATATGAAAATAGTTTTCATATAGGGCTACGACGCTTGCGTCTCACGCTTACGTCACACCATAATGGAATTTCAAACGCTAAATCATTATGGTGGAAAAGACAGGTGTATATACGTGCATATCCCCTATATGAAAATAGTTTTCATATAGGGCTACGACGCTTGCGTCTCATGCTCACGTCACACCATAATGAAATTTTATCTCATTATGGAGAAAAAACACGTATGGCTATCCTCGTAAATATCCATATACATATCCACCGAAAATCTCATTTTCGGTAACTCTCTAAAATAAGTAAAATTGCCAATTATCAGAAAAGTAATATATCCCAGCAGAAGAAATAAACTAATCATCAAAATATTGCATGTTTTTTATTTAAAATAAAAGTCCACTCACAAATTTAGGCCTAAGCCTGACGTCGATCCGAGATCTCTTCTACTCGAGCCTACTCACGTCTTGTTTCAAATATATAATTAAATCCCCAACTAAGAATCAACACTTATATAAAAATAGGCAAAATTAAAAGTGAGCCTTAAAACGCTCATCCTTGCCCAACTTCGCTATTAATAATTAAATAACGCCCGCAGTTCACCACAAGTACCGGCAGCCTTAATATAACTCTCTACAGTTTTAACAATATTAATCCAACGGCTAGATTCTACCCCATTAACCACTGAATTCTCCAATCTTTGAAAAATCTCAAACCTATCCAAAACTCCTCAAAAAATTCCAAACTTCACATCAATAGACTCTTCTCAACGTAATAAATTTAATTCCCTAAAAAACTACCTAACAACGGCGGCACCGCCGTCTGCTCCGCCGGCAACGGCGGCCAGCGGCTTACTCCGGCGACCTCCAATGTCTACCAAAATTTAACACAATCTTCCTCTCAACCCACTCTACAACTTCCCTAACTAGCACGAAGTCCAATTCCAAGTTTAACTGGGTCAAACAAACTAAAACATAAAAATGGAACCCTAGAATTTCTAACACCCAATTCTAGAATTTCTAACACCCAATTCTCCTTACCTAGACCAAGAGGGAGTGAATCATTTTGAGGGATTGATGCACGGGAGTAGAGCTTCCAATTGAGCCAAGCAGCTCCGGCTATGGTGGCCAGAGGAGGGAGTTCCTGTGACGGAACAGTCGGAGCTTTTGGGCGCGATTTCTCTCTCACGCTGGTGCTAGGGAGGCTCCCACCGGTCCAGGAAGAGAGAGGGAACGAAGGCCGACCGTTTGGGACCGGTGCGGCGGTCGGAGCTGGCTGGATGGCTGCGGACGAGCGTGGGGAACTTCCAGCAGGGAGAGAGGGCTCGGGGAAAAAGAGAGAGAATGAGAAGAAATTGTTTGGGCTTTTGACTCCAAACTAACCCGGTCCACCACCTAAAAACCCACTCCAAAAAATAAAACATCCCAAAATATACCCTAATAAAAATCACATTTTTACTAGCTAAAATTTACCCTTTTTACCGTTTTCAAATATTTCTCCTACGAATAATTTCTCCGAAATAATCATCCATCAAAACATCTCTAGGGTCATTTGAAACTATAAGTTCATTAACGAAGACGGTAAAACTCTTATTAACACCATGCTAGTAAATAAGGTAAAAATTTAAGAGTCGGGATGTGACTCCAGGCCCTAGGCCTGGATCTAGATCTGTAACACCCTGCCCCAGGTGTTAAAAGAATAAACGAATAAAATAAATAAGAAAATAAAATAGGATCTCATAATCAAACAAAACGACAAACATTTTGTCGTGTTGGGAACCTAAATTTTATTTTATTAATTTGCGGTTGCACCCAAAACTTGATCGAGCTGCCTACGTACCCTTTTAAAAGGAATCAAGCCACTCGTAGTTCAACATTTTAATCTACTTATCTACCTTCACTAACAACATCTCATTTACAACTATAAATCCAAAATCAAACCATACTTACGGACTCATAAAAACCATTTCATCAAATCAACCCGGCCATACAAAGCCTCACGCATCAACATAACTATACCAAATGATTATCATTCTAATATAAAGTTCCAAGAGAATAATTAAACTCAACTTATGCCAATCATCAAGCATGCATTCCTTCACGTTGAACTCAAATTTACCAAGTATTCTAACTTAAATTTACTATGGACACCCATCTCAACTAAAACCAATCTCAAATCCATACATAACACTCCAATATTCACTTCAATGCATAAACACACTCCAACAACTGTCTAATAGTAATATTCCTATACCCGGTTATCAATTTTAACATTTAATATCGTTAGTCTTCGAAAAATCCAAAACCTAACCAACATCCTAATTTACTCTCAGCACCCAAGACTATCATTATTATTATTATTATTATTATTATTTTCTTTCAAACCCTCGTACTTCTATATCTCAGACTAAAAGACTCAATGTCTTAATCAAACTCCACATGCACGTCCAACCTTCCCAAAAGGTCATAGCAATAAGCCTGCAGTACGACAACTCTACTGCATGAATCAAAGCAATTCAAGTAGAATGATGTCTCATATTAACATAACACACAGCCATTTCTCCATCACCCAACTTCCTCCTTTCTTGCAATTCAAGCAACACAGTTGGATTTTACTGCTACTGCCAAGCTCACCAGAACCCAAAAATACTCAACCCCCACTATTGTCGTCGTCGAATATAACAGCCGCACACACTGCCCAAAATCTCACAATCTCCAAAATCCTACCAATATTGAATTCAAGCATCTCAATCAGCTCCTTTAAAATCAGAATACTAACAAAACCAGAAACTACCAGAACAACCACCTACCGCCGCCGTACACAGCATCACCCACGCGCGGCCATCACTACCCAAATTCAAATTCAACAAAACTCAACCAATCTCAATTCCATGTATATATAGAGACAAAGCTCGAAGAGAAGATCAACTTGATACCTGAGTTGAACTCGGAGGTCGCCGGAAAACATCGAACCCTCGCCGGAAAAATCCCAGAACTTCTTCTATTCGATTCTTCCTCCTCCGAGCTTCTCTTCGAAAACCAGGAACATGGAAAGGTTTCTGAGATCGAGATGAAGCTATCCATACTAATGAGAGGCGTCGACGCTGCCGGAATCGGACTCGCCGGCGAACACAGTCTCTCTTCTCCTTCTTCGATTCTTCTCCTTCAAAGCTCCACTCTTCAAACTGGAATCACAGGGAGGTCGGAAAGGACAAGATGAAGCCATCTCCACCAACCTTCCGCCACGTCGTCGCCGGAGGACGAAGAAAAAGTCGGGTTGATCCGTTGTCTCTATTCGAGTCGAGGATGACCCGGTCTAGGTATGAACTCATTTTTTTCCCCCCGTGCCTCTCCCGTACCTTCCTCTTTTTCTTTCTCTCTTCCTCTTCCTTCTAGACCTTTCTTCCTCTAAAAAAAAAAAATCTTCTTCTTTTTCTTTTTTTTCTTCTTCTTATTCTTTTATTTTATTTTTTTGTATTTATTTGCATTTCAATATATATTTCCCATAATCTAATCGATATTACCAGGAAATTTTGGTTTCACCTCACATCTTAATACTAATTTTATATATAGGCACGTATAAATGTAGTTACAATTTATTTACCTTTAAGAAATACCGGGGTATTACAAGATCCGAACCAGCTCACACAGTTGAGCCCAGATCCGCCCCGACCTAGGTTCCAGCCAAATCATCACCTGGGAAACTTCCCAACCTTTGTCGAAATCTACCATCCTTCAGATCTCCTCCAGACAGTTGCCCACCACCAAACTTTTGGATCGAATCGCAACCCAACTCGACCACCAATCCAAATATGCGCTCCAACAACCAAGATAGTTGTCGCACATCCACCAGACGAAGCCTAGAACCGCGACCACCAATCCCGACTAGCCCTAAAACCACACTATCTTTCAGACGAGCCCTCTGTGGCCTCATTGGACTTGTCTCGCTTACCGTCACCAAGCTTGATACCCACCACCATGGTCGCGTACCGCCCCCAACCTCTTCCTCTCTTCATTGGATCTGAATGGAGGAAGTGACCACAGGTCGATACGTTACCCACGACCAGAGTTTTGGCACAGCAAAAGTCGGGCTCGATGCAATCGGCACCGACGACGGTGTTGAGACAGTTCTCCACCGACGAAGGAGGAGGGTGCAGAGAGGCCGGAAGCGGCTCACTCCTAACCCTAGCAGAGAAAGCTCTTTAGGCGACATTTGTAGACTTGTATAGACTCATAGAACTATTCATCCAACCTCAAGTTTAAAGTACGGACAGTAAAGTGTCAACCATGAAATTAACTGATATGTGCTCGTTGTTTCATGATTTTCTAATAGGGTGCCTTTCTAATAATTATTTGTTCTCTTTCTAATAACAGTACGTAATTCAAAGGTTTAAGTTGCTTGGAACGAACTGACCTATTTATAAACATTTCTATCATAAGGGAAAAACAATAGGGCCCAAAATAATATATAAATATATGTTTAGGAATTATAATGATAATATGTTTATAAATTTATTTCGTATATCTTTGCTCCTTTACATATCGATCATAATTGTAAATCTAAAATTTGAGGTGTCATTAACAAACATAGTACCTTAGTTGGTTTTTTCGTTAAAATGACATACATGCGTGGCAAATATTTAATAAGGTAAACACTTCAGATGGTACCTAGACACTTAAGATATGCACTTTTTAGTACTTTTTTTTTAATGTAAGATACGTACGTACATGGTTTGAGTTATGTATGTTTATATTTTTTGGATAGAAATAAACTTGTATTATATGGAGGTGCCTCTGTTTATGCATGTATGGTTTGTATATACTGTTATGTTTCAACTAAAATGATGTTCATGAAGTAACTATATTTCCATTTTTTCATATATCAGCATCAGTGCAATTTCTTACTCAATCAAACAGAAAGAGGATATTTGTTAGAGTCAAAGAGTGTGATTCCACCTGTACACACGTCGTTTTAGGTCGATCAAATGAACATATCAACAGGAAATGATGAGAAGTGGATCGAAATGTGATTAGAGTCACAAAAGTCGATCATTTGTATTTTGATTTATGGTCAATCAGATCTGGCATGTCATCATGTATCTGACATGCTGATGCATATAGGGATCAAGTAGAAACTGTAGAATATGCCACGTCTCGACAATTTTCAATGTCGCAATCCCTCTGCCGTAACAATAGTGCAACCTGCCCCCTCTAACTCCTCCAAAACAAGATTTGGCCTAATAAGAATGTTCGACAACGCTCTAACCCAAGGCCCCGACCCGAGCTCAAAACTTATGGGAAGGGCTCAAGGGTTTTACGGGTTTGTTTCACAAGAAGACAGTAGTTTGTTGTTGTCTCAGGAACTTTGCTTTTGTTCATGGGAAGTATAACGGCAGCACCATAACTCTGATGGCATGGGGAGGAACTCGATCTTCAACAAAGTGAGGGAGCTGTCTGTGACAGGAGGAAGTGGACTTTTCAGGTTTGATAGGGGTTATGCTCTAGTAACCACTCACCACTCGGTCTTAGTCATTCAATACAGTTCTTATCCAAGTTTCGTTTTGAAATTAAAATGTGAAGTTCTTTATTTAATTCATTTTTCAGTCATATTTTAATATCTTCACCGTTCAGTTTGTAAAACCTAATGTATTGATCATTAATGTAAAATTTTATCCAAATTGATAATCGTTAATGTAACAAATTAAATTATATCAATAAATAAACCGTACCATAAATGATGAAATAAACTTAAAGAGAAATTGTATTAGATGGAGGTGCCTCTGTTTAAGCATGTATGGTTTGTATGTTCTGTTATGTTTCAACTAAAATGAAGTTCATGAAGTACCTATATACCATTCTTCCGTATCAGCGTCAGTGCAGTTTCTTACTCAATCCCAAACAGAGACGAGCAGGAAGAGGATTAATATTGTTAAAGTCAAGAGTGTGATTCCACCTGTACACAGTACACGTCGTTTTAGGTCGATCAAATGAACATAACAACAGGAAATGATGAGAAGTGGATCGAAGTCACAAAAGTCGATCATTTGTATTTTGATTTATGGTCAAATAAGATCAGGCATGTCATCATATATATGATATGGTGATGCATATAGGGATCGAGTAGAATATGCCACGTCTCGAAAATTTTCAACGTCGCTTTCCAGATTAGTTTGTTTAACCGGCCATTTCAAATTAAATTGACAGTTGATAATTAAACCACAAGGAATGAGCTAGCTAGGCTCTAAATGATTTTAAGAGGCTTATGCGTGTGTGGTTTAATTTGGATACATGCCACAAGTCTAGGCCTCAATTTTCAATGGCCTTGTATTACGGTTTTTGCCGCTGGAGTCAAGGGCTAAGAGACACAAAAGCGACCTAAACCATAAAAAGTTCTGAAAGAAGAGAATTACAAGTAGAGGAGATTAACAAACCAAAACCCCGTGAACATATATATTTAGTAGAAATCTAACATGGAATCTAGTAATCACATCATTTGGTATTCTAATTGAAATCTAACATGGAATCTATAAATCACATCATTTCCATATCAGCGTCAGTGTATCTGCAACTTCGATCATTCCTTTTCTGAAAAATGTGTGAAGATCGTAATTGCATATGAGGAATGCGGTGTGAGTTAATGATAAATTCTTTTTTAAATTTTAACTAATTTCATGTAATTAAATATAAATTTATTACTCACGATCAACCTAATAAGTTTGAAAATTGTGTGATAAATTTAAAACCGCAAATTTTACATGAATATAGAGGCAGAGCATGAGCACCATATTTTTTTGTATAGTTGTTACTTACATGTATAAATAATTTTTGTAATTGATTGCTTTTAGTTTTATTTGAAACTAGAATTTTTTTCAGTATATTTGTTAGTATCGTTGCATTTTTGTTGTCGGATGCAAGATCAAGACTTTTGGTCTATAGATTAATGAGATGTCAGTCACATCTCGCTCTTTCCAGTTTAATTGAGTTAGAGATTCTTTTTTTTTATTAATAGTAGATAGATATTTTGCGTTGCATCTACATGCTTTGTAATTAATTAGACCGATTTTTTAATATTTAAATTTCTCATTTCTCGCAAAAAAAAATCATCAACAACCGTCAAGCAACAGCTACTAGTAGTAGTACATGGAAAGCAGTGAATGCATAAAACCTATGAATATGCTTCTTCTTCTTTTTTAAATTACCTATGAATATGCATATGTATCCCTTTCATTAAGCTTGAGATTCCTTTAAAATACAAACAAAGCAATGCAAAGCTGACTTGGACCACCATTTCAGGCGCAACTTTCCCAATAATATGTTCCCTTTTGCTGCTTTGCAAGTTTTGCCTCAGGTCGATCACTAAAATAAAAACCCTACTGCTCCCTTTTCTTTATTCTATCTTCTCCTCCTCCCCATATTTCTTTCCATGGTCGGTCGTACGTGTTCCTTCTCCATTGGTCCACACCCCTATCAAAGAATCTTAACCATGAAACAATTCTCACCGTCTTTTGGAATTATCCCGATGGATCTGCCACCCCCTACAGAGCAAGTGAAGAAAGAAAAGAAGCCTACATGACCCTTGACAGTTTACACCCTTATATAAACCAGCTCGAGGCCTTCATCAAAACCCAACATTCAAATTTTCATACTCGAGCTAATTAAGTTGAAGTGATTCAACAATATGGCCAGGTACTACAACGACTACGATTCTAACTGGGATTATTTCTCCATCCCTCTCCACCTTTGCTTCTTCATCTCCATCCTCTTCTTCATCTTGGGATTCACATGGTACATAAACTACGAGTCCGTCATCGAAGACATGATGACTCAGGTCAAGCTCTTCCTCATGATCGTCCCCGTGATTCTGCTACTCGTCGTTCACTGCTTGTCTGGTGGCATGTCGTTTTTTGTGCCGTTGCCGGAGCAGGACTCGCTGCACAGAGCCGGAGGGTCTCCGTGGGGCGTCGCATGTGTGCTGATGTTTCTTTTTATCATGATCTCTTACCAGTCTTCTTTCCAAGAACGTTGGTTTCCCTTATACAGTAAGTAGATCGATGACGAAGAACATGATCGAATGGGGGTGTTTATGTAATGTTATTATTAGCTAGCTGTGTATAAAATCGGCCAAAAGGGTAATCTTTATGTAACGGTAATTTTTGTAATAGATTAAGAGTACTTGAGCTTTGGCTTCAATGGCTTTTCCTTGTTCTTTTAGGCATACAATACAAGACTAGCTACTTAACTACAGAGCTGCTTTGTTTGGAGAATATTATTTTGATGTACGCGCATAGCTATAGCTTATTGTTGTTTCTGGAAATACATATGATCTATATACCTGTGTACTTCTATCTGTGTAACTTATGATCGATTTACAAACTTTTTCCAAGTTCTGTCAAATCTTTTATTGTTTCAGAATGTTGGCTAATTGTGCTAGATTACTTTGCTCTACCTCAAGAGGTTAATAATGAAATCCCCAGTAAATTGAGTGACAGACGTGAAGAAATTGATAAGCAATAAATCTGCAATCCCCAGAATTCCTCCCTACATTAATTCTGGAGATTCATATCAAATGCATGATTACATTGCTTGTAACTGAAAATCCCAGAATTGCAGCTGTTCATCATTCCTTAAATGTAATAGCAGATATGTAGGATCTAAATTGTATAGCAGCAAATATTTAAGTCTGTATCATATCAATGAGAAAAAATCACGCAAAACATTCTTACCAATTCTCCTTTATTCTCAGTTAGAAATGAGTGAAATAATATTAGCGACTAGTTAAGATCTGATCCTCTGCAGAACAAGAGCGATTAAAATCATTGAAGACAATTGAAAGTAGAAAATTTGTTCCAGTCTTTTCCCATCAATACAGCTTTAAAGTTTTGATCTTTTTCTGGGGTTCTGTACGTATGTGGGTCTTTCCACTCTTTCGGCCTTCTCTATTATGATGATCTCATATTAGACTAGAGCTCAAATATGTGGCAACATTTTGTATGGTTTAGAAAGTGTGCTTAATCCATGGATAATGTATCTAATGGTGCTCCTACTCCTTACGCAAGCAGAGGTAGGCATGTATATAAACAGATATGAGATCAATTGAGAGTGTCATATTTGGCTCCATTTCTTAAACGTTTAACTTGGTTTGGCAAATGGCCATGTGGTTCCAATTGGGAACATAAGAAGAAGTATACCAAAATCAAATAGGTTGGAGGGAAATGCAAGACGTTTGTCTACATGTCCACTTCAGTTTAGAATATTTTCTGAAAAATATGCGAGTGACAAGTTCTCAAGTAATGTAGATGCTGGTTTGGATGGGATAGTAATGATAAGACATTTATACAAAGGGACATAAAAAATCAATTATTTAATGTCTTATCCTATCTTTCCGTCCAAACCAACATCCACATTATCAATCATACATACATCATATGATATTCTAAATTTTTCTAGTTAATAAATTCATACTCAATCGACACAATTACACTTGGATTTAAACTAGCTCGTAGAAATAACCGTCGCTTTACTCAATTATAGTTTTAGCGTGACTAGATCACCACTTCGCAAAAGAAGAAAGTGCAGGAGTACACTTATTCTAGCAATCAAACTAGAAACCTCAATATCTCACTTGAAAAAGAATAAGATATTGATTAGGGACTAAGTAAAGCTCCCCAAGTATAAAAATAGACAATACAATACAGCAAGCACAATGACAAGTGTTGCTTTCAACACGTGTCAGAGGTGTCAGCAGCACGTGACGTTTGGCCTGAATCATTGCACTAAGTTAAAAACAGGCCCACGACACTAGTACGGATGGTCAGGACCCGACCCATTAAAGGTCACCAGAAATTATAACCAAACTCTTTATGCAGATTGCTGACTGCAGCAATGGAAGGTAAAACGATTCAACAGTGCTTCGGAGTATTGAAACTCTAGAAGTGTTCCGTCACTGCCTAGTTTTAGTAGTTTTCCTAGCAGAAGAAGTATATCAAGCTCAAGCTAAGATCTGACACTTAGGTAAGTAGGGTAACTATGCATGGTTAGCTCCTGCCATGTTATAATGTAAAAGTGAACAGACTCAAGCATACTCTTTGAAAGATCAATTACTGATTATATAACAAGCATGGTAATAGGAATTACATAATATCTCAGCTCATCAGATAGAAGCTGACATAATGTTATTGATACTTGCCTTCTGAACAGAAAGACATTGAGCTACACAAGAAGGCCAAGGAAAGAAGGCTGATACGATATGAGAAAGAACAGCAGTACTAGAACAAAGGCCACACCCCAAGGTGATCCCCCAGCTCTGTGGATAGCTCCTGGCTCAGACCCTGGAATCCCAATGTTGACCTGGCTGCCTGTGGATAGCCAATGAACCACAATCACTAACAGCAAAGGCGAAATCACCAGCAAGCGTTGCAGCAGCTCAGACACAGTGGCCATTACAGCGTCATAAACAACATAACCTGCAAATACACAAATGAGTGTTGTAGTAGCAAGTAGGAGCCAGTTATCTGTGAGATTGGAAAGCAAAGAACTTGATCTGGGAGCTGAAGCCATAAGGAAGTGGTTAAATGTTGAGAGAGGGTGAAGCTTGTGTGGGTGAGTGTGTTTGAATTTTGAAAAGACTTACAAGTAGTGAAAGGACATATAAATGATCTTCAGTTTGTATTTAAGTTTGTGGATTTGGCATATGAGTACTAGGCAGCAGGATAAATAATTGAGACAGTAATTTTGCAACTTTTGTCCCATTCTCCACTCTATAACAGAGAATAATTACCAAGCTAGTTGGAATGTAAACTACATGGACTGAGATACTCACCAGAATGACTCATGAATTTAGCCCTACTGAATGCTGAAGCGATAAAACCATATGATAATGCATAGAAGTGTCAGTGTCAAGAAACTTTTGGTGGGGGGCCAGTGGGATGCTTCACATGTTTGAAATTGAGATTACCTCATGGTATAAAACTATATTTAGAAAAGTACCAAAATGAACAGTCAGATTCAAGTAAAGTTGGTAATTCAGCAGCAATGAATGGCACACGTTAAGGCAAGATGTATAATTTATCTGAATCCATCATGCCTGAAATAAACTAATGAGCAACTTTGTGCTCTAGAGGTACTGTGAACTTCCAAAATGTATTGATAGCGAGAAGTATCCTTTGGTGGGTAGGTGATAGTTTGCAACTGGGGGATAAATGATTAAGAAGCATATTCTGAGATTTCCAAATCTCATTAGGCCTCACATCCCAGTTCATCATGAAATAACTAGAATGGATACTCTTCAAGCCTAAAAGGAAGTTGTTCACAACTCATACGCTAAGTGATGGCGTGAATGTATGATACTATTGTAAAAAGTTCAAGAAAAATAATATTTTGATCAAAAGTACGTGAATGAACCAGAGTATATGCACTACTATGTGAAGTATTGTACTTGATTGCTAGATAGCACCATAGCATCATGATGCTAAATTTATATGATCCATATTAGAATACTCGTATAGAGACTTTCATATGCGAGTTAAATTGAAGGAACTGCCTCGCACATATATAAAATATCCAGGAAACGTCCAGACTGTACGTGAAGTTTGTTTTTCAAACATAATTCATCTCCTAAGTTCTTAACTTCCATGTTTCCTGTTTACTTTTCTGCAGGTTAATGCTTAGTGGGAAGTAAAACAGACTCAGCCATACCTTTATGAATATTCCCACTATCAAGTATGGCAATCATTTTAGTATATCTACCAGTCTCTCCACGTCAAGTATTTCAATAGAAAAGACAGCAATCAAATGAAAATGAAGACACTAAGGAGAAGCAAATTTTGAATATAAAGACATCTATTAACTAGAAAGAGGGCAATGCAAGGAAGGTTAGTAGGTATGAGAAAGGAAATACAAGTAAAAATCCCATTGAATTGGAATCACTAGAAGCCAAAGGAAAAATTACCAGCAAATGTTGCAGAAGCTTGGAGCTGTCAGGGTATCATAGTTCAAAATAGCCAACAATTCCAGGAACGAGTTCCAGAGAGCTATTGGACTTAAACAAAAAGAAAAGAAAGTCAGTATTCAACTCAAGTCATCTGGAATAATAAATATCACTATGAGTGAGGCACGACAATCATACTTGTCCATGATGCTGTACAGGAGACATACAGGCAACTTGTTGATGAAGAATCAGTAATTTTGTGCAATAGGATTAGTGTGACCTTCCATTACTTCTACCTAGCTTTCCCGGTAATTGAGAGTTTAGACTCTGGAGGAATAATCAATTAGAAGAAAAATTTATGGTTATTTGGATGACAGGAAACAAATTTCTGGATTTCCGAATCTCATTTCTTACACTCCTCAGGGCCTGCTCCTTAATCATATGTTAAATCAGGATATTGGACAAAGGTACTCCTTTGAAGTTTACATGGCATCTTTAGATGTCAACCTTGCAGCTCTCATATTCCGGGCTCTTTCCGTACATTGTTCGGAAAAGCAATGAAACAACACCAAATCCTTACTGCTTACTGATTGAACTTTTGATCTTCGATGCCAAAATTATATGCTTTCTCAAATCCACGATTTGTTACCTTCTGAACACCAGATTTCTCGTATGCTTGTTTGTCAATCTTGGCTCTCTTACTCATCCCTTGTATATAAATTGAAACTACCTTACAGTCTCTTCAAAAATATCTCAAGACGAACTACCACCCACCTCCAGAGTCCACCCAACTGCATCCAGGAACCTTTATCACACCCTTCTGTTTCATGGATACTCGCATATCAGCAGCATCACCCCAACAACCAGAGACAGAAGATACATTAGCTGCAAGTACATAGTTTGCTCCAAGGTGAGACTCTGATGTAAGGACTTTCCTGAAGTTATCATCTAAAGTAAAAACTATGTTGTGGTTCCTACAGGCACCCAAGAAACTCCGTAGTATAACTGAATTAGGCTCCATTGGCATGTTTTTGATAATTTCATAAGCTTCTTCAACCAGACCAGCTCTTCCAAGCAAATCTACTAAGCATCCATAATGTTCCATTGTTGGTTCAATATTATATGTTCTCACCATCTGATTGAAAAATTGTCGACCCTCACTTAGGAGGCCTAAGTGGCTACAGGCTGACAAGATAGCAGAAAATGCCATGCTGTCGGGTACCAGTCCAGCTTGTTCCATGTGGTTAAACAACAAGATAGAATCGTTTCCACGACCATGATCGGCAAGACCACAAATCATAATAGTCCAAGACTGCAAATTCTTTTCACTCATTGAGTTGAACATATGGAAGGCTTTCTCAACATGCCCACACTTAGAATACATCTCGACCAGAGCAGTTCCCAAAGCAACATCTATCTCTATGGGATGGACGATAATGTAGCAATGAATCGACTTCCCTATGCTAATATCGTGTAGACGGGTACACGCAGTAAGCAAGCTTACCAAAGTGACCGAGTTTGGGTTTTCATTAGCTAGCTTCATCTCTCGAAATACCCTCAAGGCTTCCAATGGGTAGTTGCTGCAAACAAAAAAAACAACAACATTCATGACAATGTACTAAACTTTAGCTTGAGTTCTGTTAGATGACTACTCTACCAAAAGAGTCTAAAGCAAAGTTTGACAGCAGTGACCAGATACCTAAACTCGTATGCAATGCAAAGAACAAACAAAGGTTTAGATATCCATACCAAGCAACGTATCCGGCAATCAAAGAACTCCAAGAAACCACATCTCTCACAGGCATTTCCTCAAACACCTTCCGCGCAATCCCAACCTCACCGCAATCAGCATACATTCTGAAAACCTCATTCCCTATATACCGATCCGAATCGAAACCAGATTTCATAATCAAACACTGCAGCATCCCACCACCTCCAACCATCCCACATCGACCGCAGGCCTTCACAACAAAAGGGTAAGTAAAGTTGTCACCTTTAAGCCCAACTCTGTGCAGCTCAGAGAAGAATCTGACAGATTCAATCGGAACCGAGCTCTTTGCATAAACCCTAATAATCGAATTCCATGCAAAAAGCGGAGGACATATCGGTACATAACCAAACACCAATTTAGCAAACTCGATTGAAATCGAGCTCGCTAAGTTGATATAATCGGAGACGAAATTTGGGTTGTGATCAAGACCCGTTTTGACGACCGGAGAGTGGAGCTGGAGAAGATGAGCCGCTGATTTCGATCGGTGAATTAGGGCTTGAATTTGGCGGGAAACCATGGGAGGGAGCTTTAAATGTGTCCAGGGTCCGATCGATTCAGTCTATTTCTGATTTTTTCTGAAGTAATGGAGCAAATAGCAAAACGGCGTCGTATTAACGAAGGGGAAGAAGAATTGAACCCTTTATATATAAACTCTCAGTTTCACTGTTCAAAATTATCAGAAACAATGAAAGGTTCGGAGTCTGGGGTTTCAATGGCGAAAGAGAAGAAGAAGACGATGAAGCCTCAATTCGTTCCGGCCAAAGATGATAGCAAACCTGTGCTTCAAGACCCAGTAATATTTTTTCTCTTTTTGTCTGTGTGAATATTAAAGGTGTGATTTTTAGGGTTTGGTTTTGATTTCTGAATTGGGGTTTGTGTGTTTTAACTGTTTTTGATAGATTCTGAGGTCGGATCCAATTGAGACTGAGGAAGCTGTGCTGAGATTGCCTCCATTTTCACTATTTCCAGAGCATCAGGAAAAGGCTTGACGCCAAAATGGGGTGAAATGCTGTTTACTTTTACTGCGCTCTTGTTTTTACTAGTTGAATGTTCAGTAGCTTCAATGAGATTAGATGGTCCAAGAGTTGACATTTCTACTGCAATGTGAATTGGATTTGTGGGTTTCTTTAGAAGGCATTGAACTAGTATTTTGTGTGTAACTGGATGAAAGTTGCAATGAAGGTCTGAGTTGTGAAACACATTGTTTTGCTACGAACCATATAACTAGTTTTGAATTGCTCTGTGTAATGGAGGCTGGTGAATACCAGCTGAGTAAGTCTCGATTGCTTTCTATGCATTTCTGAAGAGATTCGATTATCCGTGTCATGAAAAAAAAGCTTAGGACTTGATATGCCGTAATACCACGATTGCTATGAAACACTCTTGCTTTCATCTAATGTCTAGTGCAAGATTAATGCTTGCAAAGTGTATTGTTGCCTCCCCCCCAATTGGCCTCATTTCATTTGATTCTGATTCCTGCTTGTAATTGATTAACCTTAGGCATTTGTTTGTGGATCGTTAGTATTATTGTTACAGCTACTTGCGGGTACTTTTGGAACATAGATCTAGGTAGATACTCGATGAAGAATTATCAATTCCCTAATTTTCTCCTATAGCTTGTACTTTGGACTTAACTAGAGTTTGAGTAGGCAGCACCGGGATCCTCCTTTTGGCATAGTATGGCTGAATGTGGATTAGAGCAAAGTCAGACTTGCAGCTGGAGGTTTTATTGTAAGTGGCAATGATGGTGTTGAACTATATATAGGTGCCTGCAGGAACTCTTTGAATTGTTGGGGTTGGTATGAGTTAACTTCGGCTGAAACGTTGGTTTCTGATTTAGTCACGAGTTGGCTTTGAGCTTCAGTATGTATTCCACCTCTTGGTTGAAGTTGTCTCGGCTCTATCATCTGATCAATTGAAAGTGGGATGACTTCTAGTCTCTTGCATGTGTGGTTGCTGAAAGTAAATGCTTATGGCCAGGATGGTGACTGGTCTCTAGCTTGCAGCATACAACACATCTACTGTCGATGGAAATTCGTTGCTGATCGTTGATCTGGGCAGTCCTTGGATCTCTCCTGTGATAATTAAGATCGTACCTATAACATCAGCTGGTCTTGATGACGATTCTACAACTCTTACCAGACTTAGATTTCTTTGATTACATCATCTTGCATCTTATCTGGCTCAAATCATTGTATATGTTGTTCCTCAGCTTCAGTAGCAGCTAAATGATATCTTTTTACCTTGTTGGGATGTTGCCCAAATGTTACTATATTGCTGCATCTTGGTAATCTTACTAAACATTGGGACGATTATCTTCGTTTGGTCACACAATCTCACTAAATTCGAGTGTTATATGACTGGCCTCCACCTTTATAGTGACGGTAGGAAACACACTTGGATAGCACAATCTTATTGAGGTTTGCCAACACTCTTTTACAGGATCATAGCCAAGCCCAGTATTTGCAGACTTGATGGGATAAAGAAGTGAGACGATGATAATAATAGTGCAAGTGACTGTTGCCTGAAGTTGAGTAATGCTAATGCTAGTGACAACAAGCCGGTGATGGTAATGTAAATCAATACTAGTAAATGCGTTCAAGACCCATGTTCCACCGGTTTGACGATTTTAATGTGTTTTCTAAGGTTCAAGACCATGTTCCACATGATACGTATAACGATTTGATAGTCTAACTCTAACATACTACAAACATGAAACACATATCATTCTATGAAATCTAACGAATGCGAGCATTTAACATAAACTCTACATTTTGAAAGAAAATGATGTTTGAATCCGCATTCACATGATCCCAATACATTTAAAGATTAGTCTTACGAAATAAAATAAAAAAACAAAAAACAATGATTTTTTTTTTAGATCTAACTTATATGATCATGTAACGTAAACTAAAAATTTAATTATTAGATCGTTTTACAATTGCAAACACCAACACTTTGATTTTTCTATGAGATCTAACGAATGACGAGCATTTAACGTACACTTAAAACATTTTGGATGAAAGTTGATGTTTGAATCCGCGTCCATAGGTTCCAATACATTTAATGATTAGATCGTCTTGCTAAATAAAACCATGAAACAATGATTCTTATTTTGAGATCATTCTTGGTTTGAGATCTAACGTGCCCAGCCATTTATCGTAAAATGAATTCTTTTCAGAAAAAAAAATGAATTTTGTCCGCAAATGATTAATTCTGTTACAATCACAAAATCGCGATCATTCTCTCAAATCTGAGCCTCGCGACGTCCTCAGATTGACCGTCATGCACAACAACAACACAAAATGCATGCACAAATCACACCAATCACCATACTGAAAGCACTGAAATCACTCTACATAAGAATCAATCATTTTGAAAAAATCTAATACACTTTCAAAAATGTCACCAAAAACCAAAGAGAAAAAGGAAAAAGAAGATGAAAAGAAGGTAGATAGAGAGAGAGCCCTGAATAATGCGTTACTTGACCAAAATTGGATTGACGAATGAGTTCCCACCACACCACACGGTCCACACCCTCCAAAACCAAACCCTCCTCTCCTCTCTCTCCTTTCTCATTTCTCTCCTCTCTCTGTTTTCCCGCATCGTCTCACAGTTGGCCTCTCTCACCTCTCTCTCAACCAAACCCTAACCCCCAAAATTTCCAATCTTCCACCCACCAAACCCTAAATCGAACCCCAATCCGCCTCAATCGACCTCCGATTCGACCGATTTGTCCATGGAAGCTTCGTGAGGTATAATGATCGAGTCGCTGCAGCACCGTGAGAATTCATTTTATGGGTTTGAGCAATGCCGGAGCTTCGAAAAGGTGTCCGCCGTGGTCGTGCTAGGGTAGAAGCTCACAAGCCTTCGGTCCCGCCTCCGCCGCCGCCGCCGCCGTCGAGGAGGACGCGTGCCGCCGTCGCGAGGGAGGCTGCTGTGGCTGTGGTGAGGCCGAGGACGAGGTCGGCCGTGAAGAAGCTGAAGGAGGAGGAAGACGTGCCGGAGCCGGTGAAGGAGGTTGAGAAGGAGAACGTGATTGTGATTTCGGAGAAGGAGGAGTCCGATTCAGAGGGCGAAAAGGAAGAAGAACAAGTCGAAGAAGAAGAGGAAGAAGAAGAAGAAGAAGAAGAGGAGGAAGAAGAAGAAGAGGAGGAGGAGGAAGAAGAAGAAGAGGAGGACGAAAAAGCTGAGATGGCTGACGATAGTGGTGGCCTGAGCGCTAATAAGGTTACCGGGGCAGAAGAAGAGGGCAGTACGGCGCCGTTTCCCGAAAAGGTAGCCGGAAATTTCCGCCCTTTATTTTTGTGTTTATTTCAGCTGGTTTCTGATGAATTGTGTTTTTTTTTTTTTTTTTTCTTGTTTCCCTTGTTTAATTGCGGTAATGATGGTTCTGATATTGATGCATGAAGCATTCGTGTTGTTTAATTTATTGATTTGCTGTACATTTAGCTATTGATGCTTTCGGTGACTGGAATTGATGTTTAATTTATCATGATAAGGGAAAGAGATTATCTTTCAGCTTGAAATGATTAGTTAACTGATCTATGCTCTGGGTTCGATTTGTGAAGGTTCAAGTAGGAGGATCGCCGCAATATAAGGTGGAAAGGAAGCTGGGCAAAGGTGGTTTTGGTCAGGTGTTTGTTGGTCGTCGCGTTACAGGTGGAGTTGATCGCACAAGTGGTCCTGGTGCTATCGAGGTAAGTTTGGAATTTCTTATTTTGCAAAAAAATGTTTGGTTATTTCATTTTTTTTTGTAAATTAGTGTTCTTGATTCCGATTTTTTGTATTTATCAGGTAGCATTAAAATTCGAGCACAGAAACAGTAAAGGCTGCAGCTATGGTCCTCCGTATGAGTGGCAAGTTTACAAGTGAGTCTTTTTCTTTCCCTTAGATCATTAATCTTTCCATTTTTTTTTTTTTACTTTCAACCGTTACATTCATGTACCAATATACGTTACGCAGTTGTTCAAAAAATTGATTATTACTTATTGCTTCGCAGCACTCTTGGTGGTAGTCATGGAGTTCCCAGAGTACATTATAAGGGAAAGCAAGGGGACTATTATGTTATGGTATGTTCAACTATCCTATCTTCTGCTTTTAAAATAGAATGTCCTATCATCTGTATCAAATTTCAGTTATTGATAGAAATTTCTTATGTTGAACTTTCTAATTTCTATATTTGCAGGTTATGGACATGCTAGGACCCAGCTTATGGGATGTATGGAATACTTCAGGGCAAGCGTGAGTACTTATGAAATTCCTGAACATCCACTCCTTATGTCCATTCATTTGCTGTTGTTATAATATCTTGGCTCAACTATGCAATTGAGCTGGAAACCTTGTTTGACATTTTCTGGGGCTTGCATGGGGAGGCTTTACTGCTGGAAAATCTCTAGAAACCTGCTTCAAGGCATTAGTTTTTCGCTTATGGGAATTTCTTAATGATGATTAATGAGTTTTCCACTTTTGTCATTAATGGGAATTTCTTAATGAGATAGTGGTTTTACTGCCTTATAGAGAATAGGATACGTAGACATTTGGCTAGTGGACTTCTTTGCCTAGGCACTATCTTATCTGTTGTTATGCAATATTGTGTTTTTGAATATACTGCAATTTATGTGCAGTTGAATTATGCACATTGTTTGACTTAATCTTTATGTTCATGTTAGTGTAGGATTGGTTTCAACAATTAAACGTGTATGTTCCATTAATGTGCTCAGTTCCTGTGCTTCTTGAAACCACGTTTACTTACAAACTTTCTGGTTATGTTTGAATGTACTCAGGATGTCTGCAGAAATGGTAGCTTGTATAGCTGTTGAATCTTTATCAATTCTGGAGAAGATGCACTCTAGAGGGTATGTCAATACAGTCATATCATTTCAGCACTTTCGTGGTCTAATTTTGCCTAATAACAATATAAGATCTTTACAAACTTGTTAGTTTCTTGTTCACTTAAAAGGAATTTCGCTTTTGATTTCCAAATCAATTTGAACATGGTTTGTTCAATATCAGGTATGTGCATGGAGATGTAAAGCCAGAGAACTTTTTGCTTGGTCAGCCAAATACCGCTCAAGAGAAGAAGTTATACCTTGTTGATCTTGGACTAGGTGAACAGAATACTTTTTACCCTCTTCTATCTAGTTATATAATCTAGTTTCATATCTCATGGATTATATTACAACTTTATCTTGCAGCAACAAAGTGGAAAGATAGCTCAAGTGGGCTTCATGTTGATTATGATCAACGTCCTGATATGTTTAGGTGAGCTAATATCTCCTTTCCTTTCCTGGTTTATGGATTGCAAATGGATTTCTCTCATCCTTAACCTTAAATCTGTTTACTGTGTCATCTCCAGAGGAACCGTTCGATATGCTAGTGTTCATGCTCACCTGGGAAGAACCGCAAGTAGACGAGATGACCTCGAATCACTTGCTTATACACTTATCTTTCTCCATCGAGGAAGGTTGCCATGGCAGGGCTATCAGGTATGCAATAATCTAGAATTGATTCTGGTTATCTCTTCAAGTGAGTTTGTACACTTTATCTGAACTATACTTGCTCCTGTTTCAGGGTGATAACAAATCTTTCCTAGTTTGTAAAAAGAAGATGGCAACATCACCTGAAATGCTGTGCTGTTTCTGCCCTGCAGCCCTAAGGCAATTTCTTGAGATTGTAGTGAACATGAAATTTGATGAAGAGCCTAACTATTCGAAATTGATATCACTGTTTGAGGGATTGATAGGAACAAATCCTGCTGTAAGGCCATTAAAAATTGATGGTGCTCAGAAGGTAAATTTGATGCAACATGTTATACTGTTATAGAGTTCTTTCTGGATGATTATGGGCTCCTAATGTTGTTTACTACAAATGCTTGTAGATTATTAGCCAGGTTGGTCAGAAACGGGGCAGATTGAATATTGAGGAAGATGATGATGGGCAGCCAAGGAAGAAAGTTCGGCTAGGAGTACCCGCTACGCAATGGATTTCAATTTACAATGCTCGGATGCCTATGAAACAAAGGTATAAATTCATTTTACGTTGGATGGTTTTTCGTACTCCTCAAACAGATTCAAAAGACATGAAGTTTTGAACAAGAGTCCCCAACTATTCGTTCCTTACCTTTTGCTGATTTATTTTTAGGTATCACTACAACGTCGCTGATGCAAGGTTGGCACAACATGTGGAGAGAGGGATTGCAGATGGTCTGCTTATAAGTTGCGTGTCTTCGTGCTCTAATCTGTGGGCACTTATTATGGATGCTGGAACTGGTTTTTCAAACCAAGTTTATGAGCTTTCTCCCTTTTTCTTGCACAAGGTTGATCTCTTTGCATGTCATATACTTGTACAAGATACTATACTCTATAAGCAATTGTCGTACTTGTTCATTTTTGTAAAGATCTGAGTCAGAATTGTTGTTCTAATTACAGGAATGGATCATGGAACAATGGGAGAAGAATTATTACATCAGTTCTATTGCTGGTGCTAACAATGGAAGTTCCCTTGTGGTGATGTCCAAAGGTATGCTCACTTATATGATTAGTTTGTGGTATTAAACTGTCTAATGATGAGGTGCATGAACTATGTGGAAGTGTGTTCTGTAATGTTAGATTTCCTTTGTAGACTATTGTCTAGTTTGGCATCCACATCAGTTCAATCCATTTTTTAGCCACTAGATAATGGAACTCTGATCCTAATTGTGCAGGAACCCAGTATACTCAACAGTCCTACAAGGTGAGTGATTCTTTCCCGTTCAAGTGGATAAACAAAAAGTGGAGGGAAGGTTTTCATGTAACTTCAATGGCAACTGCTGGGAGCCGGTGGGGTGTTGTAATGTCTCGGAATGCTGGCTTCAGTGATCAGGTGCCTATACTCATGTTATACTCAATGGCTGTTGTTCACCCAATAGGAATACTAGTGTTTGAATTGATCACATTCTCAGGAGGGGCACAATTAATAAACATAGGGTATTTTCAAGTTAATTTTTGATTAAGAGAAATGATCTTTTTTAGGGTAACCAGTCCGAGAGATCTATCATGATCTATTGATACTGTTCATGCTAGGTTGAGTTTGTCCAGAGATGGTTAAATTTAATCTTACATCTATGACCCTGTTTTTTACAAGTTAACCCCAAGTATGGCAAAGTGATGTGCTACTTTTTAAGCATCTAACTACAGTTGGCAGTATACACGTGTTGTGTCCTCTCTCATTTGTCATTTTGGCTTATCTTAGGTGGTGGAGCTGGATTTTCTTTATCCAAGTGAAGGCATCCACAGACGCTGGGACAATGGTTTCCGGATAACATCAACAGCTGCAACCTGGGACCAAGCGGCTCTTATCTTGAGTGTTCCCAAGCGCAAACCTGGTGACGAAACACAGGAGACCCTGCGTACATCACAATTTCCTAGCACACATGTCAAGGTATAGATTTTTGCGATTCTAGACAATGCAGTATCAGCATGAAGTGCAGGACTTCAATAATGATTTCATTTTTGAAGACTGATATATCATTGATCTTGGACTGACTTGGTTTGTTTTTTGCACAGGAAAAATGGGCAAAAAATCTGTATCTTGCATGTTTGTGCTATGGACGCACTGTATCTTAGACTCCGTTCAATTGCATGGAGTTTGTAAGTCAGTCAGAAATCATGTTGATGTCTTTTTTCTTTGGTCCCCTGGGTCAATATTGTCTGTAAGGAAAAATTTGTTGTAGGAGAGGAGTTGGCTGCACCAGCACCAACTCTGTTGTACCATAAGTGTAAGCCGTATTAGTGGCCGTTTTATTTGATATCTTACTCCCCAGTAATTATTAGTAAAACTACAGTATGCAGCTCAGTGCATTTTCGCCATATTGATTTTCTCACAGTTATGCAAAGATGTAATAATGCCCATCCTGTCACAGATGTGCTGTAACTCCTGCAAGTCATTTGCGCTTTGCGTTCAAGGTCTGGATCACTACTATTGGTTGAAAGTAGAGAAATATGCTGAATGCAGATTAGTAGATTACACCATGGTGCCCCCAGACTCAAACTTACCCTCTTAGATGTCATAGGGTAGAGATCAGATACTGCCTCTTCAAATTGAACTGGATTTAAACTTTCATTGCAGGCACTTATGCACAAGCTCTATGCTTGTGTAATCTATGAGTTCATATATGCAAAGTAGATCACTACCTATATTGGGAGTCTTAAGCTCACCGGCGTCACCGCTAAGAAAATACATTTGCCATAGTCTTTGAGTTCTCATAAGAATAATCGGGGTAGTGGTCTCAGCATGTAAATCTCCATAATTCATTGCATACGTATCCAAAGCGACCAAAAGATTAAGAGAAACTAATTAAATAAAAACGAGTAAACATCTAGGGGTCTAATTTGAAAGAGAGAATATGCAGGGACCAATGAAAAAGATAGCAGTGGATTACTGGGAGATATGGTATCCAAAACCAGAAGCTTTTCTCCCTCCAAAGCAATGTCCACGTAGTACGTTTCACTCTGTACATAACAAATATCACTTCCAGTTAACACAGAGATAGAAAGAGAGAAGATGGCTTCTTCTTCTTCTTCTCATCTCTCAGCCATACCGCAACGCCTGCCAAAATCATCACCAGCCCACTGTGAGTGTGTTCTTTCTCTCTCTGAAACTAAAAAGCAGTCATTTGCTTTCAGTACTTTTATCTGGTTTTCTGTTTCTTTAGTTGCATGTATCTATAAAAGCATGAATACAGTAGCACATGTAGAAATGGTATACCTTTGTTGATTAGTTGGTTGAAAGACAGTGATTCTAAGTTTCTAACTATCATTTGTGTGTGTGAAATTTGGCAGTGAACTCAAAGTCAGTCGGGTTTCACGTAAGATCCAATCTTGACAACGAGAGTGGCAGTCCGGGGGATTCGGATCATTCAGCTAAACCATCAAAGGTATTCATCTTTTATTTTTTCTATTGAATTATCTTTGTGTTTTATAAGCAATTACAATAGTTTCCAACAAAAAATGGCATGTGTGTTGGCTTGATTCTTATTGCTTTCATGTGATCTGATGCATGTTATTGGGTAAGTCTCTTGATACTCATTCGTGTTCTTAATTACACTCATTGCTCAATATCTTCTTTTTGTGGGCTTTCTGAATAGTTTATTCTATCTGTCTTGAATCAGTGGATTTTGTATTTTGTTCAAGACAAGATATAGTTTTTCTCCTGTTTTGGTCTTCTGTGGAATATAAACATTTGCTCTCTCTCGAAACTTCAACTTGTGCAACCTAATTCACTTGTATTGTAATATTAGTTTGAAGTGTGTAATTTGGTGTTAATGGAATTCAAATACATTACTGTAAAAGTTACCATGGATATGCTTTTGACAATAGGCATCCAAGGTCTTAATCTCTCGACGATTGTGTCTCACATGTCTATGCTCAACTGCTGCTTTGATAAGCAACTCTCCAAGGGCAGTTGCACTGGATGGAAAAGACAGACCACCTGGGTGCCGGAATTGTGGGGGAAGTGGAGCTGTGCTTTGTAAGTATAAATGTTGATTTTTGTTATCCATGGTTGCAAATGATCTCGATTTTATTATATTGGGATCTTCCCTATAAATCCTTCTCAGATATTATATTTATCTCCCCAATATTCATGTAGGCAGATAAACTGTGCATCCACTCCTCTGGTATTATTTCTTTTAGCCAAATATTCGCGTGTGCAGATAAGTTGTAAAGACTATATTGGTTCGAAGGTTCAGCTAGAAAACAAACTCTTGAGTTTTTCATTTGCCATAATCACTTCATATATGAGTTCCTCTTTTCTTTGTTGGTAATAGGTTCCTGATTTTCTTTAGTGGGTATCTTCATCTCAAAAGCTGGTTGTTCTGGTTAGACTCAACTAATTGAGATGCTTTAGATTATGCCTAAGTTTTTGCTTTGGCTTGTTAGGGGAGAAACAGAGTGCTTCTTCTTTTCCTCTTAGGTACTATATGTTGGAAAAAGATCTGGACATAGATACATTGCTTGGGACACATCCATCATTTGGGTTTCCTTTTCTGTTGCAGTTTAGATGTACTGTTACATGTGGTATACCTTCATCAATGAGTTGTTCATTTGCTTTTCATTTAGGTGATATGTGTGGTGGAACCGGAAAATGGAAAGCTCTCAACAGAAAACGAGCTAAAGATGTGTATGAGTTTACAGAATGTCCAAATTGTTATGGTATGAGTTCCCATTGATACTCATATTTCTGTTTTTGTTTCATATTTTCCTTGAAAAAAAACATCGATACACTATTACAGTTTTGTTGCATTTGTAGTCATCAGAAACTGAATCAAGTAAATAGACAAATAAGAGCCGTCATAAACCGTAGCAGATACTTGTGAATTTGGAGCCATTGCTTTTCCCTCCCATCTCAACATTCTGTTGTGTTGTATCCTACTGTTATGGATACTCATTTTATTTGATGAGTGATTGGTTCTTCTTGTGGTCAGGTCGTGGGAAACTCGTATGCCCCGTATGTTTAGGGACTGGTGTACCAAACAACAAAGGTCTTCTCAGGAGGCCTGATGCAAAGCAGCTACTTGAGAAGATGTACAATGGTCGGCTAGTGCCAAATTCTTAACAGAAGCCATCCAACAACACCGGCGAGTGATCCTCCACAGAAGGGTTCATTTTTTTCGGCAATGTGACCGTTAGTTTCTAGTTCACACCTCACAATAGTGTTAATCAATTAATTTAGATTGGTTAAGAAGGCAAAGATATGTATAGGTAGCTGTAATTTCCACTACTGTATTGTGTTGTACTAGCAGGGCTGCCCATTGCAAACTCTGTGTAAGCTTATTTTGCCGGTTTCAGTGGTAATACTTTCTGAAGATTATCTTTTGGAGCTGGAGAGTGGTATGTACTGTGGTGCATGGTGTGTGTATTGTTCTAGGCTTAATATGCTGCATCAATTGAAACTCGAAGTTGGTAACAATATTTAGGTTCTCATTTCGTAGATGCTAGTCTTTTGTTAACTCTGTTTGTAGTAATCTCAAAGTCATCTGTTGTTTCTGTATTTCAATCTCAAAAACCAAAATACCAAGTGATGTGTAGTTGCTTACTTTCATGACTTGTAGCTTGATGCTTGGAGCTTGGTCTAGCCATAATAGTTTACTTTCATACTTCTTCAAAGCAAAACAAATTCTACATCATGCCATGGAAAATCAAGCATGATCCATGTCTAGTGATACAGTAGATCAGCAGCCGAACAAGAATGTTCAGCAGAGCAGCTCAGCAGCCAGTGAGAAGCAATTCAGAATCCCAAACTAAAGCTTAAGCTAATATCAAACGGGGAACCAAGCCATATCTTTACAAACAGAATCTTAGAGACCAAGTTAAAGATCTTTTTTGAATTGTTCTTGCATGATTAATATACATAGGTATTAGATCAGAAGTGTAACAACGGTGAAACCATACAGCTAGGATTGTACACTAACCAGAAAAAAGAAAAAAAAAAGACAAAAGAAAAAACATGATTAGACTCGTTAGAGCACGAACCAAGTTCCATATTTGAGCATGTTGGAATGATATATTCTGCTCTCCTCAGCAATACTTTGTCCCCTTATCTAGCCATATTGTGGCCTTAATACAAGCTGTGGATTACAAATTCCAGGTTTCTCCTATGTGTGACTACTGACTCCTATGTGTGATTACAAATACAATCTTTTTTACTTGGACTCACAAAAAATACAACCTTGGAATAATGACACAAATCTCCAAGTTAGAAAGTGCATCACTGCCAATATAGGACCTCAGAAGCCAACAAAATACAAACTATATACTATCAATCAATTCCCCTAACCAGAATGGCTGGCTAACAGAAAACCACCCAGAACAGAATTTGTAATGGAAAGAGTATGAACACTCCTCAGTCCTCACCCATCAACCAACTGATATTAAGTTTAGTAGCCCAAATCAACACATTGATTTAAATCAAACCACTAATCATCAAACCAAAACCCACAAATCCGTACACTAAGGATTTCAACTCTCCCACGATCTATAAGCGAAAAAAATATTTGGCAAATCTAACACAAACCTTTCAGCTAGTGCACACACATGCAACACCAACAGTTTCCTGTACAGAATACATGTATCATTGTCCTCGACTTTCTCAGCATCAAAGCAAAAAGATAAAATAGATGAAGGCTGCCAATAAGGAGCAAAAACCCAATCATAAGCTATAGGTACAGGCTATGAGGAAGTTCTTGATCGACGAACATAATCACATTTTATCAAGTATTTTGGAGAACCGCATGTCACAAAATGAAAGCTAGCTATAGCTAATATAAAACAGTCAAACAACATATTTCGAGCAAAACTTATATGAATAATGCAGGTGTATAAATAAGGAAGCACAAGAACCAAACCATGTAAGGTAATACATAGAATTTTATCAGTACCGGTACTACTGTTGGGAAAGACATAAGAAACACCTTCAAGGACGGTATTCTTGGATTTTTTTAACAATTTTTTCTTTTTACAAATACTAGTGGCAAGAATCAAATTACAAGATGGTCGAGCATATCAACTGATCTCTACACTCTCCATGGTTCCAAGAATGACTGTTACAATCTCTTTGGCTGTTTTGGAAGTCACAATCCAGCAAAGCTTCTCAATTGGATTTGCAGCCTCAGCTAGTTGACCAACCCTGAACATAATGAAAAACCAGTGAAAGAGTGAACTGCTTTGAGAAAACTCTTTCTTCTAAGTAGCTAGCAAAACACTACTTCTTGCAGTTACAATTATCATATGAATTGATTATCCTAAATGTCGATTGATGCTTCACTCGAATGAGATAATGACAGCAAAAAATCTTTGTATACACTGTTTTTAAGTGAAAATCAACCAACTCTTTTAGTGTATTAACTGCGAATTTTCCCTGTAAGTTTATCAATCTGCACCCCACATAACCACATAATTAATATAACAAAAAAGAGCTTAATTTGGTTTAGGATGGGACTCAATTAGTGCTTATGCGTTGCGGTAGTATGACTCCAAACTTTGGATGAGATCTTGATGCGGATGACAGAAGGTGTTAAGAATTTAATTCAAAATTCTGAGACTCTTCAATCATCCCCATGCTAGCTGTAAACACATATATCAATGACTACAGAATCATCACTCAAAGGACTAATTTCAAAATGCTAACACAGTTTCTCTTCATCCAATGGCTAGCTGCAATAACATTGATGACTAACACTTGCCACACAAAGACTAACATGTACAGAGATTACATATTTCATATTACGTTTGTGTGTGTACTACTGTGTGTTAAACATTCATAAGTCACAAATTTCTGCTTCATATGCAGAGTATACTTGTCCACTTACAACCTTCAAGTCAAATAAGTCATTATTTGTTACATATATGAGGACTGAATGATTTGACTAAAACATGATGTATGCAATCATCTTGATTGAAATTTGTTTCAAACCAGACATTTTCTTATACCAGTAAATCAGTAATTTGTATTAGCAAGTAGTGAAAACAAAACAATCCTCATTGCTACAAAGTTTTCAGTGTGACATTGTTTTTCTTTCACAAATTTAATATCTTTCATCAATTAATCATCAAAATTAGAAAAAAGAAATGATTGATAACGACGAATTATAACAAGAAAAATAAGAATATAGGAGCGAAAAAGAAAATTGAAGTTCAAATTTGCTTGTTGCACTGAATCACTAATACACAGAAAGATTGGGAAAGCAAATGAATTATGAGAACTCCATTATCTTAGAAAAAAGTAACATTTTTAGTTTCTATGGCATCACAAAAAATCTACCGTTCAATGAAAAGAAAATAATTACAGTTGCTCACACAGCATACCTGGACAAGAAATAGAGTTGAACTTGGTTACTTCCTGCAATGGAAGTCAGAAGCTGAGCTAGAGACTTCATGATCGGAAACCAGATGCTCTGTTGCATACAAAATAGGCAAAAAAAAAAAAA
>NC_020493.1:23522876-23538472 GCF_000184155.1 Fragaria vesca subsp. vesca | reverse complement strand
AAAAAAAAAAAGAATTACTATTAAAATTATAGATTTAAACAGAAAAGTAACATTCTAGGAGTGTCCATAATGTTGTCTGTAACTTGCATTAAGAAAACAAAACAATCATCAACTTTAAGTATTCTGCATAATTTTGACTTTTGTTGTTGTTGTTCACATTATGACTGATAACAAAGAAAAATAATAATGAAAATAAAAATGCTATTTTAATTGTGCTTCGTGTTCTGTCCTGTCGTGGGAGCTCAATTGTTTTAAAAGAGTGGGAAGAATAAAAATTAAATCACAGATATTAATTGATCAAATCAGTTTTTTGCCCAATTGATGCCCTACAAAATACAGAAGAAAAGAACAAACTAAGTAATTACGTCAATACCTGCCACGTAGAGTTTGGTATAGTTGTGGATCATCGAGTTGGACTGGGTTAGAAGTGGAGGCTGAAAATGAAAATTGGTTCCTGCTTTTGAAGGCTTCGAAGAGATCGGAAGAGGTTGAAAATAAAAGCTTGGGGCAATCCACCACCATCAAGTGTTCCAATGAAGGACACACAATATCAACGCCACCACTTGCACCATACAACAAAGGAAGTTCCTTCAAAACCAAGTTCTTCAGTTTTGGTAGAAACGTCTTCTCCTTGTTCACTGCTTCCATTACTCTTTCCAACAAAGGGCAATCCTCTACAAGAAGGTCTTCCAATTGAACAAGACACTGAGCTACATCAGATGCGAACAGACTTTGCAGCAGCTCGCAACCGTAAATGGTCAAAATTTTAAGACTCCGGAACATTGCACGTGGAGCCGGACCATAACATATTCTTCTTAGTGCTATTAGACTCAACAAATGCATCTCTCTCAGTTTCGCTTGTTCTGGATTGAACCATCTACATCTGAACACATATTCCAATTTCTCCATATAGTTTAAATCTAGTTTCTCCAGATTTGTTAGTCTCTGTACAAATTTTGATACACTGCTCAAAATCTTAACAGAAAACACATGAAACACCTTGAGATTTGAGAAAGACCCAGGTGGTAACGCACCAACACACAACTCCTCCAGGTGGATCAGATCTCTCAGATGCAACTCTTCCAAATTCTCAAACACGGGTCCTGTTTCAACTCGTCTTGTTGTGTTCATCAACTCTTTCAACTTGTGTTGTGACCTAGCAACTGTGAGATGCTTGAGTTTATGTAACCTCCCATGGTCATATTCCATAACAATGTCACTCATCCCTTTGCAGCTGTCATACTCTAGCTTCTCTGTTTTCTCTGTCACCGCTTTGATAAACCAATCAGGCAAGGTACAGATGGTGCCTGTAAGAAACAAGGTTCTTGAATTACGATCTCGTTGTTTGTATTGAGGAGTGTAGGGCCATCTGCCAACACTTATACAAATGTAATCCCAATCTGGTGCGACCTCAACATTTTTAGGGATGAAGCCAACATGCAATATTTTCAAATTTGATAAACCAGCTAACTCATCAAACGTAATAAGATTGGCTCTTTCTGTTGGTTCACACCACCGGTCCTCAATTCCACAGTACAATTCTTCTAATTTTTGCAACTTTGATATCACTTTAGATGGAGTTGTAACCATTCGTCCCCTCCAAGAGCGGTTGACATCCAAAATCCTTAGATTGGTCAAATGTCCTATTTCTCTCGACAATTGGGTCCCAGGACAGTCTCTCATCCTAAGAATTTCAAGCTTCTTAAGTTTCCCCACAACAGAAATGTCAATCAATTCGCCGCATTTATCTAAATACAAAGCTTGGAGGTTGGTGAGGAGACTAAATGATTGGGGTAATACGGAAATACTAGTGTTGCTAAGATCCAAGACCCTTAACTCTTTCAGATTCTGGATCAACTTTTCGGGGATCTCACTTAGTTCCTTATTCCCGTTTAGTAATAAAATCTGGAGATTTGGACATACCACCTCGTCTTCGGGTAGCTTGCGAATTTCGTTCCTCATTAGTGAAATAGCAGTGCAGCCTTCATGTAATCCGCGTGGCAGCCAACCCTTTAAACCAACGCCAGCTTTCACAAAAAACCGATGCCCATCTTCAGATTGTGCAATATTCAGGGCTGTATCCCGGATGACATCATGCATCTTAACACATCCGTCTTCCTCACTATCCAAAAGTAAGCTAGAACCTTTCAGGTACTTGATCACTGTAACTAATTTTCCTCTGGCTTCTTCCATTGTTTGGGCATCTCGAAACAATCTTTTTCCGATCGCGTACCGGAACAAGTCTTCTATTTCGATGTTACAGTCTTCTGGGAACAGGCAACAGAGCAAGAAGCATGACTTGTGGTCTTCATTTTTCAAGTAATCATAGCTTAATCGTATACATCTGAATGCATTTTCCTCATCTTCCTCATAATTGGGATTGACATATTGTGACTGCTCTAGTCGTTTAGCTGCCTTCTCCCATTCCTCCTGGTCCTCATCTCCGAGTGCCCTTGCAACAGCTATTAATGCAATCGGTAGACCCTTACATTCTCCAGCTACCTTCCTCGCCACGTTCTGGGACTCGAGAGGAATTGTTCCTGCTTTTCTCAGAAACAAGTTCCAAGAATCTCTTTCTGAGAGAATGTTGAGGGTGATCTTTTCTTGGCACTCCATGGCATGACAGACATTTGATTTCCTTGTAGTGCATAGCACTTTGGACTTGAACTTTTGAAGCTCCTTGTAGCTGGGAATCCCTATCTTTGACAACTCTATTATCTGCCAAACATCGTCCAAGATTATAAGGATTTTTTCTCTTCTCATTATCTCTCTCTTCAATCTAACAGCTCTTCCAAATTCTGTCTCTCCCTCCAATTTAACGCCCAACATATCTGCCAATGTGCCTTGAATCTTTGCTATGTCTGGGCTTTGGGATAGAACAGCCATAACCGCATAATGAAAAATCCCTTTTTCTCGGGCATCTGCACTAACATGTTTTACCAGGGTTGTCTTGCCTACGCCTGCCATTCCGTACACCCCAACGGCAGTGACGTTGTCATCTTTAAGCACCTTCATAACCTGACCCATGGCTTTTTTTGTTGCTTCAAACTCTCCAAAATCTCCGGTGGCCAATGTCAAGTCAATTTCAAAAGGTCGTATTCTGTTGCACACAGAATCCACAATTTCCTCCGCAAGTTCTCTATCAGTCCTACAAAAAAGGAAGAACCAAGAGTCAAACAATAATTCCAAAAGCTATGCGGATAACTATTGATACTTTGATTAGTTGAAACAGATAATCTCATTATGATACTTTGATTACTTGAAACAGATAATCTCATTATGATACTTACTTATAATTCTTTGTATGCCACCCAGTGAAACTGGCCACTTTGTTTAAAGCATCTCTCCACTGCTGGACCTTCTCTGATCTACGCCTCTCGTATTTGCTGAAAGCTTCTTCAAAACTTCCCTTTTGATGTCTTACATCAGTAGGCTCGACATTATAGAAAAGTGGAAGAATTCTGTTCTGGTCTTTCATGCACTCACAGATCTTCGCAAGTTCCTCCAAACACCAAGTAGAAGAGGCATAGTTTGGAGAAAGGACAACAATTGCAAACCTTGATTCTTCAATTGCTTTTAGTAGAGTGGGAGATATAGCATCCCCTACTTCAAGATCTCGATCATCCATGAATGTTTTGATTCCTCTCTGTTCATCCAGCCGCTTATATAATTCAGATGTAATACTCCTTCGAGTGTCAGGACCCCTGAAACTCAAAAACACATCATACTTGCACGGACGAGCTGATGATGATGATTCAGCGGACGAAGGAAGAGATGCAGAGGAGGCCATTGAAACCAGAAAGAGAGAAACTGATTTCCAGTGAGAAAAGCAAACAAGGGAGGAGACTATGTGAATACACAGTAGTATCTACTATATACCCACACGCAAATGTGGCAGTAAAATTCAGCTTACCACTGTTAATCATTGCACCAACTTTAACTTTACCAGCCTGTTACTGGATTCTGACTCAATTCAGGTGTTACATGCCTGTTTTAGGTTTTACCGTAAGCTGAAGTTGATGATCCTTGTTGCCGTTGTCTGGTCTGAGTCAGTTTTCGAGTTGCTTAATTTGGATCTTTAAGAATGAGTTATTTTAGTATTCTTATTCTTCCAAGAAGTATTAGCACTCAGATTAAATTATTTACCATGAATACTTTAGTCTCTGCGCTCGTTGCAGTACCTCTTTTTTCATGCTTATTATCCTGATCACAGTCCCCCGTCTTACCCCCTTGAACAAAATACTTACTAAACTGTAAAAATGACTTTAGAAGGAGGAAAAACAAAACTTGGCAGATAGAACCAAAATCATCAATTTGCATCAGTTTTAACAATTCCTGAACATGGCCAACTGATCTCTTCAATCTCACGAGGTTTATGGGATTGAAGAGAAAATGGAATATTTTGCTTTTCCTTTCTCTTTAATCTATAGTCTCACTATAGGAAGAAAATAAGGCTGTTTGCGTAGAAACAAGAAACTCTGTGATTATTCAGTATATAATTTCCAGGGATTCTTATCCTGTTTGTACACCATGGAAGAGACAAACAGTTGATGTGACTGAAATTGAGCTGATTCAAATTCAACCAAAGGACTAATGATGTGGGGATGTTCAATAATATTGACCTTAGTTTTGGGGTACTGGTTAAACTTGTACAACCATCGTACCATCAAAAACTTGCTTTGTTAACGTTCCATCTGGAAATAAGTTCACACCTATAGCAACTAACACGGTACCAATCAATCTCATTCACCACTTCACCATCCATAATTGGATGCTGACTCCATTCATTCACTCAACAAAAGAACCAATAATTTCTACCAAAGGTAGTAAGCTTGGGGAAGTTACTGGTGCTAAATTGTTAATGGGTCCAATGACATCTTGACCTTAGAACATTGACTTCAGTTTTGGAGGACTACTTTTTGAAACCTGTAAAAACCAATTCTATTTCTACCACCGAGGAAACATAGAATAACTACAACCATGAGCATGGAGCACTTGCTATATTTCAGTAGAGAAATAAACCCAGCAGCAAGAGTACGCTGAAACATTTTCCAGAGCATGTATAGCTGAAACAAGTCTCTGCAACCATATAGTCCAAATGAATCACAACAGAAAAATTCACTTAAGTCATAGTAAACATTATGAGTAAACTTCATTGGGAGAATTTATTTGATATTTTGTCTTTAACAGCATAACAAATTTTCTAGTTTATAGATCAAGTAACTTTGCTGTTGTTGCCTGAACCCACAGGATCATCCACCCAAAATATAAAAAATAAATTGATAACAAGCATTTTTAAGCTGGAAAGGAGTGCAAGTCATCCGAATTCAAAATAGGTTGTTTAATTCGGCTTGACATTTATATTGGTTGGAGTTTAATGGTTGAATTCAAAAGATGCAACCTTGGTTTGGTAACAAGGCAAATGATACAAGTGAAGCAATGCCAGGATAATCATACAACACGCATCAATCACAATAACATCAACTAGCTGAAATCAACACTAACCAGATTTCATGACTAAGCAGTAGTAAATATCTCAACCTTTTGGTCACTATACACAAGTACTTGGAAGAAACGTACATACGTTTACAGAAGCAAGAGAAACAACATCCATTCAGTCCAAAGAGAACAGAATTTGGGATTTAACAAAAATTTTATATATTTGTTTTACAAAAAACGAAATTCTATATTTTCAGTCAAAAGCACATGAAAAGGAAGCAGTCAATACAAATCTGCTGATCATCACAAATTAGAACATGAGAGCCAACATTACAAAGCTAAAACACTTGTTCCAAAAGAAGAAATTAAAAGAACATTATGAAAGTTCCTACACGCACTACCTCATATCAACAGTATACATAGGCACATGAATAGTCTTTAAATCCTTGTTCAACAGAATAGGGGATTGATGAATTGTATTTAGGATAATAAGCATGAAAAAGGGGTACTGCAACGAGCGCAGAGACTAAAGTATTCATCGTAAAGAATTTAATCTGAGTGCTAATACTTCTTGGAAGAACAAGAATACTAAATTCAATCTTGAAGATCCAAATGAAGCGACTCAGAAACTGACTCAGACCAGGCAACGGTGATAAGGATCATCAACTTCAGCCGACGGTAAAACGTAAAACAGTCATGTAATACCTGATGATCAAAAGCTGAAGCATCAAGATAAAAACAAAAGCATCACACCCCCTTTATGCTAGTTACATTTTAATTAATTTGTATCTCAAAGCAAAAGATAGGAGATAATGAATCCAATCAATGTCACAGTTAAACTAGACAACCAGACAAACAACACTCAAGAATAATCTGTTTGTTCAATTCTGATTTCCTTAATTTGTTTATGAATATTTGTTACAAAAATAATCTGATTTCTTCGAATGGAAGAGTGGTATTACATATTCGGTGACAGCAATTCATGCAGACCAATTACCCCAATATCAAAGTGTAACTAGACATAAACAAGCAACCACTAGATACTGACTCAAATCAAAAGAGTAAAGACTGGTAAAAAAAAGGTGAACATACCGAAGCACTTTTCTAAAAAATGTCATATGTTCACTATCGTGAATTTTATGGGATGGCTGCAGCTGGAATCCCTTCGAAAGTTTTATTTCACAGGCTGATACATTGGCACATCAGTTGGATCAATCAACTTAGCAGCTTCAGCTTGATCAGCAACCTTTGGAATATATTGACATATGAGAGAAACTTATGTGTCAAAGCTATGTAATCCAAATTGATAAACCGCAAGTAGAAAATTTCATTGCACTAAAAAACCATTACGAATGAAGTACGTGCAGAAATGAACTCTGTTGATTTGCAACATGACAAGTCTACCAGTAATACTCAAAATTATAACTTCGGAATTATAATGCAAGGCACAAATAAATAAAAACAAGATACCGTAAGCATTTTTGTTCAAGGAGTTAAGACAGGGAGCTTAACCAGGTATTGGCTAACTTTAGGAGCATTTACCATGTTTCTATAATTTCAGCAGAGGTATACAATCAAATTGTAAGTAATACACCAATGATAATCTTTCCATACTTCAAATCATACCTCTATTGCTCTTTAATCTTTCATTGAACAACATTCATGTTGGTGTCTAAATTACAATGAATTCAACTTGATGGTTATACACAGCAATTCTTGCTTCAGCAACTAAATGAATCCTTCATCTTCAAATCTTAATGTGATCATGCAACCATACTGAAGTGCTTCTATATATCAATTTCAATGACATAATTTGCAGAACACTACATACTGTGATAGTATACATTCATGTATCATTGCGGTAAAAAAAAGTAGACTCACTGAAAACGATCCAGAGGCATGGTTTAGTCGGATTTTAAGAATAATACAGGATAATATATGTAAGCAACAAGGGAACAAAGCAACTGGAACCAAAATTCTGAAAGCTAGCAACAATGTTATCACCTTACAAATACTTAACTGCCAATACTGTAGTAGTTAGGTAGACTATAGTAGTATGAAATTACCATCAACAGTTGTGCTTTCATAGGAAGGACAGCAGTCCTGCTTAGCCCGTGCGTGATAATGAGCTCATACAAACCTGCTTATAAGCCATAGGTATCATGGAGTTTCCCCCTGAAAAACAAACAGCAAGTATGCTGATGATAGTTATCGCATTATAGCAAGTTTATTGGAGAAGCAAATGTCCCAAAGTTAGAAACTTCAGTTAAAACAAAACATGCAAAACAATGATGACAGCAAACTAAGCCAAAATTTCTCTTCAAGGTTTGAGAATGAATCGACGAAAATAAAACCAGCGAAACTCAAATACAAACTTTTTCTACTTTCTTGGTGGAAAAAGACACAACCTTTGATTTGTTACAACTTATAGCACAAGTGTCCTAGTTAAGAACTAGAGCATTGCCAATATAGAACCCAGAAGGCAGAAGCCAACGAAGTACAAAATATAGTATCCATCAATTTCCTCCCTTCAAGCAAAAGTGAAATGAGGTTTAGTAGCCCCAATCCCAAAAACCCGTACAGAATAAACGACAACCCAAACAAGTTTGAATCCACTGAGAATGTAATAGAAAGAGTAGAAAGTACCTGGACTCCATTTCAAGTAGAGCGGTGAAAGGGGACGACGGAGTTGAAGCAAGAAGCGGGTAACCTCCACGCGCCGAACCGGAGCGTTAAATAGAGCAGCCGGTTCAATGCGTCTGCGCGCGAATTTCAAGGGACTGATAGACTGGGCCTTAGTTTGGGTGGTTGGTTTCCAAGCACGACACAACCTTAATGGGCTAATTAGTCGGTCTGGGACTGGAATACAAGGTCTGAAATCAATTTCAAGTTTCTCATTTTGAACTTCTTATTAGCTACGAGGAAGTTCCTCCCAATGGAACACTAGATATTTTTACCAAGTTCATGATCGATGAATATTGTCACATTTTGGTAAATATTTTGGAGAAGCACATGTCCCAGAATGAAAGCTACATAAGCAAATAGAAATGAGACAAACAATATATTTTGAACGATACTTGCATGATTATGCAGGTGTTAATAGAGAAGCACAAGACCAAAACCATCCCCACTTAATCGGCAACCTAGTTTGTGAAGACGGCGAGATACGACTCGTCATTTTCTTTTTAATTTTAAATGTAAGACCCCCTTGCCCGTCTAGGCTCACCACGATTCAGACCGCCTAGACGTGGACCATCTCCGTCTACCCCGCTAAAAGCCCAAATCGCTTAATTTTTTTAGACAATATATAACAGAGGAGTAGTGCTACATATCACAAATTTTTTTACCAAATATGAATACAAAATGAGGTGGCATCTACCACATAGATATTATTGTTTGCAATATCATAGTGACATGGATTTTCGTAACCATATTTAGCTATTTGCGAAACACAATTATTTTCATTTTGATATTTTACAGAACATAAGCCCTTATTTATTTATTTATTATTTTTTTTAAAGGGTTTGAAACCCAGCCTAGCTAGGAGGCTCAGCCCCACACCCGGATTTTATATAAATAAAAACAAGAAAAATTAAATAGTACAGAAAAGAGAATAGGGATGGACATAAGCCCTTCATTCTTAAACCCTAATTTACCAAATCTCATCTTCATCTTCCAGCTTCTTCCTACATCTCTGCACCCATTGTCAAATTTGAGACAAATTGAGAAGAGTTAGGCACGGGTAGTAGCCAAGGCTTATGATCATTGCCCTTGAAATCTCATGTTCATCTTCCGCAATATAGATTGTATAATAATTCATTCATGGCTATTAGTCTTTTTTCATGATGTTGGTAGACTAACACAATTCACCAGTAATCATGAATTTCTTCTAAAACCCCAACATATTCTATTTGCCCTTATAGAATTTCTAAAATCTATATTGATTGAAGTATCAATCAAATTTTTTTCAGAAGAAAAAAAGTATCATACCAGCTGTAAATTGACGTTGTAGTAGCAAATGAATGATTGATAATGCATCAAACTTGATAGCTCATGAACAATTGAAGCGTTGTCATTCCATTGTTATGGAAACCCTAAGTTCTAGAAATAGATTCATCATTACTTTTATAATAAATATTTTTATTTGTTGTTTTCAGTTTAGATAAAAAATAATCTATTAGGTAGACATGTTAGAAATTACTAGTATTAAAATGAATGAAGTGGCACATGCCACATCACTTGGTATAGGTTTTTTGTATAATTTTTTGGTGTCTTTAACATTTTTCATAACAGAGTGGGGGATGTCATTCTATTCTGATTATAGGTAGCTAGAGTTTCTTCTGTTTCATATTTCTTCTCTAATGATCGTATCATATATTCATATTCAGTAATTAAAACTCGTCTTCTTTCAAAAGCAATGAAATGTTATACGAAAGAGAAGAGAGTCTCACACTGAGTTTCTTCTTTCAAAACCAATCAATTGTAGTTGGATAGAAAATCCAACACAAACTAAGAAACCAGTAATTGATCTCCAATCAAACTAACTCAAATCAAATACAGAGCTCATAAACTGATCAAATACACACACATGCAGAAACACAGTAAATAAGGAACAAGAATGGTAGAGCTACTACTCGATCATCATCATTATCTTCGTGATGATAGAAGCATCACCTATCGAGTAAACAAAGTGACGTCACTTGTACCTTAACAAGAACGCAGGCAACTCAATCATGATTTTCCTCCGAGAACGGCAACGATTATAGTTTTGAGCTGACATGCGTGCAATCTCCACACGCGGAAACCGGAGCGTAAAGAGCGAGGGGCCCCTTGACCCCTTCTATAGTTCCCACATTTGGCAGGGGGATGATGAAGACTCTGGGCCCGACCCATGTAGTTGTTTGGGCCTGGCTTCTCATATATGTTTGATACACAAAAGCCCAAATAACCAGTTTTCGTACCCAATATCACACAAATAAACACACCCCCCTCTGATATGATTTGCTTGATGAACAAAGAGAATTTGAAGCTCTGAAAATTTTGGATTTTACTAACTCATCTCTTACACCTAAGACTGAATTTATTTGTCAATAATATTTCCTGACCTATAAGCATAAATATGTCCAAACTTTGAGCTGAATGAGTAATCTAGAATATATATAGTTACGACAGTTCTGGAGCTCTTGTGCCACAGTATCCTGCAGCTTCTGATAGTTATCAGCTGCAGGTGCTGGACCATTTTGAAGCAAGAGGTGAGGCAGAAAGCAGAGAGATTTCCCACTTTTGTTAAATCAGCTCTCCACTGGTTCACCTTCTCTATGTCTTGCCTTGCTCTTATGCAACTTACGCGCCACTTCATAACTATTCTTCTAATATCGTACATCACAGGGATCCACACAATAAAAAATTGGCAGAATTGTATCCTTGCCTTCCATGCATTGGAAACAGTCCCTTATAAAATCACAAGAAGAAAACCGCAGAAAAAAAAAAGGAGAGAGAAAAAAGGGTGAAAATGTTGATAAGTAAAAAATCAAAGAGAATACATTGATCACACAAGAATTCTTGGGAAGCACTTGCAGTGGAGTCGAATGATATTATACAGACCATGTTAAGCCCATAGAACTATAAAAAAAACAAAAAATAAAAAATAAAAAATAAAAAAAAACAAGAAGAATCCAGCAAATCTAAATGAAGAAAGACTCTTCTAATTTTCAATCTCGTTAATCATATCCATCTTCTGTTGGATCTGCACCGTAGTAGAGGATGACGGGTACATGATATGAGATCATATCATGTGAGTGTACTGTGATTGTATTCTAAAGCTCTATGGAAACAAAAGGAAAAATACAAATCAAGATTCAAATTGAAGAGATCAAACCTCTTGATCGCAAACAGTGGTCAACCTGCCTTGATTCTTAGTTTGTTAGCCTTAACAGCTATAGCATAACATGTGAATGACGTGATCTTCTGTTGCTACTGATCAAAAGAGATACCTCAACTTTCTTAATGCTGTCTAACCATCTTGCATCAGTTTCAAAAGTGGTTCAAATGATCCCTGTTCTACCATATATCCATTTAGGCTAACTGACACTCTAGTGTCTGCTCTCTGGTGACCAAAAATGTCTTCAAATCAATCCCATTAAACTGATTCCTCATACGAACACAAAGTATCTAGCGAACTCTCCAAAGAATGAAAGTCTAATTATTAGAAGCCTAATGGTAAAAGAAAAGGAAAAAAAGGAAAAGGAACCATTGATGATTGAGTTTCAAAAGGATAACCAGAATTTGAATGCACAGATCAATCTCCAGATGTAATCATCAAATTATATAGGCAAAATATAATACTTATTATCTGTATGATGGTATAACATCAAGCAAGCACAAAAGCCATTTGTCAAGACACCTTTCTAATACAAGAAATTTTGAAGGACTTGTAACTTTCTACCCATATTTGAAGTCACGGACTCAAAAGTTACAGAAGTAAATGGTACATTGAACATATATTCAACAAGTAAATAAGTAGCAATGAGAACTGAAACAAAAATACATTGAACAGAGTGGAAATGAGGAGCAACTAACCAGAAGTTGGATGCAGAGAGTAACGATTTACTCAAGCCAAAGTAGACTCTCTTCATACCCAATTATTTCGCGGCTATATCTATCCATATGAACCTCTTCAGTCTTCTCTTCCTTATGATAACTCCTGACCAGCTTCGGCCCGCCTCCTGATTCAGTATGTATCTCCAGAAATGTACAAGTTTCAGTACCCAAGATTGGCTGGACAAAACTTATCTGCTCATCAGGCTGATCGGAAACCCTCACTTTAAAAAGCTTAGTCCAGGAGTTACCCTTATCATATTCCCTCATGACCCACAAATCCATAGAGGCAGCAGTAACATCCGCCTGACCAAACACACACAGACAACCTCCAGACTCTCCTACATGTCTGAAATAGTCACCTCCATACTCCTCCCCAACAACAGGCAGCGCCATTGTCCGAAACTTCTCATTTGCTAAATCAAAAGAAACAATATCATCATCATTGAACATCAGCCAATGAAGTGCCTCGTTACAAAGAATCCCCACAACTGTCATAAACAAGTCCGAATATGGAGAATCTTGAATCCTTCTCCAAGATTTGGATTGCGATGAGAAGATGCGGATCTTGGCATGCTCTCCCTCCTCAAGTCAAGAGTTGGCGATGAGAATCTTGTAGTCGTGGGTGGCCAAGACGTAGCCGAAACCAGTAAAGATCTGATACTCATCTATAACACCAGGATCAGATAGTTTCTGGGAGAGTCCAGTTGATGGGTTCCATACATACATCTCTATCTTCTGCTTCCCGTTAACACCTGCATACACCAAACCACGGCAAGAACAGTACACGTAAGCCATGCTGTGAGGTTTCTTGAACGGGCAGCGAAGGTCTCTCTTCACAATTGGAAAAGAAGACAATGTCATTTGAGATTCGAAGAACCCGTCAGAGTCGAGGTGGATGCGGAAGCAGACACTGTGACGGAGCGTTTTGTTGTGGGAAGCGATTTGGTAATGGGATGCGGCGAAGTGAGGATCTTGGAGAATGATGAGGCGCCAGCGCTTTGAAACGGAGGTGAAGTGGATTAAGGATTTGACGGGCAACCTCTGGAAGATCTTCGCTATCACATCTTCAGGTATGTGGTCCGCCATTTTGCAATCCCCACCGAAATATTATGCAGTCTATACTCTATACTAGTTTCATACACAAGTAGACTAGTCTTCTATTGATGTACTGATAAAAGAACGGAATTGAGTCAGGTCTAGTTTCATACACAAGTACAAGACTAGTTTCAGCAGAAAACTCCAAAGTGGGAGGATTATGTACAGGAAGAGACAGAATCTCATCCCAACTAGCCATCTACAAATTGCACCCAAGACAAACCACACATTATAGATCACTAATAAAAACTTCATCTGCTACAAAATTTAGAAAATATTGCAACTTTTTGGCTTATAATTACTGAGTTCAGCTCAAACCAAGCAAGCAACCTCAATCGGAGTCACCTCTATCATATTTTAATGCATAACATTATGGAGCTCAATTATAAACTATCCAAGTTCATACAAACAATCACAGCTCAAACTATCAATAAACAGAGAGAACCCAGGAACAAATTTCCATTCACTGAGTCGGTAAAGAGGAAAAGTCGATGAATTCGGGAAACCAGCCCCAGTTCCAGTGAAATTAAGTCAAAAATTTTCATTTCTTTTTGGTTGTAGTCAAGTCTATGAAAGCAAACAGTTTAGGGTTTACCTGGTAAAGTGAGACAAGGCAAACTAGGCGCCGCCTTTGAAGATTGAAACAAAAGACTTACAGAGACTGAGAACCTTCGTTGCTTTTTTTCATTTTCAGTTGTTAAAGGTGGGACCCTCCAACCCGAGTAGGCCCACTATCCTGGTAACCGCCTAGACGAGGCTCACTTCCGCCTAGCCCGCTTAGGCCCAGTTTGCTTATGTTCCCCCAGCCCACCTCGGCCAATTTTATTTTATTTTATTTTTTTTTATTTTGTCGCGCGCGTCTGCTCTGCTCGGCTTCTGCTAGTGCTTTCCAGAAGGCCTTTCCTTGTAAAATGGCAGTGAATTCGTAGAGAAGCAAGATGCCAACTAGAATATTGAAATTGACGTCAAGTTCAATATTAAAATTCCTGGAAATTTCAAATTATGGGAGAGCAAAGGAGGATTGGCGTTCTGTGTTCATCAGATTGATGTAGACCACCTCATTAGTTCATGTTTCAGATTACGCACAATCTACATTAACGGTGTGTGCATCACTCGAAGGCTGGAAGATGACCGCCATCGGTGGATGTTGGGTGGTGGTGCTGTGTGGTTGCACTATATAACTATATTCCATTCGATACAATAGTAAGACGGGTCAGCGAGTCTGGCATTGGCTTACCTTCCAATAGCTTTCTTGTTAACCTTGAGTTTGAATATGGTTTTCTTCAGACTACCGACACCGGGATGTGGAGGTGCGGGGTTCATGTAGTAATTCCAGAGTGTGATGAAGATGTATCGGTAACTTGTGCATGATGGTTTCCTCGACTCTCATCGGTCTAGTTTTGATCCCTGTCTTCAACCGGTGAGTTATTATCCAATTCGGTTAAAACTTGAATTTTTTTTTTTTTCTCGAATAGAGATAAATCAACTTCAAACACTTATGTAGGATCTTCCTGAATGCAATCCAACTTCAGAACATGTGCATTTTCTGCTTCATGAGTCATTATATGTTATGATTTCTTTGCTGTACGTATTGTACGTATGCTGTATACCCACGGTGACCAAATCTAACATACCTTCCAACTGATAGATCACTCTACCTTTTACATTCTCAATAGCGTGTTAATTAATTAGGCCGCGCATCCCGAGCACGTTGCTAACTCCATTCTGCTTACTTTTAGGTGTCTAAGAACATGAACACTAGGCTAATTGCATGCTGCATTGTACTCGTCTGTTTGATAGGGAAAGTAATGCAGAATACAAATACTGTACCAGCTCACTTCTCTTCCTCGTTTATGCAGGTGCCAGTACAATTTCAGCATTCGCTTTTGCACTATGCCGTTCTCTCGCTCGGTGGAACACATTGTCGAATGAAACGAAAGTGGTCGACATCCTAGCTCCCTGCGTTGTGCCCTTGACATTCTAAAATCAGAAGGACCTTTTTTTTCGTCTGAAGGACCTTGTATTCCACAAAAGATTTCAGGGGAATTTATTTATATCTGCTTTGTTTGTCATGGCACTCTGTCTCTCTCATGAACATGCACACAGTAAAGCATTGTTTCATCTATATTTGTAATTGGTTGATTGTGTTGTCTTGCTTCATTGTTTTGCAGCCACACTATATGTTTATGAAAAACTCGGGTAACTCCACCTGCAAACTGAATTGTACCATTTAATCAAGCAGTAGAGAGCATTTCACTGATTTCAGTAACATCAATATATTATCTACAGCGGATAATTAATATTGTGCTAACTTGAGCAATTAAACTTTGTCTATCAAAAAATATAGGGACAATGCCCACTAGCTCTAATTTTAAGAGTTTTATTCCCACTAACAAAATAAGATCTCAAAATTCTCACTAACCAACTAAATGAAGAGAAAGACGATAATACCCATTAAAAAC
>NC_020493.1:23518805-23522856 GCF_000184155.1 Fragaria vesca subsp. vesca | reverse complement strand
TCTCTCTCTCTCTCTCTCTCTTCTCTCTCTCTCTCTCTCTCTCCTCTCTCAATCTCATATTCGCGCCCTCTCGCTCAAATCCTCTCACACTAGCCGTGTACTCCGTCGTGCTCCGCCAGGTAATCTTCCATTTCTCTACCAGCTTTAATCTCCTTCAAATTTTGAATCAATCTCTGTATAATTCATCTGTTTTATACTTGTTTATGGTCTAAATTGAGAAGAATAGCAATTGTATTTGTTTGAATCTGTAAAATCTAGGGATTTCGTTTCAAATTTAGGGTTCTACTATTGGTCCCCTATTGGGCAGTAGAGGGAAGAGGAGCATACTGGGGTCAGTAGAACCTCCTATTGGAGTCAATAGGACTCTTATTGGGGGCAGAGGATCATATTGGGGGCAATAGAACCTTCCTACTGGCGGCACTAGGACTTGTTCAATTTGGGGATATAGGGTTCTTGATTTGAACCAAATTTTGAGTTTGTTTTTGATGCTCTGTGCTATTTTTGATGCTCTAAGTTTGTTTTTGTGCCTTGTGGAAACTGGATTATGCAAGAATAGGTCCCTACTGGGGTCAGTGGGAGGTCCTACTGGGGTCAATAAGACACTGTATTTGGGGCAATGTCGCCTCTGTTTGGGGAAGTAGAAAGCTTATTTCCTTTATGTATTTCATTGCTCTATTCAATACTAATTTAATAATCCTCCTCCTCAGTATGAAGACAAAACGAAGAAAACAATCCTCCTCTTATTCTGAGAATGAAGAAGAAGAACATGAAGTAGTAGAAACGAGGTCAAAGAAGCAGAAGAAGAAACAAAGTCCTCTAGCAAAGCAGAAGAAGAATGTGCAAAAGAAGTCTGAGAAGAAGGAGAAGTCAGGGAGTGGAGTTATACCAACATTACAACAAAAATGCTTGCTTGTCAATTTTCAACAAATAGTTAAGATGGTGAAGCCGAAAGCGAAAATTGAAGTATGGGATGTGCTACGGAAAACTTCTTTTTGGCCGATGATATCGCCGATCTATCACTCTAAAGTGCAAGAAAATCATTTTACCAAGAATGAGCGTGACCTCGAAATCATCCTTCAATACTATGATGTTGAGAAGAGGAAGTTGTTTTTTGGGGATAAAGAGATGGAGATCATGGGGGAAGACATAGAGAGGATATTTGGGTTGCCAAATTCAGGAGAAGTGATAAACAATGTGGGTAGAAATATGGACAATGATAAAAGGAAGCCTTCGGCGATTTTTGATGTGAAAATGATCAAGGACACAGTAGACAAGCAAGTATTGCTTAAAAGGCTGGAAGCTGAGGTGGATAAGGAGGAGAAGGGTGATGCAAGAATCATTGCTGCCCTCATACTTATGCTTCTGTTTACAACATGCTTTTTTAGCAAGTCAACAGTATCCATCACCTGGGACCTCATAAATGCTTGCGAGGACATTGAAAGAATCAACCAGTACAACTGGCCCAAAATGATCCTTGAATTTCTATTTGATGAACTTATGAGGCACGAGAAGAAAAAACCAAAAGTTCTCAGTGGATGCTTGATACTGATCTATGTAAGTTTTTTTTGGTCTCATATAGGGTTCATTTATTAGTTTTCTGTTTATATTTCGTGTCTATTATATACATTTACTTACGGAAAGTGCATGTCTTTATTTTTCAATACAGTACTGGTTTCTGGAGAATACCCAGGTGAAGCACAAGATTACTAGAAAGGAGAGATCGACACCAACCTATCTTAGGTGGTCGATAAGAGAGCTATTCACAACTGAGAGCTTGAAAGACAATCCAGACATCGCAGTGGTAAGCAAAGACAAAAACTTCAAAAAAAGAAGAAAAGTTAAGGGACAATGCCCACTAGCCCTAATTTTAAGAATTTTATTCCCACTAACAAAATCAGATTTTAAAATTCCCAAGAGCCAACTTAAACAGCATAAAGACAAATATACCCTTAATGAATTAAATAAACTACAATAGACTATTATAAAAGTCTATTATAAAATAAAGTTTCTATGACTGGATTCCCACGACCAATGACGTTGACCGGACTTCGATGACTGTTGACCGGGCTCAGGCGACCGATGACCGGGCTCGACGACTGTTGACCGGACTCCGACGAAAGCTAGGAGATCTATTGGGGGCAGTAGGGGTCTACTGGGGGTAGTAAGGGTCTACTGGGGGCAGTAGAAGGTCTGTCTGCAGGTGTATTGGGGGCAATATGAGGGTTTATTGGGGGCAGTAGGAGGGTCTACTGGGGGCAGTAGGGGGTTCTATTGGGGACAGTGGGCGGGTCTACTGGGGGAAGTAGGGGGTGTACTGGGGGCAGTATGAGGGTCTACTGGGGGCAGTAGAAGGGTATACTGGGGGCAGTATGAGCAGACGACTTGCGTTTTCTCCACAGCCAAACCACTCACCAACAATAACAACCAAACTAATATATTTTGGTCTACCGCATTCAACACAAAACAACCAATATTGGGATGACGACTAACTGTTCCTCCTCTGAAATCTCACCCCAGTTTTAATCCCTCCAAACTCGCCGTGTAATTTTCAACACAAAACAACCAATATTGGGATGCCAACTAACTGTTCCTCCTCTGAAATCTCACCCCAGTTTTAATCCCTCCAAACTCGCCGTGTAATTCTCTCCTAAATCTCAATCATGGAAGGCCCGAAACTCCACATTGAGGAATTGAACGACACCGTTTCATTCTCCGATTTCCTGGAAGACGTCCAGCTCTGCATCCTCTCCTTCCCGACCCCACCGGAGATCTCCAGCTTCGCCTGCAAGTTGAAACTGTTCGTTTCGTTGTGCAAGAACGACGGCAAGCTCTGGTTCTCCATGTGCGACTGCCGCTGGGGGTCACAGACCCAGATCAAAAAATGGGGCGGCGGCAAAATCACCTACCGGAATCTCTACCAGACTCTATCCCGGTGGGAGAATCTCATCAGGTTCTGGCACCAGGGCGGCCATGCGACTTCTCTGTCTTCTCCTCATCTCGCAGTACTTGTGCTTCCGGTAGCCGATCCGGTTACCGTCGTCGTCGTCTAGGGCGATTCCGAGGCCGTTGCAGATGACCGATAAGCCTTGCAAATCCATATCTGGTTTGGAAATTAGGGTTTGGGGATTTGTGGATGGAGTGAGAGGAGATGAGGGATTTGACAGAGGCGATTAGATTAGATCAGAGAGAGAGAGAGAGAGAGAGAGAGAGATATGTAGAAAGACGGAGAAGGAGGAGAGAAAGGAGAGATCGGGACAAAAGAGGGTATTATGGTCAGCTAAAATGGGTAGAATGTTGAAAATTTTATTTGTGGGAATAACACCCTAAGAGTGCATAGGCTGATGGGAATTTTGAAATTTGATTTTGTTAGTGGGAAAAAAATTCACAGAATTAGGGCTGATGGGAATTTTCCCAAAAGTTAATAATCGTCTGTATGCTTATCTAACTTTTCCGAGGACATGTGACAGGAATTCATAACAAATGGACCATGGAATGAAGAAAACCACAGAGGCTTTTCGGATTCCGAGGACGCGCTACCTCTCACTTTCAGGGATTGGGTAAGTTCCTTTTTTAAATGTGTCTATTGGGGTCCGTAGGGGGCTTGACAACCTCCTACTGACCCCAGTAGGACCTCATACTGACCCCAGTAGTTTATATTGTACCTAGCTTATTTTATACTTTTGGTTACTAAATTGCTGTGGATGCAGGTTCCCCAAAAAAGCCAGGAGAAACCACAGGAAAAAGTTCCTAGAGCAACAACATATATCCTAAAAGATATAGCGACAGAAGATGTGGCTGAAAAGGATCTCATTGTTCTAATCATTGAACTCCACAACCAAAATCGAAAGCTTCAGGAGAATGCAAAGATGTCCTCGATTGCAATTGAAGAAGCAAATGCAAAGATACTTCAGCAGACGTTGGAAATAAGCAAGTTGGAGGATGAGAACAAAAAGCAGAAGAAGTATATAGAGGATTTAACTTTACAGCTTGCCAAGGCACATGAAGTTGAATGTGGAGAAAAAGAAGATGTCTGCCTAAACTTCACTGAGAA
>NC_020493.1:23504055-23518785 GCF_000184155.1 Fragaria vesca subsp. vesca | reverse complement strand
GATGAAGGAGAAGTGCTGGATTATCTTGTGGAAATGATACAGAAAAATAGCTGAAACTAGTGCTCCAATAAAGCCGGTAACAAAAAATAGAAGAAGCCTGTTCCAATGCATTCCATCGAGAGGAACGTGAAGTTGTACAAGAGAAAGGGACAAAAAAAGCTAAGGATGACGACTTTGAGTACAACACTCCAAAGGAAGTGAAGGACTTGGAGATGCGCAATAAAAGAAAAAAGGCTCCAAAACAACCTCTGCCTCAGAAAAACAACAAGACAGAGCTGGAAAAGGAGAAACAAGTGATAAAAAAAGTAGTGAACTTTGAAAAGGAAACTTGGACCACACTGAAGACGGAGGTCCAAAACTATTACAAGTCTTTCCTTGATGCAAGGGATAATGATGGGTAAGTGAACAAATTGAATATTTGCATTTTCATGTAACAAATATGACATTGTAGTTATAGTTAAGTAACTAATGTTTCTGTTCATGCAGCGACACATTCTGGGCTTCTCAAACAAAGCCAATAGTGGTACAAGGAACAGACATTATTAATCTTGTGGAAGAAAACTACATGAGTGATTCTGTGAGTTTGCTTCTTTTTACATTAACTCTGTAAGAATTATATGAAAGAATTGCGGGTCTATTGGGGTTAGTAGGGGGCTTGACAACCTCATACTGACCCCAGTAGGATCACCTACTGACCCCAGTAGGCCTCATACTGACCCCAGTAGGACATCCTACTGACCCCAGTAGGACCTTCTACTATAAGAATTATATGAAAGAAAGATTAACTGAAAATCAAATTGAATAATTGCAGGTAATCAAAGCGTACACGGAGATTTTGCAAATGGAACTTGAAAATGCAAACATACATATTGCAACGTTTCTGGAGATTGAAGCATCAGTAACTTTAAATATAGGTTTAATATAACATGCACTGAGTATATTGGGGGCAGTATAGGGGGTTTACTGATTTAACATCGTTTTCATGCACAGTTTTATGCGATTAAACATGAAGAGGAAAGAGGAAGCGTGGATTACAAGAACCAAATAAAGTTGTGCTTAATTGAACCTTTATGGTATGTATTTGACTACAACAAGGTTCTTATCCCAATCCACCATTGCACAAACCACCACTACACACTGCTTGTGGTTGATAATGAGAAAAAGAGGATTGTGCACATGAACTCTTTGCAACCTCCAGAGAATGAAAGGGACGAGGAGGAAAAATTTCATAAGAAGGCTGAATATGTGGTAAGTGATCGTATCAGAAAAGTTATAGGGTGCCTTTAAGTTTTCATAATTTCTTGAAAAAGAATACACGAATAATTGTATGCTGCATTGAACAAGTGAAACATCTCATGAAGTTTCTCCAAGAAGTAGAATTGTCAAACAAACATTATCCGGACGACAGCCAAGAAGCGGATATTGAGAATTATAGATATAAGAGTGTTGGCGAGACAAATCAAGGGGATTTGGATGATAGAATCCTTCCGATGAATGACAGGGAGAAAATGGTAAGAAGATGGGTGCTTGACAACTTCGAAGCTATTAAAGAATACAAGCTGGAGGAAAACTTTGACTGTCCTCAACAAAAGTCACTATCGTAAGTCCATTCTCAAAACTTTGTCATTGATTCAAAAAGTCTAAAAATTGTTTAGAAACTTGCAGGGGGCAGTAGGTTTCGTTTCAGTGTCCCTAACATAAAATGAATGATTTGCAGGGCGGACTGTGGGCCTTTTGTGCTCCATTTCATGCAGAAGTTAGCCTTGGGAGAAAAGCCAAACAAAGTCGATGCTGATGGAATGAGGAAAGTTATTCTTGAGCAGCTAATGAATGCCAGAATACAAATGTTGTCAAGAAATGGAATATGATATATATGTTAGAGAAAATGAAATGTAATGAACAATGAAATGAAATGTGACTTTAGGAGATTCCTTTTATATATGTGAAATGTATTTTCCCATTTCTCTTCATTTTCAGTTATTTAGCATGAAAAACAGGTGGAAAACAAGTCCCCATGTTTCATTAACAGGTCCCTATTGGGGTCAGTAGGACCATTGTCACTTATAACTGGTGCCTACTAGGGTCAGTAAGAGTTCCTATTAAACCTATTGTGCTTCAGTCACTTAACAGGTCCTATAACTGGTGCCTACTAGGGTCAGTAGGAGGTCCTACTAGGATCAGTAGGAGTTCCTACTGGGGCCAGTAGGTGGTCCTACTGGGGTCAGTAGGAGGTCCTATGAATCATTCAGTGATAAACAAGCTACTGCAAAAAGAAATGAAAATAACAAATGCCATACACAAGCAATGAAAACATGAAAAATAGACATATATTCAAACCAGCAACACAGAAACTCTGTTACAGATTCAATAAATCAATGAATCACCCAAAGAAAAACATATTTAGTCTGTTACCAACAAGAAAAAGAATAAAAGTTATATAATTCCATAATAGAATCAAAGAGGTTCAGTGCAGGTCGCCTTGTTATGATTGCCCAATTTTTGACATCGGCCACAACGAATGAGCTTCTTTTGAGTCTCTCCACTTGACTTGAACCTCTTTTTCTTCGGCCTTCCAGGGGGCCTCTTCACATGGGGAGGATGTATAAACTCATCATTAGCAGATTCAGCAGAAGCCATATCAGCATTAGAAAGAGGGAAAAGTGGAACATCATAGCACTTCTTGCAGTAGTCAGCAAAGTAATGCAGATCTACAAATGCATAAACATCCTTTGAGGCAGCTTGAATTACAGCAAGAGCATGAGAGCAAGGAAAACATTCAATCTCCCATTTTCTACACGTGCAAGAACAAATACCAAGGTCATCAACAACATGAGAATACTTCCCTTGAACTTCATAGATATTTGTGGTCGAGTAAACCACATTAAACTGTGAAGCAGCATCCATACGTTCTTTCAAACGATCCTGCATTTTAGGAGTAAGTGGTGTGGTCCAGAGTTAAGCTTCATCCCTCCTCTCACCCATCTGATTCATCAACTTTATCCTAGTCTGATCAAGCATACCATATGCCGGCATCTAACGCTCTTCAGCAAACCAGGCATTAAAAGATTCAGCCATGCTATTAGTCATAATCCCATAACGTGATCCAGGGAAAAATGCACGGCACCAATTTTCAAGAGGCATATCCTTTAGAAAATCATCTATAATTTTTGCATCACCAATTTCTCTAAGCTTTCTTAAATGCAAACGGTATTGGGTGGGGGAAGATGCATATGCTAACTCAAAAAACTTATTCTTCACAGAATTTTTCACAGTAGCACTCACTCCACCATATCTATTCATCAAATTGGCTGACAAATGCATGTAACAGAACAAGTGAGGATGACCAGGAAGTACCTTACTGAAAGAACCGAGTAATCCATTACCACGATCACTCATAAATGTAACCACTCTACCTTGGGATTCCAGCAAATCCTTCAAGTGTCGGAAGAAAAAACACCAATTATCTTCAGTCTCAGAATCACATACACACATGGCCAAAGGAAAGCAACCTGGGAGGAAAAAAACAACAAAAAACAAAGAGGAAAAAGCCAGCATACTAGGAGGTAGTAGGACGTCTACTGGGGGTAATAGGTGATTGCAGCGTGCCGCTCCACACTTTCAAGACAAACACACAAAAAAAGCACATAACCAAGAAAAAGAAAGATAAAAGATAAAAGTTAAAAGTTTACCTTTATTTCCAGTCCTTCCAGTTTCACAGAGGATGGTCCCCTTGTAAAGACTCTTGCCAAAAGTGCCATCGACATATAATACAGGTAGACAGAACTTAAAACCTTCAATACAACATGCGTAGGCAATAAAAAGCCTATGGAATTGGTTGGTATTAGGATGCACTTCCAAGAAAAAAACAGAATCATGGTTACTCGCTAAAACAGTTTCCCTAAACCAAGATAACATGTTAAAAGATTCAGCCTCAGATCCATAAATCATATCCCTAGCACTTTGCTTTGCTTTCCAAGCAACCTTGTATGATATCTCAAAACCATAAGCAGACTGCATCTTTATCTGGATATCCCTTGGCTTCAATGACATATTGTAGCTAATATCCTCTTGAATGCAAGTCTTGACAACTTTAGACCCCAATCGAACATGCTTTTTCTGGCGAAGAACGCCTTTGCAAGTGTGTACGTTGTTCAAAGAATCAATATAAAAACATCCATCTAAAGATTCAGAATAACCAGCAACATGCCATTCACAATTTTCGGTTCCCATGTTGCTGCATACTGCATGAATTCTATACCAATCATTTCTGGTGTACACAAAGGTGAAGCCAACTTCAATTGCATATTTGGGCAGCTTATCTCGAAATTCAGAGGCACCACCACGAAACTTCTACCCTTCACATTGGATATAACTACCCCACTCTCTTGATAAGTAAGGCTTCGACACCTCAGACCTATATCCCTCAGTCAAATAATCATCTTCATCCAAAACTTCAGAGCAGCTATCTTCACATGAAACAGAAGTTCTCTTGCGGCAACGTTCACTATTCTTCTCCACAATAATTTCAACACAATCCAAATTGTATATCTTAGCACCAATAAACAACATTTGAAAATCATTGTCATTATGCAAGAAAGAGAGAGGACAACCAGGAAGTGAATAGTGAAGCTCAATAACATCAGTTGCAGACAACCGAAATCTTTCACAAATATACTCGAACAAGTAAGTATAGTTCATTCGTTGATGAATTGAGAACATGAAACCTTTTCCAGAATAACGACACCTAACAGCCAAAAAACCATCCACATTTCTGTAAAAAAAACAAACAAAATAACATTACAAATAAGTCGCATACTGCACCAAACAGGGATCATACTGACCCCAGTAGGCACCTACTGACCCCAATAGGGGTCCTACTGCCCCCAGTAGGAGGTCCTTCTCATCAAGTCTGATGAGAAGAAATCGGCAGAATCTCTTTTCCCAGAAGATCACATGAGCAACAAGGAGTTTCGATGCAAGGTCAGAACTGAATTCACACAACACAGAACTCAAACAAATTCAAAACAAAACGAAAATTCATTTGTACTCGCACAAATTAAGAACACAAATAACAAATAAATCGAGAGCAGCAAAAATCAACAGTACATCAAAATCAAATTCAAATGCAAATCAAAACAAAAAGGAATAAAGAAGATTGCAGAAACGAACCGAGGCATATTGCTCACTACGAGATCCATCGCAACAGAAATTGAGATTAGAGCTTGGAATCTAACCGGAACCAAAACAAGAGCTTCGTCTACTTATCGTTAAGAATCAGAGCTTCGAGACTAGCGAACCAAAACCAGAGCTTTGTCCACCTATCGCCAAGAATCAGAGCTTTAAGCCCAGCGCTTTGTCCACCTATCGCACTAGAACCAGAGCTTCGAGCTCAAGCCGAAGTTTCTCTCTCATCGAAATTCAAATATGAGAGAGTGAGGGGCGTAACAGATCTCGCAGGGGTATTATTGTCATACAAATTATGTGATAGTGGTCCATATTTTGTTAGTGGGAATATATCCTATGACTCTATAGGGTTGATGGGAATATTGAAATCTTATTTTGTTGATGGGAAAAAAATCTCTAAAATTAGGGCTAGTGAGCATTTTCCTAAAAATATACCGCAGCTAGGGTTTTCTCTCTCTCTCTCTCTCTCTCTCTCTCTCTCTCTCTCTCTCTCTCTCTTAGGGTTAGGGTTTCCTTGGCTGAGCGGCACGGCTCATATCCATGGTAGCGTCCTCGATCTCCATGGCCTCCAAGACCGCGACAGTCTCCGCTGCGTCGGTAACAGCAAGCCTCATCTCAAAGCTCTCTCTGAGCAACCAAGAAGAACTGGTGGAATTGGGTAATCTCCGGTGCCCCAAGAGTGGTTTCGTTGCTCAACGATTCTATCTCGTCGGGCGTTTGAACACAACCCGTACTATTGTTTTCGATGCATTCAGGAGCGCTGTTAGCTCCATGTGGAGGCTCCCATCTCCGGTGGAAGTGCAGGCTCGAGACGATCGGTTTTTGTTTACGTTCACTTCGGAGAGAGACGTGAACAGAGTGAAACGAGGTGGACCTTGGGCGTACCAGAGAGCGATGATCATTCTCAACGACTATGATGGCTTTTCAGATATCAGGTCAGTGCCTTTGGACTCTGTGTGGATCTGGGTTGGGATCCAAGGATTACCGGCGGTGCTGTCAACAGTTGCTACGGCAAGGTTGGTGGCGGAGACCATTGGAGTGGTGTTACAGGTGAATCACGGGGGTTTCTAGCGTGGTCTTGCTCGAGTCCGGGTTACCTTGCCTCTGAACCAACCAGTACGATTAGATCGTCGGATTAGGGTTTCTCCGATGGATGTTCTTCAAGTGACCTACAAGTATGAAAGGCTGATCGGAAGATGTCGTACATGTTCCATGTTGAATCACGGCGGGGAGACTTGTCCCCTAGAATCTGAAGAAGTGGTTCCTCCGACATCGGCGCCGTCTAGGGCAACAGGGCTGCCACCAATGGTTTTCAGGGGTAACTCGGCTCCAAACCTAATTGTTCCCAACTCACCTACCTTGGCTTCCCTCTTTCCGAAAGAGAAGAGGGTTGTGCAAATTCGTGATGTTCCGACGTTTCCTTCGCCAGTCAAAGTAGCCGGAGTGCGGCGGAGCAAGGAGGAGGAGGTGACCCCTGTTGGAAAACGTGCACGACACGCGCTGACCTTTGATCCTTTGCCTTTGAATCCGGAGGAATTGGGGTTCTCTATTGCTGATGGGGGTGCCCTTGGTCTTAAGAAGACATGCAAATCTCCAAAGAAAAAAGGAAGGCCGAGGGGAAGCCGAAATAAGAAGAACTTGCAGGTGGGATAGTGTTCAGACTCCATGGAACCCAACATGGGAGAGATCACTGCTGTGGACAACGGCCTCAAATCAGAGGCTGATGAAGAATAGTCTCCTAGGTTAACTAGGAAAAGATCCCTGTTTTATCTTATCAGTGATGCACCCTTTCTTTAACGATGAAATGTACACCATTGGGTCTTAGGCCTCTATTCAGGGAAGGTTGTATTGCTGGTAGGGTTTGGCAGGTTATTATGCTTTCTAGTGTTTCATATCTGTCTTTTTGGATGTAGTTTTAAGGTTGTTATTTCAATTCTTAGATGTAGGTTTGAGTCAGTTCTAGCTTTGCATTTGTATGGTCTTCGGACCACTCATGCTTGACCTTTTGGTCGTCATGATCTTTGATCAATGGATACTTCTCCTTTTCCCTCAAAAAAATAATATATTATCTACAGTGAGGACTGAGTATGTAAATGGACAACTATTTTTTTGGTGGATTAACCATAGCTGTTTCTTACATGTATCTGCATAGTCAGTTTATCAAATCAGACAGATGATGTTCACATCTTTATGATCATTAAAAGTGGCAAGACATCAACTCCACTGGTCACTACAATAATTATCTATGGTACTTACAATCCAACATAAAGAACAATAGAAAGCATCCATACAACCCGCATCAGCATAATAAATCTTAGACAAAGCACACATGATATTCCACCTCTCCACCAAATTCAGGAAAAAAATATGGTGCAAGGCAAAGATTGGTTAAGAAGGCAAAGATATGTATAGCTAGCTGTAATTTTCACTACTGTTTGTATTGTAATAGCAGCAAGGCTCCCCCTTGCAAACTCTGTAAGCTTATGCTGCTGGTTTCAGTGGTAATACTTTCTTGAAGTTTCTCTATTGGAGCTGGAGAATGGTACTATGATGTGCATGGTGAATTCTTCTAGGCTTAATATGTGGTCTTATCAGCGGAACCCTGTGAAGACGAGTTATCTAATGTTGTGGATGCTGCATCAATTGGAACTTGACTTTAATAACACTTTTTCCTACAGAATGATGGATATGACATTTGTACTCCAAAATTTCATCTTTCACCTCTGACATAGTCACAACAAACATATAGCAACGATAAAACACCGTATATAGCTGGGTTTGTCTCTCATATCATATGATATGACATAGATATTACAAATGTGTCTAATTGTGTGGCACATGGGGGTTTTTGAAGGAGTAAATGATCATTATATTGATTATTTAGTTGCTTTTTCAATCAATGATAACAACATATTTTATGAGGCATGCTATACCATATAGTATATTAGAATTTTCCATATATAACCGAGTTGAACTTGTCTTTCTTTTCCTTTGTCTAATAGATCACTACTAGAATTGAAAAGAAAAGCATGAAGTGGAGTGAACCGATACAAAGCTTGATTGAGCAGAAGTATGAGTTGGAGTGAATAGAATCGATACAAGCACCTAAGGAGATTTAGCAGCTGTTGTCCGGTCGAGTTTGGGCAGCTGTGATCAAGACTCACCGACTTAGAACGTTGAAGACTGACGAGAGACGACGTGTCGTTTTTTTATTTTAAATGGTGCACCACCCAGCCTGTCTAGGCCCACCACAACCCATGCACACCACCTAGACGTGGACCGTCTCCGTCAAGCTCGCTAAAAGCCCAATACAATTATGTCAGTTTCTTTTTTTTTCGATAACTTTAAATTTATTAGGTGAATCCACCAGCCCGGGTATCCCACCACGGCCCAGACCGCCTAAACGTGGACCATCTCCGCCTAGCCCGTTAGAAGCCCAATTGACTTTTTTTTTTTGAAAACTTCGCTTATATTTTATGGTTCTTTTTCTTCTTCATCTTCTTGGCTTCTTCCTCTTTCTCTGCTGCTGTGAGGAGCTCTTTGTTCAAGCCGGCCCTTACTCTGTAATGCAGCCCTTGATAGGAATTCATTCACAGCCTTAAACCCAACTTCTAGTATGTCTCCGAAACACAATCAATACGAACAATAACAAAACAAGATAGAATCTAAAACCTCGTTGATTCTCAAGGTGAGAATAGCCAAGGATTTAGGACGTCTATGCCTCGTTGATTCCAAGGGAATGACCGAGTTGATAGAGCAGGTTTGAGAGAAAATTCTCAATTTTATTGATATTTTGAAAAAACTGACGACTACAACCACAAAAGAGGGTTTAAATAGTTTAGCAAACCCTAAACCAACTAGTAAATCCAAACCAACTAGTAATTGATAAAAACCCAAAAAAGACTAGGAAAAGAAGAATAAATACTAAAAAAATAATAAAACATATCATCTAACCAGCAACCATCAGGTTGCTGTTGTAAGCAGTAACTATCATGTTGCCGCTGCTACATCATCCTCTCCAGGTTGGAAAGAATTCGCCCTCGAATTCAATGCTTCAGCTGCTGATCTATCCTCATGATATGGAATGAGGTGTTTGACGTTAAACTTATCTGATGTATGAATATGACTTGGAAGCTTCAACTTATAGGCATTAGAATTAATCTTCCCTATAATCTCCACATGACCAATCTTCCTTGCAGCCAACTTATTGTAATCACCAACAGAAAATCGATCTTTGGTGAGGATTGCCCAAACGAAATCACCAACATCAAACTCTACGTGCCTTCTTTTCCTATCTGCAGCCCTCTTGTACTTAGCATTGGATTCCTGCAAATTGTTCCTTGTCAATTCATGAATGGTCATCAATTGTGTCATGAAGTCTTCAGCCTTGGTGTGAACCTTCTTAGAATCAAGTACTGGAATAATTCAACTGGGGACCTAGGATCATAGCCATAGTTTATATAAAATGGACTAAGTCCCATACTACGATTAACTGATCTGTTATAAGCAAACTCTGCTTGACACAATTTCTGGTCCCAAGACTTCAAGTTCTTTCCCACCAAACTTCTTAGGAGATTTCCCAAAGAACGGTTGACAACCTCAGTCTGCCCATCTGTTTGAGGATGATAAGCACTGCTAAAGTTCAATTTGGTTCCAGCTAACTTCCATAAGCACCTCCAAAAATGGCTAAGAAACCTGGTGTCTCTGTCAGACACAATAGAAGAAGGAAATCCATGCAATCTATACACCTCTTTGAAGAATAGTTGAGCCACACTCACAGCATCAGTAGTCTTCTTACAAGGGATAAAGTGAGCCATTTTAGAGAACCTATCAACCACCACAAAAATAGAATATGAGCCTCGCTGCGTTCGGGGAAGGCCTAGCACAAAGTCTATGCTAAGATCAACCCAAGGTTGTTCAAGGATAGGCAATGGCATATACAAACCAGCATTAGTAGCTTGACCCTTAGAAATCTGGCAGATGTGACACCCTCTCACATACTTAGCAACCTCCTTATGAATTGTAGGCCAATAATATGAACCTAAGACTAATTGTATAGTCTTGTCGCGCCCCACATGCCCTTCATTATGCAACTCCATTATGATCTTAAGACGTAGGCTACAATCCGGGATACACAATTGGTTACCCTTAAACAGAAACCCGTCATGTAAAGAGTAGTCACCTTTATCACCTACTTCCACCTCTTTAACAATGGTAGAGAAATAAGGATCAGTTGCCAAAAGATCCTTTGCAGAGTCAAAACCCAACACTTGAGTTCTCACCACGGTAAGTTCCTGATTTGTGCTTCAGTGAGAAGGTGAACTGTTGAAGATAGGATGCCCATTTAGCATGCCTAGAAGAAAGCTTATCTTGAGCATTGATATGCTTGAGAACATCATGATCAGAAAATAACACAAATTCATGATAAGCCAAATAAGAACTCCAATGCTTCAAAGCTTGCACAACTGCATAAAACTTCATGTCATATGTGCTATAGTTCAGTTTAGCTCCCCCAAGCTTCTCACTATAAAAAGCCACAGGTCTTCCTTCCTGACTCAACACAGCACCAATACCCACCTTAGAAGCATCACAATGGAGTTCAAATGGTTTGTTAAAATCTGGAAGTATAAGAACTGGATCTGTAGTCAATTTCTGCTTAATCACCTCAAATGCTGAAGTTGCTTCATTGCTCCAACTAAATTTCCCTGCCCTCATACAATCTGTAATAGGAGCCATGATTGTGCTAAAGCTCGGAATGAATCTCTGATAAAAAGATACCAACCCATGAAAGCTCCGAACCTCGTGCAGATTTGCAGGTATAGGCCAGTTTTTGATGGCTTGTACCTTTGATTGATCAACACTAATTCCTTCTTTTGACACAACAAATCCCAAGAATAAAACGCTGTCAGTCATGAACGAACACTTCTTTAGGCCGGCATAGAACTTCTCCCTCCTCAAAACTTCCAATACCGCCCTTAAATGTTCCATATGCAATTCTGGTGTAGCACTATAGATGAGTATGTCATCAAAGTACACCACAAGGAACTTACCAATAAAGGGTCGCAACATCTGATTCATAGCCCTCATGAAAGTACTTGGGGCATTAGAAAGCCCAAAAGGCATCACCAACCACTCATACAATCCTTCACGGGTTTTAAAGGCCGTCTTCCACTCATCACCCTCTTTGATCTTAATTTGATGATACCCACTCTTAAGATCAAGTTTACTGAAAACTTTAGCCCCACTCAACTGATCAAGCAAATCATCCAAACGAGGAATAGGAAACCGATAGCGTACCGTAATCTTGTTGATGGCTCTACTATCGACGCACAAACGCCATGAACCATCCTTCTTTGGAGTGAGCAAAGCAGGCATTGCACAAGGACTCAAGCTCTCTCGAATATGCCCCTTCTCCAATAGCTCCTCTACCTGTCTTCTCAACTCCTCATGCTCCATAGGACTCATCCTATAATGAGGCCTGTTAGGTAAGGAGGCACCCGGTATCAAGTCTATTTGATGTTGTATATCTCGAACAGGGGGCAACCCTGTAGGTATCTCTTCAGGAAAGACATCTTCATACTCTTTAAGTACCTCTTGAACCAGCTCAGGTACATGAGCTTCTTCTTCTTTAGATTCTCTTCCCAGCAACAAGTACATCATTCCTGTTTCTTTTATCTCCTCCACAAATTTACTCATGGACAACAAATTCGTCACATTTTTGCCTTGGGGTTTAGGACCTTGTTCTCTAGCGGGCACTAATGTGATCTTAATGTTGTTGAACATGAAGCTATAAGTATTCTTCTGACCATCATGCAAGACACTCCTATCAAACTGCCAAAGTCTCCCTAACAACATGTGGCAAGCATCCATAGGCACAACATTGCACCACACTTTATCCTTGTAGTTAGCGCCAATAGAGAAAGAAACATAAGCACGCTTAGAAACTGTTACCTCACTGCCTTTTTGAAGCCAGGACAGCTTGTATGGTTGAGGGTGAGTTTGAATCTCCAAACCCAATTTAGCCGCAGCATCTTCTGATATCACATTCTCACAACTGCCAGAGTCAATAATCAGCTTGCAAACCTTTCCCCCAATAGTACATGTAGACTGAAAAATATTAGTACAAAGCCACCCATCTCCTTCCACCCCGTGAGGTGTTAGGCAAGCTCTACGCACAACTAACAATGGACCATCATCCCCATAGACAACTTCTTCACCCACAAGATCTTCATATGATTCATCAAAACCCTCATCTCCTTCAACTGGAGTGAACTCAAACAGAGAACTATCATTCTCTATTAACAATCCTTTGTTCACTCTACCATCTTTCTTGCAATTACTTGTCCTATGCCCTGCCTCCCCGCAATTAAAACACTTCACCCCCGGTCTTCCTCCTTCTGAAGACATGGTCTTAACAGGTTGTCCACTATTGTCGGGTCTAGGTGGGACATGAGACGCTACCACTTTTGGTAGAGCACTTGAGCTTGCCCCATTTCGCACAGTAGTTCCATTTGCAAACCCCATATTGCCTGTAGTTGTCCTCCTACCCATCTGCTTCTCTAGCTAAATGGCCCTAGCATGAGCCTTTGCGACAGTACAAAGATAAAACATGTTGAGGACATCTTGAAATTGAGGCCTCAAACCCCCAATATATCTAGCAACCAACTGCTCATCAGTCTTAGACAAGTCGTTACGAGCCACCAATTGATAAAAATCAGTTGTGAAATCATTTACATTGCGTAACCCCTGCCGAATATTTTGAAGTTGTTGATAAATTAGTCGGGTATGATTGGGAGGTAGGAAAACAGCCCGCATGTGCTTCTTCATCTTGTCCCAAGAAGTAATCTTCTTCTTTCCCTGTCGCTCTCGTTGCTTCTTCAACTGTCGCCACCATGCAGATGCATGTCCTCTAAGCCTTGTAGTGATCAAGTAAACTATCTTCCTCGTAGGCACTTCCTTGAGTTCAAAAATTTCCTCTACAACACCTAGCCAATCTAAGAACTCTTCTGGCTAAATACCTCCATAGAACTCAGGAATTTCAGTCCTCATTCCGGCTTCCCAACGTCCAGAATCATGCTTCTCTTCCTTCGCACCATCACTAGAAGAGCCAGATGAGTCATCACCCATGCTGATCTCCTCATCTTCTTCTTCCTCATCCTCATATATCTTTGCCTTTTTCTTTCTTTTTGACATTGAAAGAGCAGCAATTTGTTTGGATAACTGATCAATCTGATGTTTGGCCTGTTGCTCAAATTGACGCTGCCACGTTGCCATGTCTTCTCTAGTACTGTAAATATTTGCAAGATCATCCGACTTGTTTCCTCTGCCCCTTCCACCAACCTTAGCACCTCTCCTAGCAGGCATGATTGTTGGAATGGATCGACTCAGGCTCTGGTACCAGCTAATGCAGCCCTTGATAGGAATTCGTTCACAGCCTTAAACCCAACTTCTAGTATGTCTCCGAAACACAATCAATACGAACAATAACAAAACAAGATAGAATCTAAAACCTCGTTGATTCTCAAGGTGAGAATAGCCAAGGATTTAGGACGTCTATGCCTCGTTGATTCCAAGGGAATGACCGAGTTGATATAGCAGGTTTGAGAGAAAATTCTCAATTTTATTGATATTTTGAAAAAACTGACGACTACAACCACAAAAGAGGGTTTAAATAGTTTAACAAACCCTAAACAAACTAGTAAATCCAAACCAACTAGTAATTGATAAAAACCCAAAAAAGACTAGGAAAAGAAGAATAAATACTAAAAAAATAATAAAATATATCATCTAACCAGCAACCATCAGGTTGCTGTTGTAAGCAGCAACTATCATGTTGCCGCTGCTGCTGCATCACTCTGGGTTTCTGTAATTGATTATTTCGCTTGCTGCAATTAAGATGGGTTTCGGGTTTTCAGGTTTTGGGTAACAACTGCAACAGAAACAGAACTAGAACTGCAACCAAAAATCATACGACCGACTTTCATTGTGACAAGCAAGAGAAACATTACAAAGTACAAAACAAAGTAAGAACTTCTCGTTAGCAAATAAATAAACAATCCAGAGTAGTAACTAGCTAACCAAACATGATCAACAATCACACCATACAGTCAATCCTACTGAGAACGTGCAAAAAGCAAAGCTCCATGCTCAACAGAAAACGAGCTAAAGATTTGTATGTGTTAATTACAGAATGCTCAAGATTATCTTAGCATATCATTGTCATACATTAACAAAAAAATACCAATAAAGATGCATATATACGACATAGCCTCTGATAAACAATAGCTTGGGGAATGGTGACTTGTAGCACGGACGTCTGGGATCCCCAGAACTAGTTCGACTTCATCTGGTCCTCACTCTTGCTCTTGCTTGTGTACACTTTGAATTTCCTACAACAAAAACAAGTTAACTTAAGAACCATCAAACATCAGAAGGCAAATACTGAGAGGAGTTACAGGCAAAGCATATTTTTGGCTAATTATAAAAGTGAAATAAAGGATTAAATTCAGTTTGCCCCATCGTATTTTAGGTCAATAATCAGTTTGG
>NC_020493.1:23487616-23502403 GCF_000184155.1 Fragaria vesca subsp. vesca | reverse complement strand
GGTTGTTTTGCTTGGAGGTGTAAAGGACTATGAAATGAAACAAAAAAAAAAAAAAAATTAGTTGTAGGTTTGTAGGGGTAAAATGTAGTGAAACAGTGCAATGGAAAGCAGAGAGAGTAGTGAGAGAAGAGGAGAGATGATTAGAGAGATTTGAGACACTTTGTACACATTACAAGAGAGCAGCAGCAGCTAAGTACATAATTTTCCCAAATTCCATTTGCTCTTCTGTCTACTTTTGTCTTTCTGCTTAGTTTCTTAGTCACAGAAGCATAGCACTACCCAAACAGTCATTTTAATAGCTAAACACACTGACGTCTGTTTTCCCTTTTCTTCAAACATAAAGATTCAATGCTTCAGTTCTCCATTTTTTCAGGCACAACTTATTTCATGTGGGAAAGTGCAACATATAAGCCAAACCCAGTTGGTAGACATGAAGTTACTGAACAATATAATAGAGTAACCACTATGAACTAGATCAAGTTTCTGGTTTGCATATGCCCGAATCAGAAATGCATATCTCTCAAAGTAGGGGATGATGTTGCAATCCCAAAAAGGTTGAGAAAGTTAATAAAGAAAATAGATGTTCTTCTTCTGGACCCTGATGATAAGTGGCTACAGACTACAAAGCATTAGTTTTGAACCTCGATGCTTACACATCCACGTGTTGGTTGTAGTGTGTTCTATTGTGAAAGTAATGCCTTGATCTTTACGAGACTTTATTATGTGCACAAATGGACGTGGAAAAGCGCAAAGATTAGAGGATATTTCATTTTCGATTTGACGTATGTATCGAAGGACTTCAACGTCGGATACTGTTAACCGGAATTTATTACATGGATAGTTACAGAGATGCATAGTTACATGGATAGTTACATAGATGCATAATTACATGCATAGTTTCATAGATGGATAGTTACATGCATAGTTACATAGATGGATAATTATATTGATAATTACATAGGCAGATTAATGTCGTTCACAAGTGTAACATGTATGTAACTACCTACGTAACTATCAAACTGTAGTTACATGGATAGTTACATAGATGGATAGTTACATAGATGCATAATTACATGCATAGTTACATAGATAGATAGTTACATGCATAGTTACATAGATAGATAGTTACATGCATAGTTACATAGACAAGTTAATGTCGTTACACAAGTGTAGCATGTATGTATGTAACTACCCATGTAACTATCAAACTGTAGTTATATGGATAGTTACATAGATGGATAGTTACATGCATAGTTACATAGATGGATAGTTACATGCATAGTTACATAGATGGATAGTTACATGCATAGTTACATAGATGGATAGTTACATGCATAGTTACGTGGATAGTTACATGGATAGTTACGTGGATAGTTACATGCATAGTTACATGGATAGTTACATAGATGGATAGTTACATGCATAGTTACATAGATGGATAGTTACGTGGATAGTTACATGGATAGTTACGTAGATAGTTACATGCATATTTACGTGGATAGTTATATAAATAGTTACATGCATAGTTACATAGATAGTTACATGCATAGTTGCATAGATGGATAGTTACATAGATGGTTACATGTATAGTTACATGCATAGTTACATAGATAGATAGTTACATGGATAGTTACGTGGATAGTTATATGCATGTAACATGTATAGTTTTGTGGATAGTTACATAGATAGTTACATGCATAGTTAATAGATGGTTAGTTACATGGATAGGTACATAGATAGTTACATGCATAGTTACATGGATAGTTACATAGATGGATAGTTACATGAATAGTTACATTGGTAGATACATATGTAGTTACAATAAGTGTTTTGAGGTGTGATAAGCTAACATATCATACAATTTTGTGCAGAAGAAGATGATGGAAAGAATAACAGAGAAAAGGATACAGAGGACAGAGATGCTGACATATAAGAAGAAAAGAAAAAAAGAAGGCAATTGATGAAGAGGCAAAGAAAAAAAACAAGTTGATAGCATCAAAAAATTTCATCATCCGTAACTTGCTGCATAAGCAAGAAGTTATCGTTAGCATTAATAACAGGTTCAATAACTGAAATAAAATTCATTATGTTATCTGTGTTTAAGGTTGTGTCTTGGCAGAACCTTTTCTTGAAATCCTGTATTAGGATGGTGGCAATAGATTCCTCATCATTTGTCCAATTGCCACTGCTATCCTGTAGCTTTGATATGCAATCAACTTTTTTCCGGATATTTGCTTGAGCCTGAAAAAACTCTGTGTTCCTGTCTCCAAGCTTGAGTCAATTAGCCTTAGCTTTTTGTGCCCAAACAATTTCTTCCTGCTTCCACAAGTCTAATAAGTTAGCCCTTATGTGCGAGTCTTTCTGTTTCAAATAAATAGAGTTCGGGAAATTCATCAGTTATTGGATTTCTTCACTCTCTTTATTCAGGTCCTCCATTCTTTTGAACATATTGCCAAAATCAGCTTTGTTCCAGGCTCTAGCACGGTTGGAAAACTGTCCTGCAATAGCAAAGAAATTATGCATAGGGTTAGCTTCCAATCTCTAGTTCCAAATGCTCTCAACAAGAGGGATAAAGTTAGGATGAGACAACCAAATCGCCTCAAACTTAAATTGTTTGGGGACATTTCTTCTAGAAGAGTCCAGGGCAAGACAAATAGGGCCATGATCAGAAGTAATAATTGGGAGGTTTTCCAATTTAGCATCTGGAAAGAAGTTAAGGAAATTTGAATTTACTACTGCTCTATCTAAACGTTCAAAAATCAGTGATCTGTATGCTTGTTTGTCCAAGTGAATGGCAAGCCTGTAGCAACAAGAGAAACCAAGCCATTGTTATTCAAAAAATTGCAGAAGTTGATCATATAATTTGTAACACCACCATTGCCCCCCACTTTTTCCTCGGGGCTAACAATAATATTAAAATCCCCCATTAGCACCCAACAAAGATTACTGGCTGAGCTAAGCATTGCTAGTTCATTCCACAGAGCCATTTGTTTGTTCTTTTTGGGATAGGCATAGACAAAAGTGAACATACAAGACTTATTCATTTTGATATCAGTAAGACTGCAATGAACAAATCTATCATGTGAAGAAATAACTTGCAAATTAACAGACTTGGAATTCCACAAAAGATTAATACCACCAGATTGTCCAATTGCAGGCACCACATGAGATTCATCAAAAGGTAAATGGCTGGTCCTCTTTAAGATAGATGAAGATGACCTAGTATCTAGGATACATAAGACATCAACTGCAAAACAGGAAATATATAAATGGGTTTTAGCTATCTTACCTGTTGACGCACTGCCTTCCTTCTCAGCAAATTCAATAGACAAGGTTATAATCATCACCAAGCTTAGCAGAAAAGCATTGCCATCATTCTCTGCAGATTCATACATGAGAGTATCATCTTGTAAAGCCCTCGTTCTCTTTTAAGACCTAAAGTAGGTGGGAATCGGAAGAGATTTACATACCTGGATAATCAGAAAAGTCTGATTTAGAGAAAAAACACTTTTATTCAAAAACCAAGAGACTCAGATCTCGCCGATAACACCAAGTCTCGCCATAACTGTTCCAATCGGACATGCAAAGGTGGAAATCCTCTGGGACCTAAGGCTTAGCCTCTGAGAGGATAGAGAGGAGGGTTCTGGGTAAACGAAAAGAGGGGTATAGCTAGATCTAGGTGAATGGGAGTTTTCAGAGATGGTGGTGGGAAAGATTGGGTTCATGGATTTTTGCCTTGGGTTACTGAAAGGGTGGGTGGGTGGGAAAGAGTGCCGGGAATAGCTCACCTGGCCACGGTGGCCACCGCCTACTTTCTTCGGCGGAGATAAGGTTGAGGTCGAGGAAGTCTGGTAAGGAAATTTGGTTGAGGGAGAGAGAAAGGTATAATGGTCATGTAAAAAGTGTGAAAATAGACATTTTTATCATTTAAGATGTTATGAGGTGACCATTTTATCATGTAACATGTTTTAATGGTGACTTTTTTATCAAGTGAAACATTTGAAAACTATTTTATCATTTGTACCTTTAAATGGTAGTTTAATGTTATATACCCAACTATATACTATCAATCAATTCCCCTAACCAGAATAGCTGCCTAACAGAAAACCACCCAGAACAGAATTTGTAATGGAAAAAGTATGAACACTCCTCAGTCCTCACCCATCAACCAACTGATATTAAGTTTAGTAGCCCAAATCAACACATTGATTTAAATCAAACCACTAATCATCAAACCAAATCCTACAAATCCGTACACTAAGGATTTCAACTCTCCCACAATCAATAAGCGAAAAGACTATTTGGCAAATCTAACACGAACCTTTCAGCTAGTACACAAACACATGCAACACCAACAGTTTCCTGTACAGAATACATGTATCATTGTCCTCAACTTTCTCAGCATCAAAGCAAAAAGATAAAATAGATTAAGGCTGTCAATAAGGAACAAAAACCCAATCATAAGCTATGGGTACAGGCTATGAGGAAGTTCTTGATCGATGAACATAATCACATTTTATCAAGTATTTTGGAGAACCGCATGTCACAATATAAAACAGTCAAACAACATATTTTGAACAAAACTTATATGAATAATGCATGTGTATTAATAAGGAAGCACAAGAACCAAACCATGTAAGGTAATACATAGAGTTTATCAGTACCGGTACTTATTTCTTTAGTTTAAATTTTTTTTTAAACTTTTAATTATTTTTTTTTTTTTACAAATACTAGTGGCAAGAATTAAATTACAGCATGGTCGAGCATATCAACTGATCTCTACACTCTCCAAGGTTCCAAGAATGACTGTTACAATCTCTTTGGCTGTTTTGGTAGTCACAATCCAGCAAAGCTTCTCAATTGGATTCGCAGCCTCACCTAGTTGACCAACCCTGAACACAATGAAAAACCAGTGAAAGAGTGAACTACTTTGAGAAAATTCTTTCTTCTAAGTAGCTAGCAAAACACTACTTATTGCAGTTACAATTATCATATGAATTGATTATCCTAAATGTCGATTGATGCTTCTCTCGAATGAGTTAATGACTACAAAAAATCTTGGTATACGCTGTTTTTAAGTGCAAATCAACCAACTCTTCTAGTATATTAACTGAAAATTTTCCCTGTAAGTTTATCAATCTGTACCCCACCTCACATTCCCACATAATTAATATAACAAAAAAGAGCTTAATTTGGTTTTAGGATGGGACTCAATTAGTGCTTATGCATTGTGGTAGTATGACTCCAAACTTTGGATGAGTTCTTGATGCGGATGACAGAAGGTGTTAAGAATTTAATTCAAAATTCTGAGACTCTTCAATCATCCCCATGCTAGCTGTAAACACATATATCAATGACTACAGAATCATCACTCAAAGGACTAATTTCAAAATGCTAACACAATTTCTCTTCATCCAATGGCTAGCTGCAATAACATTGATGACTAACACTTGCCACACAAAGACTAATTTGTACAGAGATTATATATTTTATATTACGTTTGTGTGTGTACTACTGTGTTAAATAGTGTACCCATTCATAAGTCACGAATTTCTGCTTCATAGGCAGAGTATACTTGTCCACTTACAACCTTCAAGTCAAATAAGTCATTATTTGTTACATATATGAGGACTGAATGAATTGACTATAACATGATGTATGCAATCATCTTGATTGAAATTTGTTTCAAACCAGACATTTTCTTATACCAGTAAATCAGTAATTAGTATTAGCAAGTAGTGAAAACAAAACAATCCTCATTGGTACAAAGTTTTCAGTGTGACATTGTTTTTCTTTCACAAATTTAATATCTTTCATCAATTAATTATCAAAATTAGAAAAAGAAATGATTGATAACGACGAATTATAACAAGAAAAATAAGAATATAGGAGCGAAAAGGAAAATTGAAGTTAAAATTTGCTTGTTGCACTGAATCACTAATACACAGAAGATTGGGAAAGCAAATGAATTATGAGAACTCCATTATCTTAGAAAATGTAACATTTTTAGTTTCTATGGCATCACAAGAAATCTACCATTCAATGAAAAGAAAATAATTCAGTTGATCACACAGCTACCTGGACAAAGAAATAGAGTTGAACTTGGTTACTTCCTGCAATGGAAGTCAGAAGCCAGATGTTGATCTGTTGCATCAAAATAGGAAAAAAGAAAAAGAAAAAAGAATTACTATTAAAATTATAGATTTAAAAAGAAAAGTAACATTATAGGAGTATCCATAATGTTGTTTGTAACTTGCATTACTAGAGTAAAGAAAAGGAAACAATCATCAACTTTAAGTATTCTGCATAATTTTGACTTTTGTTGTTGTTGTTCACATTATGACTGATAACAAAGAAAAATAAGAATGAAAATAAAAATGCTATTTTAATTGTGCTTCGTGTTCTGTCCTGTCGTGGGAGCTCAATTGTTAGCTCAATTGTTTTAAAAGAGTGGGAAGAATAAAAATTGAATCACAGATATTAATTGTTCAAATAATTTTTTGCCCAATTGCTGCCCTACAAATTACAGAAGAAAAGAACAAACTAAGTAAATACGTCAATACCTGTCACGTAGAGTTCGGTGTTGTTGTGGATCATAGAGTTGGACTGGGTCAGAAGTGGAGGCTGAAAATGAAAATTGGTTCCTGCTTTTGAAGGCTTCGAAGAGATCGGAAGAGGTTGAAAATAAAAGCTTGGGGCAATCCACCACCATCAAGTGTTCCAATGAAGGACACTCAATATCAATGGCAGCAATTGTACCATACAACATAGGGAGATCCTTCAAAACCAAGTTCTTCAGTTTTTGTAGAACCGTCTTCTCCTTCTTCACTGCTTCCATTACTCTTTCCAACAAAGGACACCTCTCTACAAGAAGGTCTTCCAATTGAACAAGACATTGGGCTACATTAGATGCGAACAGACTTTGCAGCAGCTCGCAATGGTAAATGGTCAAAATCTTAAGACTCTTACAATGCAATCGGTAGACCCTTCCACTCTCCAGCTACCCTCCATGCCACTTCCTTAAACAAGGTGGACTCAAAAGAAATTGTTCCTATATTTCTCACAAACAAGGCCCAAGAATCTTCTTTTGATAGAATGTTGAGGGCGATTTTTTCATGGCACTCCATAGCATTACAGACACTCAATCTCCTTGTGGTGAGTAGGACTTTGGAATTGCATTTTTGAAGCTCTTCGTAGTTAGGGATCCCTATCTTTGACAACTGTATTTTATCCCATACATCGTCCAAGATTATAAGGAGCTTTTCTGTTCTCATTATCTCCTCATGTAACCTATCAGCTCTTACATCTTCTGTCTTCTTCGCAAATTTGAAGAGCAACTTATTTGAAAATGTACCTTCAATTTTTTTCAAGTCAAGGTCTTGGGATACGACAACCATAATCCAATTGTTAAAATTACCATTTCTGCATGCTTGTGTAGCTACATGTCTCAACATGCTTGTCTTCCCAACGCTGCCTGTGCCGTGGACACCAACGGCAGTAATCTTGTCATCTGTTAGCGCCTCCATAACCTTGCGCATGGCTTCTTTTGTTGCTTCATATGCTTGGAAATCTACTGTGGATTCAATTGGATCATGTGGTACTTTACTGCGGAGAGATTCCACAATCTTGTCAACAAGTTCACTGTGAGTACTACAAGGAAGAATTAAAGAGTTGTAAGGATTAAAAAAATGATGTGTTAGGTAAAATATATATATAGAATTGAAATTGAAGGCACAATGCTTACTTGAAATCATTTGTATTCCACCCAGAGATATTGGTCACTTTGCATAAGGCAGCCCTCCATTGATTCAACTTGTCTGATTCATGTCGGCCAGAGGTTTCATGCTTAGAGAAAGCTTCTTTGAAATTGTTCCCGTGATATTGAACATCACTAGGATTAACTTGATAAAAAAAGTGGCAAAATTTTGCCGTCTTCTATGGATAGACAAATCTCTCGAAGTTCATCCAAACACCAAGCAGAAGAAGCGTAATTTTGTGAGAAAATTACGATTGCAAACCTTGCCTTTTTAATTGCCCATATGAGAGTGGGAGAAATAACATCCCCTACTTGAAGTCCTTGCTCATCCATGAACGTTTTAATGCCACTTCTACTAAGTCGATTGCAGATGTCGTTTGCAATCCCTTTGCGAGTGTCAGTACCCCTGAAACTCAAAAACACATCATACTTCCAGATGGGTCTCATACTAAGAATTTCAAGCTTGTTAAGTTTCCCCACAACGGAAATGTCAATTAATTCGCCGCAATCATCTAAATACAAAGCTTGGAGGTTGGTGAGAAGACTAAATGATTGGGGTAATACGGAAATACTAGTGTTGCTAAGATCCAAGACCCTTAACTCTTTCAGATTCTGGATCAACTTTTCGGGGATCTCACTTAGTTCAGCATTCCCGTTTAGTAATAAAATCAGGAGATTTGGACATACTAACTCTTCTTCGGGTAGCTTCCGAATTTCGTTCCTCATTAGTGAAATAGCAGTGCAGCCTTCATGTAATCCGCGTGGCGGCCAACCCTTTAAACCACAGCCAGCTTTCACAAAAAACCAATGGCAATCTTCAGATTCGGCAATTTGAATGGCTGTATCCCGGATGACATCATGCATCTTTACACATCCTTCTTCCTCACTATCCAAAAGCAAGCTAGAACCTTTCAGGTACTTGACCACTGTAACTAATTTTCCTCTGGCTACTTCCATTGTTTGGGCATCTCGAAACAATCTTTTTCCGATCGCGTACCGGAACAAGTCTTTTATTTTGATGTTATGGTCTTCTGGGAACAGGCAACAGAGCAAGAAGCATGACTTGTGGTCTTCATTTTTCAAGTAATCATAGCTTAATCGTATACATCTGAAAGCATTATCCTCATCTTTCTCATGGTTGGGATTGACATATTGCGACTGCTCTAGTCGTTCAGCTGCCTTCTCCCATTCCTCCTGGTCCTCATCTCTGAGTGCCCTTGCAACAGCTATCAATGCAATCGGTAGACCCTTACACTCTAAAGCTACCCTCCTTGCCACTTTCTCAAATGAGGTAGGCTCAAAAGAAATTGTTCCTGCATTTCTCACGAACAAGGTCCAAGAATCTTGTTCTGAGAGAACTTTGAGGCTGATCTTTTCATGGCACTTCATGGCATTACAGACATTCAATCTCCTGGTGGTGAGTAGCACTTTGGACTTGCACTTTTCAAGCTCATTGTAGGTGGGAATCCCTATCTTTGACAACTCGGTTCTCTCCCATACATCGTCCAAGATTATAAGGAGCTTTTCTTTTCCCATTATCTCCTTATGCAACCTATCAGCTCTTCCAGCTTGTGTCTCCTCCACGAATTTAAAGCCCAACGAATCTGCCAATGTACCTTGAACTATTTTCAAGTCAAGGTTTTGGGATACGACAGCAATAATCCAATGGTTAAAAGTACCATTTCTGCAGGCTTGTGCAGCCACATGTCTCACCATGCTTGTCTTTCCAACGCCGCCCATTCCATAGACACCAACGGCAGTAATCTTGTCATCTGTTAGCGCCTTCATAACCTTGTTTGTCGCTTCTTTTGTTGCTCCAAATGCTTGGAAATCATTTGTGAATTCAATTGCATCAGCTGGTACTTTACTGCGGAGAGATTCCACAATGTTGTCAACAAGTTCTTCGTGAGTCCTACAAGGAAAAATTTAAGAGATATAAGGATTAAAAGTTAAGTGTTAGGTAAAACATATAGAATTGAAATTGAAGGCACAATGCTTACTTATAATCACTTGTGTTCCACCCTGAGATCTTGGCCATTCTGCTTAAGGCAGCCCTCCATTGATTCAACTTGTCTGATTCATGTCGGCCAGAGGTTTCATGCTTAGAGAAAGCTTCTTCGAAACTCTTCTTCTGATGTCGAACATCAGTAGGATCAACTTCAAAAAAAAGTGGCAAAATTCTGTTGTCTTCCTTGGACAGACAAATCTCTCCAAGTTCCTCCAAACACCAAATAGAAGAAGCATAATTTTGTGAGAGAATTACGATTGCAAACCTCGACTCTTTAATTGCCTTTATGAGAGTGGGCGAAATGGTAACCCCTACTCTAAGATCTGGTTCATCCATGAACGTTATAATGCCACTTCTACGAAGTCGATCGCGTATTTGGGCTGTAATGCCTTTGCGAGTGTCAGGACCCCTGAAACTCAAAAACACATCATACTTGCATTCAAGTACTGCTGACGATGAAGAAGGAAGAGATGCAGAGGCCTCCATGTCAACCACAACTTGATTATCCTGCGACTTTCCAACCGTGTAACTTATCCGACGCTTTACTTGAGTCCATGTCACAATTACCGCAACAATCGCCAACGATATCTTTTTGTAATATGCAAACATACAGAAGAAGAACAAAAGGGAGTTAAAACCAACGAAGAACGAACACAAAACATTCACAAATATTGCAGGGTAAAACTTATGAAATACTTATGTTTCTAACCTCGAAGAAATCGAAATCCATTATCTTCGGCTATTACAGGTCGACAGGAGAGCTAGGCTGCAGAACTCCAATAGTGAACAAATCTATGTAAAGCCTTTCTGTTCAAACAAGAGCGCGTGATAACACAAAAAATGGAGAAAATGGAAGACACAGAGATAGTTTGAACGGAGAAAAGAGAGGAGTCTTTCGTGGCAGTTGGTATCAGTCTACTCTTTTTATGACTGGAAAACTAAAGTCTCTGTGTAAATAGTTCTTAATTTAAACTAAAGTCTGAAGCATTCAAATTTCAATAAATCCCGTTCATGTCCCACTCACTATCTTTCTTACTAGCAATATTTCTTGACAATATCATTGAAACTACCCATGGATATTTACAGCAACTTCCGACACAATTCACTGGAAACTTCCCACCGATATGTATCATCAATATTTACATCAACTTTTCCTGCTCAATTCACTGGAAACAACAAAGCTAGAGAGCCAATACTGTCTCCTATTGCAGGTCATTGCCTCATTGGAACCCACCAAAGGTAAAAGCTTGTGGAAATTATTTAACCCAAAAGAAGTTGTTAACAACCATGACATACGTAACTAACAACTTGGCCATAGAAGTTATTTTAAATGAGTTAGTTGTCTGAATAAGGTGATCCTAATCTTCGGTTTCACATGGAGAAAATGTCATGATACAGAAATGTCAAGTATTTAAAACCTGTTGCTTGAGAAAACACCAAACCCAGATGTTATAATATCTCAACTTGCTGCCGGCCAATAAGATAATCATATGTAATTAAACTACAAAACTGGAAGTTGATCCGAAACTTGCTTAATACTTTAAAATGTGTGAAAATGATATCAAACAGTTCTCTAATTAATCTCACCCCGTGATTAGTAGGTAGCCACTAGCTAGGATTCAAGACCAATTCAACTGATCACTTCACTCTTACTAGCTAGGATTCTCCAATCTCTGTTGAGATCCTCGTCATTGCCCATTGAACTTGAATGTAAAATAATTATGTAATTTGCTTCTTTTTTTTTTCCTTTTTTTTTCTTGACAGTATGTATGTAATTTGCTTTTGAAATCACAATAGCTGGGGAAAGCATTGGAGCTAAATTGCTAATGGGTCCTATGGCATCTTGACCTAAGAAGTATGAACATTGAGCTTAGTTTTGGAGGACCCTACATTTTGAAACCAGTAAAAACCAATTCTATTTCTAGAGCATTGAGCACTTACTGGATTTCAGCAAACTGGTAAGAATACAAACCCAACGGCAAGAATACCTTGAGACATTTGCCAGAGCATGCCAACTGATCACTTCACTCTCAGTTAGGATGCCTTTAGCATCTTTTTGTCCATCACATACGAGTACCCAGCTAGATAACCAGCCTTGATGTGTATGTAGCTGAAACAGGCCTCCATAACCATCTAGTCCAAATGAAATTAAAACAGAAAAAATCACTGAATTTATTGTAACCATCATGAATAAATTAACTACAGTGGGGGAGAATTTTTGTTTTTAACAAATCATCTAGTCTATCAATCAAATGACTTTGCCCATTGATACCTGAACTGAACCCACATATAAAAGATAAATTGATAACAATCAGTTTTCTTTTCTCACTAGCAAGGAGAACTGTCTAGTTTCTTTGATCCATTTGAGGGTGAGGCTTACCTAAACTAGGTAATATCTCATATGGAGGTTTATATTTCCACTTGCCAGCTATTTCACGTAGTCAATTGATGTCAATAGACTGTTTCAATATATATAATTTCCATGGATTTTCTCATCCTATTGGAGCTAAAAAGTTTTACAGTATGGAAGAGAGGGGAAGAAAGTTGGATGCAGAAAAAGTTAAGTGGAGGCTATGAAATTCGCTGAAGTTCGAGAATTTTTGTAAATTTATGAAACTACTTACTTTCCCACCTAAACATACTAATCAATATTAAGCATCAGTACATATGCCTACCAAATTAGATCGTATGTGAACTAAACTCACTGAATCAACCAACCAACAATTTCCCACACATCTTGACCAAAACAAAAAAGTGACCTTAGTTTTGGACCAAGGGTTAAACCTGTACAACCATCCAACTAGAAAAAAAATTCCTTTGTTAATGTTTCATCTGAAACTAGTTCATATCTATAACATAGAACAACTAGCATAGTACCACGATGACTGCAGTTAATGATGTTTAAAATTATACACACATCCATTGGCAAAAATATCGAAGAACCAAATGTCCAAAACTCCACAAGTTAACAACTTTAGCAAATACTAAACCACTAAAACAATATGATACAGACTGTTTTGGCTTGAGGATTGATGACAAGTTCTAGCAAGTTCATGCCCTGACAAAGTTTTGGCTTTCAAATCTTGTCGAGGGCTTTAAATTTCTATACAACATCATATATGTGTATATCATATAACATTAATCAATCAGTCATCATCTTGATGATGATGATAATGAAAAATGAAAAACATGGATCCCAAAGACGTAGGATCCGTCAAAATAACCAAAACTTGGAACCAACCTAGTAGTCTTGTGAAAATTATGTTACAAACCAAAAACACATGTAATATTATCACCCATGAAATGCACATAACTGCAGAATCCAGGTAATGCAGTAAATGACACTACTAGTAGATATGGAATTACCATGTTTGTTAATCAGGTTCCAATCCTCAAGCTGTCGGAAAGGCAATGTGGGCATTAATGGGAGTCTATCCATAAGAAGAAGCAGAGAACACAATTTCAAGAGTTTCCCCTGCCAATGAACATAGCAATAACATTTCGCAAGTATTTTTGAGAACCAAATGTCCCAAAAGCAAAGCTAAAGCTCTTATAATGAGAGCATGAGATGTCTTCCAAACTGTAGGTTACAGATACAACATGCCATGAAACTAGAATAGAAAAAAAAAAAAAAANAAAAAAAACAATAATCATGAACCATTATCCAATTTTGATGAGCATGTTGGAATCGTATATATTGCAGTCCTCAGCTCTTTCTCCTATGTGATTTGGAGTCTCAAACTTTCACAGTGAAACACAAATACATCCTTGGATTTGTTATAACTTCTAACACGACTCTCCAAAAAATAGCCAGAAGCCAACAATTATGCATCAATCGATTTTCTTTGTAATCAACTAGAAATCGCAAGCTAATAGAAAACCATCCAGATCAGAATTTGCTATGGAAGGAGTATGAACACTAATCCTCTCCAAACCATCAACCGATTGAATTTAAGTTAAGAATCCCCAATCATGTGAGTTAAATCAAACCATCTCTGATTACACATTGAGCTGGTTTTTCTGTTTGTTTCGAAAATCAGAGTAACCAACAATTGAGTGCGGCTATTGGGCCCTCCAAATTTGCTCAATATACCTCTCATTCTCTCTACACCTCCTTTTTACTTTTCAATATAAACATTTTCTCACTAGACCTCATTTCAAATTCCTAATATAACCTTAGTTATTTATTAACATAGATTTCAATAAATTACTTACTTTACATCTTATTCACTCAATAGACCTCTCATTCTTTGTTTTTTTTTTTTTTTACCCTTTTTTTTTTAAACATCCATTATCCCTACCTTTATTTTTTGATTATTTTTTTCATGCAAGAAAATGTTTTATCATGAACTATTCTATATATCTTTTTAACTTTTGTTTTTCTCTTTTGTGTGTGTTATTTTTTCTCTGTTTTTTTATTTTGAATAATTTGATCTCTATTTTATACCTCATAATAAATTATTTTAATAAATATATATTTTCTACAATCAATAGATATATATATAGAGAAATTTTAAATACACACCTTTAATATCTTAATACACACCCCTCACTTAATACACTACCTATCAAGTTTTTAATTTCAGTAATATACTTAATACATATCCCAAACTACCTAAAATGCCCTTAATTTATGAAATATTTCGTTATTTAATATAATTAATATATATTTACTATTTGGTATCTCTTTTTACATATTATTTCGTCTAATTTTTGCTAGAAATTTTTGGTTATCATCGTTCAATTTATTATCAAATGATTACTGTTATATCCCAACTCCAAATCACCAGTACAAGTTTTCAAAATTCACAAGCTAGTACAACTGTAGAAGTACAATAGCTATTAAACATAGATAACTAGTTATTCGATAAAACATGTCATGATAAAGATGCAATATTTGACAATATGATATGCAAGATTAAACTAAAGCTGATAAAGATGCAGTATTTAACAATATGATATGTAAGATCAATCTAAAGCTGATACAGATAAAAAAAAAAAAAAAAAAAGAAAAAGAACAACC
>NC_020493.1:23401742-23487596 GCF_000184155.1 Fragaria vesca subsp. vesca | reverse complement strand
CAGGTTGTGTTCATACCAGAAAAACTCGAGTTTGAGGGCCTTAACAATCACCAAATTGGCTGAAATTTTACAGAGATGATCTACACAATATTATCTAGATACTAGACGGTGGAGATGAGAAATTCGATCGGAAAGTGGTGCAAAAATGGAAATTTGCACCAAAACCGTTGGTGCGGACATCCGCAGCCGAGAAGGGCTGTATATATATATGCTTTAATAAAAAGAAATTGAAAAACAAAAATATACAAGGAAAACAATAAGAATGTAATCAATTATTATTGAATTGGAAAGTCTAGAGAGAATAAATATAATATTTCCTTTTGTATAATTATTGCCCTTAATAGTCATTGTGTATGAGAATATATATGTCATTTAATAATTCACAATATAGTGAGGTCTAATGAGCAAATTTGGAGGTCCCAATAGCCGCCTAGTTGAATCAAACCATCTCTATTATGAGTAAACTTCATTGGGAGAATTTATTTGATATATTGTCTTTAACAGCATAACAAATCTTCTAATCTATAGATCAAGTGACTTTGCGATTGGTACCTAAACCCACAGGATCATCCACCCAAAATATAAAATATAAATTGATAACAAGCATTTTTAAGCTGGAAAGGAGGGCAAGTCATCCAAATTTAAAATAGGTTGTTTAATTCGGCTTGACATTTATATTGGTTGGAGTTTAATGGTTGAATTCAAAAGATGCAACCTTGGTTTGGTAACAAGGCAAATGATATAAGTGAAGCAATGCCAGGATAATCATACAACACGCATCAATCACAATAACATCAACTAGCTGAAATCAACACTAACCAAATTACATGACTAAGCAGTAGTAAATATCTCAACCTTTTGGTCACTATACACAAGTACTTGGAACAAACGTACATACATTTACAGAAGCAGGAGAAACAGCATCCATTCAGTCCAAAGAGAACATAATTTGGGATTTAACAAAAATTCTATATATTTGTTTTACGAAAAAGGAAATTCTATATTTTCAGTCAAAAGCACATGAAAAGGAAGCAGTCAATACAAATCTGCTGATCATCACAAATTAGAACATGAAAGCCAGCATTACAGAGCTAAAACACTTGTTCCAAAAGAAGAAATTAAAAGAAGATTATGAAAGTTCCTACACACACTATCTCATATCAACAGTATACATAGGCACATGAATAGTCTTTAAATCCTTATTCAACAGAACAGGGGATTGATGAATTGTATTCAGGATAATAAGCATGAAAAAAGGGGTACTGCAACGAGCACAGAGACTAAAGTATTCATCGTAAAGAATTTAATCTGAGTGCTAATACTTCTTGGAAGAACAAGAATACTAAACTCATTCTTGAAGATCCAAATGAAGCGACTCAGAAACTGACTCAGACCAGGCAACAACGATAAGGATCATCAACTTCAGCCGACGGTAAAACCTAACAGGCATGTAACACCTGATGATCAAAAGCTGAAGGAAGCATAAAGATAAAAACAAAAACATATCACCCCCTTTATGCTAGTTACATTTTAATTTGTATCTCAAAGAAAAAGATAGGAGATAATGAATCCAATCAATGTCACAGTTAAACTAGACAACCAGACAAACAACACTCAAGACTAATCTGATTTCCTTAATTTGTTTATGAATATTTGTTACAAAAATAATCTGATTTCTTCGAATGGAAGAGTGGTATTACATATTGGGTCACAACAATTCATGCAGACCAATTACCCCAATATCAAAGTGTAACTAGACATAAACAAGCAACAACTAGATACTGACTCAAATCAAAAGAGTAAAGACTGGTAAAAAAGGTGAACATACCGAGGCACTTTTCTGATCATGTCATCTGTTCACTATCGTGAATTTTATGGGATGGCTGCAGCTGGAATACTTTTGGAAGTTTTATTTCACAGGCTGATACATTGGCACATCAGTTGGATCAATCAACTTAGCAGCTTCAGCTTGATCAGCAACCTTTGGAATATATTGACACATGAGAGAAACTTATGTGTCAAAGATATGTAATCCAAATTGATAAAATGCAAGTAGAAAATTTCATTGTGCTAAAAAGCCATTACGAATGAAGTACATGCGGAAATGAACTCTGTTGATTGGCAACATGACAAGTCTACCAGTAATACTCAAAATTATAACTTCAGAATTATAATGCAAGGCACAAATAAATAAAAACAAGATACCGTAAGCATTTTTGTTCAAGGAGTTAAGACAGGGAGCTTAACCAGGTATTGGCTAACTTTAGGAGCATTTACCATGTTTCTATAATTTCAGCAGAGGTGTACAATCAAATTGTACGTAATACACCAATGCTAATCTTTCCATACTTCAAATCATACCTCTATTGCTCTTTAATCTTGCATTGAACAACATTCATGTTTGTGTCTAAATTACAATGAATTCAACTTCATGGTTATACACAGCAATTCTTGCTCCTGCGAAACTAAATGAATCCTTCATCTTCAAATCTAAGTTTGATCATGCAACCATACTTAAGTGCTTCTATATATCAATTTCAATGACATAATTTGCAGAACACTACATACTGTGATAGTATACATTCTTGTATCATTGCAGTCAAAAGAAGTAGACTCACTGAAAACGATCCAGAGGCATGGTTTAGTTGGATTTCAAGAATAATACAGGATAATATATGTAAGCAACAAGGGAACAAAGCAACTGGAACCAAAATTCTGAAAGCTAGCAACAATGTTATCACCTTACAAATACTTAACTGCCAATACTGGAGTAGTAGTTAGGTAGACTATAGTACTATGAATTACCATCAACAGTTGTGCTTTCATAGGAAGGACAGCAGTCCTGCTAGCCCGTGCGTAATAATGAGCTCATACAAACCTGCTTATAAGCCATAGGTATCATGGAGTTTCCCCCTGAAAAACAAACAGTAAGTATGCTGATGACAGTTATCGCATTATAGCAAGTTTATTGGAGAAGCAAATGTCCCAAAGTTAGAAACTTCAGTTAAAACAAAACAGGCAAAAAAATGATGACAGCAAACTAAGCCAAAATTTCTCTTCAAGGTTTGAGAATGAACCGACGAAAATAAAACCAGCGAAACTCAAATACAAACTTTTTCTACTTTCTTGGTGGCAAAAGACAAAACATTTGATTTGTTACAACTTATAGCACAAGTGTCCTAGTTAAGAACTGGAGCATTGCCAATATAGAGCCCAGAAGCCAACGAAAATATAGTATCAATCAATTTCCTCCCATCAAGCAAATTGAAATGAGGTTTAGTAGCCCCAATCAACAACGATTAAGTTAAACCCAATCACTAATCATCGATCACAATCCCACAAATCCGTACAGAATAAAGACAAACCCAAACAAGTTTAAACCCACCGAAAATACCCGGACTCCATTTCAAGCAGAGCGGAGGAAGGGGACGACGGAGTTGAAGCAAGAAGCAGGTAACCTCCATGCGCCGAACAGGAGCGTTAAATAGAGCAGCCGGTTCAATGCGTCTGAGTGATAGACTGAGACTTTTAGTTTGGGTGGTCAGTTTGCAAGGACGACCCAACCTTAACGGGCTGAGATATAAGCCCCGAAATCAATATCAAGTTCTCATTTTGAACTTCTTATGAATTCATGATCGATGAATGTTGTCACATTTTGGTAAATATTTTGGAGAAACACATATCTCATAACCAACGTGTGTACTTTTCTCAAAACTCGTTACTCTTCAGGTGTTTGTCATAATTTTTCAATCATAAATCAATGTATATCGCTGAGACACTGACATTTCGTGCACGAGAAATAGAAAATTGTATTCTCGTTAGCATTAGCCAGCGCATATTCTAGAAAACTCATAACTCATTTACCAAATCTTTTGTCCCATTTTAAAAGCGAAATCCAACTCTTATTCATATCCTGAAAATATAACAAAATATATATGTATAACTCTAATTAATTAAATTTCATATATAAAATCTCAATTCATTTAGTATTCTACGTACTACAACTAATTAATAACAAATTAATTAACACACACATATATATATACACTTAATAATTACATAACAATATTATATATCAACATCATCACAAAATCATCATCAACTCATATCATCAACAACTTCATACCATCAACACAATATTATAAATTAATTAACATATATATATCTACTACTTATTAACAATATCTTCATATATATTATCAAATCATCAACCAAATCGATCAACAAACACATATATACATCCAATGTACTCAAAATCGATCAACTCAAATAAAACTCAAAATCAACATATATACACATATACGTATCTATATATAGCTTCACAAACTAATTATGGACAGATTTCGACAACACCCAAACTTTTTCTCCCGTTTTTTTCCCATACGATGAGTTGTTGTCCAGATCTGCAACGAAAATTTAAATTACCCGACGAAGGAAATTTCGTCAGCTAACGTGGACTTTAGCTAACGAAAAAATAATTCGTCAGCTTGGTTTTTTTATTTTCGTCGGCTAAAACCTTTCTTCTGGTAGTGAGAGTTATGAATATTGTTTTATATAATACATTTTTGAGAGGTAAAGGCTCACTACATCCCCTATGTCTCTAGGTGTATTTTTCATTTCAATATCTAAATTACAGTACTCGCACAGTCATTTTTTTTTTTTTGTCTCTGGTGGAAAGTAAGTCGCACCTAGTTTCAATTCTTGGATCCGCCCCTGATGATAATACCAAAAAACTTCTCCTCAAATGTCTGCAGAAAACAAAGGAAAAATAATAAAATATCATCTAGGTGTTTAAGACGGTTCAAAATCAACCAAGAGGTCCGGTTGGAGATCAAGCCAGTTTGGCCTTGGGGTTGGGGATGCGCTTGTGTTGGTGCACAACTGGTGAACTGATCACTGGAAAGCCTCCCCCTTTTACTTGTGGTACACATCTCACTTGAACTCATAATTTTGTGTGCAGGTTTCCTCTCTTTACTTGTGTTGCCTACCTCATTTGAAGTCGTACGTTTTGCCCTCTTTCTTTTACTTTTACTTTTACTTTTACTTGAATCACTGAATCAGTATCGATTTTCATCGCCGGCTAGATTGATGTGAGCATGACTGACAAGGAGAAGAGTAAATACTGAACGAAGAAGTGGTATTAATTTAGCTAGACTAGTGTAGAGGAAGAGGGTGATAAAACCATCCTATTTGACTTGCGAGTGAAATTTTAGTGTTTAGGAATATGGAATTGTCATCCTTCACGAAGGAAATCCATCCGTTTATCCTTTCTATTGTTGGATTTGGTTTTGGTTTTGGTTTTGGATTCTATTAATCCTACCAACCCTTGATGGTTTTGGATTCTATTGTCCTAGTGCATCTAGGATTCTTCAAGCTTTCCTTTTAAAATAAGATACCGGCCATATGTTGCAGTACGTGCGAGTCTAATATAGATAAACACGACTAGTGATCCCATTGATATGAAGAACTTACCGAATATGTTTCAAGATTTCAAATCAATGAAAGGGGATAGAAATCCTGCAACTAGCAAAAGGAAAACTAGTGAAGTATCCGAACCTTCATCTGATGATGACCTACCCCTATCGAAGAGAAATAAGAGATTATCATCAATCAATGATAGCAATACTGCAACCAGCAAAAGAAAAGGTAGCGAAGACTCGATATCTTCTGATAATTGTCTAAGACAATCGAAGAAAACCAGGAGATTATCATCAACCAGTGACACAAATCCTGCAGCCAGCAGCAAAAGAAAACATAGGGAAGTATCGGAACCTTCGTCTGATGATGACCTAAGACAATCGAAGAGAACCAAGAGATTTTCATCAACACATGCTGCAAGCAACAACAAAATAAAACATAGGGAAGCATCGAAACCTTCGTCTGATGATGACCTGAGGCAGTCGAAACGATTAGAACCGGAAAGAGCATCATCAACCGGTATAAATGATATCCCAAAGGAATTATTAGTTGAAATCCTTTGTCGACTGCCTTGCGCAAAATCTGTGTTTCGATGCAAGTCTGTCTCAAAGAGTTGGCGCTCACTCACGTCGGATCCTGATTTCATCGGCCGCTTTTTGTGGCTCCAAAGACAGAACCAAACCCTAATACCTGGTACTATTATAAACAGGTGGGGTTATGAACTCCTTACCAAAGATTTGTTTGCAACATTTAGGAGTTTCGAAACCGAGAAGATAGAGAGATTAGAAGTGCTAGCTACATGGAACGACTTGGTTCTCTGCAGATCTCTTCGCCGATTCGGTCACCATATCTGCGAACAATCTTGTAAGTGTGATGATGGTCAATATTACATCTGCAATCCAAGAACGTCCAAGCAAGAGATGCAACTTGTTAAACTTCCTTGGATCCATGAATGTGGTTTGTTCTGGGATCCTATTGTGGGATTCATCTGTGAGCCGTACTATAAGGAAGAAGAAGAAGATGACACACACGCCGACAGTAGTACTGATCAAAAGGAAGAACGAGGAAAAAGGAAGGTAATTAGAATCAATGCCGAGTCTAAGTTCAAGGTTGTGAGAATAGTTCCTCCCGAGGTCGTACAAAACGATCATGATTTTTTCAAGATTCAGGTCTTCTCTAGTGAGATTGGTGCGTGGAGAGAGTCACTAGTAGAATGTCCAAAAGAGTTTGATTATTACCAACTTATTTATGACAAACCTGAGCACCAGCCTGAGCACCCAAGAGGCGCCTTTGCTAGCAATGGAATGCTATACTGGATTGCTAAAGAAGGTCATCTGCTCGGGCTGGGACCTTTGATGATCAACAACAAGAGCACTACCGATTGTTCTAATAGTACTGCCGCTGAAAGTGCTGATGGTGATTCGGGATATCAATTTCATCTTATTAAACTTCAAGATGAAGATGATGATGAAGATGGAGATGGAGATGTACCTCCTTCATTATATCACCTCCAGTCACACCGTGGACGTCTGCAGTTGGTGCGGGTGGATAGGAATGAGGACGGTAATGGAGCTAAGCTAGTTGTCTGGGAGTTAGCAAAAGAAGAACTAGAACAAATGGCGGTGCAACGCGGTGGAGAACTAGGTCAGAGACACCGGAAAGATTATTCGATAATGGACAGGGTACAGTATGATAAGCTATATACTTGGATGCAGTATTTCGGTTGTGATCCAAACGATTCAAATAAATGTTTTGTGTCTCTAACAGAAAAAAACAGAGGAAGAGCACTAACAATGAAAAAGACAGGTCCAAAATATAAAAATTCAGGTTACGAGTGTAACATTCACACAAGGGTATGTTCCAAGATGGAGATGCACGATTTTACTGGAATAACATTTCAGATTATGCTACCACGGTGGCCTACTCCACTTCCTAAAATACATTCCCTTGCGTCAGAGACCTCCAGCGAGCAAGTAATTCAGTGGAGAAGGTTTCCAAACCATGTTTTGGGTTGTAATTGCAAACTCATAAATTTTCTTTTTTCCAGAATATCATAATTTAGTGATTACTATTATATGAAATGTCAACCAAATAGGTTATCGTTTCACATACTATAACAGATGCTATCATTTTATAACATTACCTATCTGTTCAAGTGCAACATTACTTGTAAGTTCAAGTGCAACATTTTATAGGATGAGTAGGTGTTCTCCCAACAACCCACGTCTCAGCAACTAAATTAGCATAGTTCAGACAAATAGAGTATCTGCTTGCATTCTCGATCTCAATGTGATCAAAGCCAGTGGCTCCAAGACCCGAATAGTTCTGCCTCAAGCACATATTGCCTCCGCCACCTGTGTGAGAGCTCAATTATTTAGGACTCGAAACAAAGTTCTTGTTAGCAAAGGAACTACACAATCCACAGTGGTAACTAGCTAACCAAACATGTCAACAATCACACCATACAGTTTAAACACAATCCTATTGTCAAATCGTGCTAAAAGCAATGTTCCATGCTCAACAGAAAACGAGTTAAAGATGTGTGTGAGTTTACAGAATGCTCAACATTATCTCAGCATTTCATCGTCATACATTAACAAAAGAATACTAACAGAGATGCATAAATACGGCATAGCCTCTAATAAACAATAGCTTGGGGAAATGGTGACTTGCACCAAAGACATCTAAGATCCCCAGAACTGGTTCCACTTCATTTGGTCCTCACTCTTGCTCTTGCATGTGTATACTTTAAATTTCCTACAACAAAGACATGTTAACTTAATAACCAACAAACATCAGGCTAAGCATATTTTTGGCTTATTATTAAAGTGAAATGAATCAAGCATTTAAAATGCTCACATGTATTACGCAACAATACCATTTCACATGTATTAATGCTCACATCTGTTGCTGAGTGAAAAACAGCAAAAAGAAGATGCAGAATATTATGCTCATTTCGAAGTTTTTAGAATTTCAGAGACCATGGACAGTTGCCATTGGGTTTTATGAGTGTCGACAGACACAAATATTCAACACCGAAAGTCAAATGTCATAATACACATGACCGTGTCATCTTGATAACATTCAAAATGAGGGGATTAAACATGCTACACATTTTCAAAACTTGACTCAGTCCACTTCAATGCAAAAGTTGATACAGTAATTCAACTAATTTTGCATGATTTAATTCTAGGGGCATATATAAGTTTACTTCTTTCAATTCATTATTTCAGGGGAACAATTGGGATCAAACAATAAGTAAAAAATCAAAGAGATCACACAGAATTGTTGGGAATCACTTGTAGTGGAGTCAAATGATATTATGCAGACCAAGTCCATAGTACTATAATGCAAAACAACCAAACAAAAACAAAAAAACTAGAAGATCCAGCAAATCTAAATGAAGAAAGACTACTCTAATTTTCAATCTCGTTAAACATATCCATCTTCTGTTGGAGCTGCATCACAATAGAAGATGACTGGTATATCATATGAGATCATATATATCATGTGAGTGTACTGTGATGTATTCTAAAGCTCTATGGAAACAAAAGGACAAAATAGTTTAAATACAAATCAAGATTCAAATTGAAGAGATTAAACCTCTTGATCACAAACAGTGGTTAACCTGCCTTGATTCTATTAGTTTGTCAGCCTGAACAGCTATAGTATAACGTATGATGATGTGATCTTCTGTTGCTAATGATCAGAAGAGATACCTCAACTTTCTTAATGATGTGTGTCTAACCATCTTTCATCAGTTTCAAAATTGGTTCAAATGATCCCTGTTCTACCATATATCCGCTTAGGCTAACTGACAGTTTAGTGTCTGCTCTATGGTGACCACAAATGTCTTCAAATCAATCCCAATAATTGATTCCTCATACTAACCCAAAGTATCTAGCGATCTCTCCAAATAATGAAAGTCTAATTATTAGAGGCCTAATGGTAAAAGAAAAAATATACAAAAAAAAAAAAAGGAACCATTGATGTTTGAGTTTCAAAAGGATAACCAGAATCTGAATGCACAGATCAATCTCCGGGTGCAATCATCAAATTATATAGGCAAAGTTAATACTTATTATCTGTAAGATGGTATAATATCAAGCAAGCACAAAAGCCATTTGTCAGGACACCTTTCTAATGCAAGAAATTTTGAAGGACTTGTAACTTTCTATCCATATTTGAAGTCACAAACTCAAAAGTTACATACATTCAACAAGTAAATAAGTAGCAATGAGAAAAGAAACAAAAATACATTGAACAGAGTGGAAATGAGGAGCAACTAACCAGAATTTGGATGCAGAGAGTAACGAATTACTCAAGCCAAAGTAGACTCTCTTCATATCCAATCACTCCGGCCCTCACATGAACCTCTTCAATCTTCTCTTCCTTATGATAACTCCTCACCAGCTTCGGCCTGCTTCCTGATGCAGTTTGTGTCTCCAGAAATGTACAAGTTTCTGTAACCAAGATTGGCTGGATATAACGTATCTGCTCATCAGGATCGGCAATCCTCAAGTTAAACAGCTTAGTCCAGGAGTTACCCTTATCATATTCATTCATCACGCACAAATCCATAGTAGTAACATTCGCCAGACCAATCACACACAGAAAACCTCAGAAGTCCCCTACATTTCTGAAATAGGCACCTCCATACTCCTCCCTAATGGCAGGCAGTGGCATTGTCCGAAACTCCTCATTTGCTAAATCAAAAGCAACTATAACATCGAACCTCAGCCAATGAAGTGCCTCGTGACAAAGAATCCCCGCCATTGTCATTGACAAGTTCGAGTATGGAAAATCTTGAATCCTTCTCCATGATTTGGATTGCGACAAGAAGATGTGGATCTTGGCTTGCTCTCCCTCCTTAAGGCTAGAGTTGGCGATGAGAATCTTGCAGTCGTTGGTGGCGGAGACGTAGCCGAAACCAGTAAAGTTCAGAAACTCATTTGGACCACCAAGATCAGGTAGTTTCTGGGAGAGTCCAGTTGATGGGTTCCATATATACCACTCTATCTTCTGCTTACCATGAAAAACTGCAAACGCCATACCACGACAAGAACGGCACACGTAAACCACGCTGTGAGGTTTCTTGAACGGGCAGCAAAGGTTTCTTCAACCGGAGAAGAAGACGACTTCAATTTAGATCTGAATGGGTAGTAACTGTCGCGGTAGAAACGGAAGCAGACACTGTGACTGAGCGTTTTGTTGTGGGAAGCGATTTGGTAATGGGCTGCGGCGAAATGAGGGTCTCGGAGAATGATGAAGCGCCAGCGCTTCGAAACAGATGTGACGGGCAACCTCTGGAAGATCTTCACTAGCACATCTTCAGGTATGTGCTCCACCATTTCGCAATCCCCACCGAGATAATGATGTACTGATAAAATAACAAAACTGAGTGAGGTGACTAGTCATGCACATCAGTAAAAGCCTAGTTTCAGCAAAAAAAAAAAAACTCGACAGAATCTCATCCCATCAAGCCATCTACAAAATGCACCCAATACAAACCACACATTATAAATTACTAATACAAACTTCATCTGCTTCAAATTTAGAAAAACATTCCAAATTTTTGGCCTATAATTCAGCTCAAACCAAGCAATCTATCTCAACCGGAGTCAACTCTATCATATTTCAATGATTCCTATGGAGCTCAATACTAAACTATCCAAGTTCATACAAACAATCTCACAGCTCAAAATATCACAAAACCGAGAGAACCCAGTAACAATTCCATTAACAGACTCAGTAAAGAAGAAAAAGTCAAAAATTCATTACATTTTGGTTCTAGTCAACTCTATGAAAGGCGAGAAAGGCGAGAAAGGCGCCTCCTTTGATAATTGAAACAAACAATAGAACTTGGCGGTCGAAAAACTGGAACAAAAATGAAACTGAAAACACAACCGGTCTGAGAGAGAGAGAGAGGTCAAACATCTTTTTATTTTTAATTTTTACATTTTTTTATTTCTATTTTTAAAGGTGAGACCCTCCAGCCCCGGTAGGCCCACTTTCCTGGCAACTGCCATGACGTGATCGGGTTCTGCCTATCCCTCTTGGGCCCAAGCAAATACAAATTTCAAGTTCGTTGACTTTGCTATTCTCCCTCTTAAAGGTGGGACCCTCGAGGCTGAGTAGCTAGCTGTAAGTTCCACTACTGTTTATTGCAAATTCTGTAAGCATACTAGAATTAGTGTCTGCACCTTGACGCAGTGTATACTTTATGGAGTGAGAGTGATCGAGAGAGATCAGAAGAAAAGTTTAAGAGACACGACAAAAAAAAAAAGGCAAATCCGTAATTTCACCGTACAAAGGAGGGCATAACCGTCTTTTTATTGTCATTAGTGAACAGTAAAAACACTATGGCCATCCTTTAGTAATATGGTAAATTTTTCCGGTTTGAGTGATAATCCTTTTTGAATTCTAAAGTTTTTCTTTTGGAGCTAGAGAGTGGTACGTACTGCGATGCATGGTGTTTGTATTGTTCTAGGCTGCATCAATTGAAACTCGAATTTGGTAACAATATCTACGATCTCATTTCGTAGATGCCAGTCTTTTGTAAACTCTGTTTCTATAACAGAGTGAAAGAGAGCAAAGGGGTATGTGTTGTAACTAATCCAAATGCTTAGAGTACTTCCCAGCTTAATCGGCAACCAAGTTTAAGATGGTACCCGGCTGGGTCGTCGTGGACTGCTCTCAATCCGTCGTTGAAGACGGCGAGCTACGACTCGTCGTTCTTTTTTATTTAAAATGTTGGACCCTTGTCCATGTTGGCCCACCACGGCCCGACCGCCATGACATGTACTATCTACGCCAAGCCCGCTAAAAGCCCAACTAAAATTGATTTGTTTCCTTTTTTTTTCGGAAATTTGGACTTTGTTAGGTGGATCCCCAATCTGTGTAGGCCCATCACGGCCCGACCGCCATGACGTGTATTGTAACCGCCTAACCTGCTAAAAGCCCAATTCGCTTAATTTAGAAAGAGAGGTGGTGTGGCTTCTTCTTCTTCATCTCATCTCTTGCCGCAATTTTCACCAGCCCACTGTGAGTCTTGTTTCTCACTCTGAAACTGAAACCGGTCATTTCCTTTCAAATACTCTCATCTCGTTTTTTCTGTTTCTTTAGTTGTATGTATCTATAAAAGCATGAATACAGTAGAACATATGTAGAGATTTTATTGTTGATTAGGCAATGGTTTTAACTATCATTTGCATGTGTGAAATTTGGCAGTGAACTCAAAGTCAGTTGGGTTTCATGTAAGATCCAAATCTTGACAACGAGAGTGGCAGTCCTGGGGATTCGGGCTAAACCATCGAATGTATTGATCTTTTTTCTGTCAGCTATCTTCTTGATCATAAGCGATTACTATAGTTTCTAACAAAAAATGGCATGAGAGAAAGGGTATGTGTTGGCTTGATGCTTGTTATTTCTTTCATGTAGCCTGATGCATGTTGGTAATGACACTATTGCTTTGTTCAATATCTTCTGTTTTATGGGCTGTGTAGATCAAGTTCATTATCTCTGTGTCTTGAATCATGGATATAGTATTTCGTTCAAGACAAGATAGAGTCTTTCTATTGAATCTCCTGTGTTATGGGCATTAACATTGCTTTGATATCTTCTGATGGAATGTTTCAGTTAGATAGGATTTTTAAGTCGATAGAAACTATCTCCTGGTTTGAAACTTGGTGGCCCTTTCAACCTAATTGTTTATATATTTATATATATTGTAATGTTAGTTTGAATTGTCTGATTGGTGTTGGAGGCTTTCAAAACCAATACCGTTAGTCGGGAAAAAAAATACCGTTTAAGTTTTTATAGAAAAAAAAAACAATACTGTAAATTACCATGGATATGTTTTAACATTAAAGATCTGAGGTCTTAATCTCTTGACGATTGTGTCTCACTTGTCTATGTTAGCTGGTGGTTTGATAAGCAACTCTCTAAAGGCAGTTGCACTGGATGGAAAACACAGACCACCAGTCTGCCAAAATTGTGGAGCTGTGCTTTGTAAGTATAGATGTTGCGTTTTGTTATTCATGGTTGGAACTTGGAAATGATCCCGATTTTATAATTCCTGTGGTATTGTATTTCTAGCCAAATATCTGCGTGTGCAGATAAGTTATGTATAGATTATTATTTTTTTTTTCTTTTCTTCTCAGAATGATGTATAGATTATATTGGTTTGAAGGTTCAGCTAGAAAACGAACTCTTAAGTTTTTCATTGGCCATAATCACTTTATGTATGAGTTCCTCTTAACTTTGTTGGTAATTGGTTCCTGGTGTTCTTAAATGCTTATTTTCATCTCAAATAGTAGTTGTTCTGGTTAGACTCAACTAATTGAGATGCTATAGATTATGCCTCAAAGTTTGTGCTTTGGCTTGTTAGGGGAGAAACACAGTGCTTCTTCTCCTGTATGACTCAACTAAACCTTGATGCATACATTATTTGGGTATCCTTTCCCCTTGCAGTTTAGATGTACTGTTTACATGTGGTATACGGTATACCCTTGTTGCTGAGTTGTTCATTTACTTTTTATTCAGGTGATATGTGTGGTGGTACGGGAAAATAGAAAGCTCTCAACAGAAAACGAGCTAAAGATGTGTATGAGTTTACAGAATGTCCAAATTGTTACGGTACGAGTTCCCATTGATACTCATATTTCTGTTTGTGTTCCATATATCCTGCAAAAAACATCGACACACTATTACAGTTTTGTTGCAACTTTCGTCATTAGAAACTAAAAAAATAGACTCGTCATAAACCATAGAGAACATCTCTAATACACGAAGTGTATCTTCACATACATTGTACATACATGAACTGTCAGGATTAAAGAAAATAATACGGAAGTATGATAGTCAGACGTATGAGTTGTTATAAATGTGAACTCTTAGAGGAAATAATACAGAAATTATGATGGTCAGACGTATGAGTTGTTATAAATGTGGAGTTTTGGAGCCCTTGCTTTTCCCTTCCCATATCAACATTCTGTTGTGTTGTATTCTTCTGCTATGGATACTCATTTTCTTTGATGGGTATCGATCCTTGTTAGTTTTGCTTGTGCCTGAGAAAGACTAGGTAGGAGTCTGCTAGTGGTAATTATAATAATATAATTGTAAAAACCTCATTAATTAGTTGGTTAGTTGGCCTTTCATACTAAAAAAAACAAAACAAAAAAGAGTAGTGGGCCTTTCAACTGGTTGAAATGGTCAAATGTGAGAGGATCTATTGGTATTAGTATTACTAGGCAATTACATGCACCCCCAACTCACATGCACCCTCAACTATATAGTTGGTCAACTTCTCAGCCCGATCGAAGATAGATCATGTTGTCCTCCCAAGCATTGATCATATCCTCTCAATTTAAGTTCAAACCAAATCACAGCCGATTCAATAACCCCTCATTTAACAAACTCATCATTCAATCAGCTTCGGTTATCAAGTATCCCCAGCATGCTAATTTTTTCAAACAATATGGATTCCATCTCCGCTCAGTTCTTGGCAAGAAACAAGGCAGAGCATCTTGCTGTTCCTCCTCTTCTTCTTCTTCTCCCATTCATGATCATCACTCATGGACATATGATGTCTTTCTCAGTTTTAGAGGTGTGGATACACGCAACAATATTGTAAGCCATCTGTGCAGAAATTTGGACCAAAAAGGAATCAAAACCTTCATTGACAATGAAGGACTTGGCACAGGAGATGAGATATCACCTGCCCTTCAAAAAGCAATTCAAGAATCCAGAATTTCTATCGTCATCTTCTCGGAGAATTATGCTTCCTCTGGGTGGTGCTTGGAAGAACTTGTCAGCATTCTTGACTGTAAAGAATCAAAGCAACAACTGGTTTACCCTGTTTTTTACAAGGTAGATCCATCGGATGTACGACATCAAAGAGGTGGTTTTGGCCTAGCACTAGCTCACCACGAAAGCAGATTAAAAGACAACTCGGAGAAAGTCATGAGATGGAGAGAAGCTCTTACTAAAGCATCAAATCTCTCTGGCCTGCATTTCATTAATGGAAGGTACTTGTACAAGAACAGCTCTGCTTGCATGGTAGCTGTAGTCTTCTTTGTAAGCTAAACTCATAATATCTGCTATACTTTTTTGAACCAATAATCAAGTGCTTCTCATTGGCAGTCATGAATCTACATTCATCGATACAATCGTGGAACGGATATCAGCACAACTATTAGATCGCCTTCAGTTAAGCGTGGCAAAATACCCTGTTGGAATAGAGCCTCGTGTGGAGGATGTGCTTAAGCTTCTATGTGTTGGAGAAGATGATGTCCGCATGGTGGGGATATGGGGAATTGGTGGAATCGGAAAGACAACGATTGCTAAAGGTGTGTATAATTCAATTGCTCATAACTTTGAAGGTAGCTGTTTTCTGGAAAATGTTAGAGAGAGATCAATCAGATATGGAGGCCTAGTTGAATTGCAAATTTCTCTTCTTTCTAAGTTTCTCAAGGAGAAAGAATTAAGGATTACTAGTGTTGATGAAGGGATCACTCTCATAAAAGAAAGGTTGTGCCATAAAAAGGTTCTCTTAATTCTTGATGATGTGAATGATTTCAACCAGTTAGATAAATTAGTCGGAAAGTCTGATTGGTTTGGTTCAGGTAGTAGAATAATCATCACAACAAGAGATAAGGGTCAGCTTACTGCTCATGATGTCAATTATATATACAAAATGGAGAAGTTGAGTCATCATGAAGCTTTAGAGCTCTTCAAGTTATATGCCTTTAAAAAAAACCAAAATATGGATGACTATGTTGAACTCATTGATAATCTAACTCTTTATGCTCAAGGGCTTCCCTTAGCATTGGTAGTTTTGGGTTCACATCTCCGTGGTAGAAATGTAGATCAATGGAAAGTTGCATTAGATGGTTATGCAACAGAACCAAAGAAAGAGATTCAAGAAATCCTCAGAAGAAGCTATGATGCACTGGATGGTTTGACAAAAGAGATTTTTCTTCACATTGCATGTTTCTTTAACGGAAAAGCTAAGAACTACGTGATAGATATTCTAAGAGGATGCGATCTCAATCCTGAATATGGTATTGAAGCACTCACAGAAAAGGCCCTCATAAGCATCAATGAAAAGAATTGCATTTTGATGCATGATCTGCTAGAGAAAATGGGGAAAGAAATAGTTTGTCAAGAGTCTCCTACTGAGCCTGGAGAGCGTAGCAGATTATGGCTATATGAGGATGTTTACCGAGTTTTTATGGAAAACACAGTAAGTGATATATCCCATATCAATAGTTGAAGACCGTCTTCTATGTACAATACAGAACTGAGAATATATGTGAAATTCTATGAGACACATTGAGCTTTTAACAATATTTTTGTTTTTTGGTTGTAGGGATCGGATAAAGTTCGAGGCATCATGCTCAATGACCTGAATTGCAGGGGAGAAAAGATACATCTGAACACTGATAGCTTCTCAAAGATGAAAAATCTTCAAATCTTTGTAAGCCCTCGTGATTTTTACACTGGAGGCTCCTTCACTGGAGATCATATAAATTATCTCTCCAACGAATTGAGGCTCCTAGTTTGGGATTATTGTCCATTACTGTCGTTTCCGCCTAGTTTTTATCCCAAGAAACTTGTTGTACTAAGGATGCATCATAGCCGCCAAACATCACCTTTGGGGGAGGCACCGAAGGTAATTTTTACTATTAATGGTCTAATGCTGTTTGATTAAAATGACATTATAATTTCTTTCTAATATTTTCACATATGCAGATTATGCAGAATTTGAAATCTATCGACATGTCAAATTCTTATGGTGTAAGAAAGATCAGTGGCTTGTCTATGTTCCCGAATTTAGTGGACTTGAATCTAAGTCATTGTACAAATTTAGTTGAAGTTGAGGTTGGAAATGCTAAGAATCTGGTCAACCTGAACCTCAGTGGCTGTGAGAAACTTCAGAAGTTTGAAATTGTCGAAGAGATGAGATCCTTGAAAAGCCTGGACCTAGGGCGTACTGGCATCAAAGGATTTCCTTCATCAATTAGATTTCTCATTAATCTTGAAGAGCTACGTTGTGACAAACTGCTGTAGCGTAACAACTGTTCCCTGCAGCATTCTTGAGTTACAACATCTGAAGCACCTTGACCAATTGTTACAATCTGGCTACATTTCCAACCAAGTGTGAGTTAAAGACAATAAAGTTACGCTATGATTCTCAAGAGTTCATCAATTTGACAGAGTGCTGGAATCTAGTGGAAATTTTAGAGTTCCTGTGAGAAATAGATGGCTTAGAGTCCTTAGACACAAGGGGTTGCGTCTTGTTGAGAACAATTTCAAGTCTGTCAAACATTGTGGAAGGCAGAGAGTCAAAAATGATCCCCTGGATGGAGTTGCATCTTTGCATACGCTGTGCCGCAATCTGGCCATTGATTACTTGGCAAAGATGAAGAAAGAGAATACTTTACCGGGGGATAATTCAGAGGTCTCAGCTCTGCTGTCTCTGTTTCTTTCATGCTGGCAATCTAGTTTCCAGGATTGCTTTCCTGCAGCAAGTGAAATTCCAGACTGGTTCACCTGTCGTATGAGCTTTCAGAGGTTGCCCCAGCCTAAGGGTATATACTATGGGAAAGGAGTCGAAGTATACAAGTTCAAAATTGACATTCCTGGAAATTTCAAATTATGGGAAAGCAAAGGAGGACTGGCATTCTATGTTCATCATCAGACTGATGTATGCTACTACAGGGTTTCATTTCTCAGATTACGTACAATCTACATTAATGGTGTGTGCATCATTCAAGGGCTGGAAGAAGACCACCATTGGTGGAAGTTGTGTGGTAATGTGTGGTTGCACTATATTCCATCCAATACAACAATAAGACGGCTCAGCGAGGCTGGCACTGGCTTAACGCCATGTTCCAATAGCTTTCTTTTTAACTTTGAGTTTGAATATGGTATTGCAAGTGTCAAGTACACAGGGATGGGGAGCTTCGGGGTTCATGTAGTAAATCCAATTCAGAGTTTTACGATGAAGGCGTATCAATAACTTGTGCATAATGGTTTCCTTGAATCTCATGGGTCTAGTTTTGATCCCTGCCTTCAACCGGTGAGTTATTATCCATCCAGATAAAACTTGAAGCTTATAAGAGATAGATAAACTTCAAATTGAATTTGCAGTTATGTTAAGGGTTTTCCTGAAAATCCAACTTCAAAACATGTGCATTTTCTGCTTCATGAGTCCTTATATAGAACTATGATATGTTATGATTTCTTTGCTGTATAGTATGCTGTTTACCTACTGTGACCAAATCTAACATACCTTCCAATTGATGGATCACTCTTGGAACTGTGCATCACGAGCACCGTGCTAACTGCATTTTACTTGCTTTAGGTGTCTAAGATCATGAACACTAGGCTATAATTGCACGCTGCATTGTAATTGTCTGTTTGATACGAAACGTAATGCAGAATACAAATACTGTACCAGCTCACTTCTCATAATCATTTCATATACGAGTCCCTGTTTTCTTTGTTGGTAATAGGTTTCCTGGTGTTCGTTATCTTCATCTCAAATATAGTTGTCCTGGTTAGATATAAATAATTGAGATGCTTTAATTATGCCTCAAAGTTTTTGCTTTGGCTTTGTTAGGAGAGACACACAGTGCTTCTTCTCCTTTAATTATGCCTCGTTTTCTGTTGATCTTTTCCCTTGTAGTTTAGATGTACTGTTTACATGTGGTATACGATATACGCTTGTCGCTGAGTTGTTCTTTTGCTTTTTATTCAGGTGATATGTGTGGTGGTACGGGAAAATGGAAATCTCTCAACAGAAAACGAGCTAAAGATGTGTATGAGTTTACAGAATGTCCAAATTGTTATGGTATGAATTCCCATTGAGACTCATATTTCTGTTTTTGTTCCATATTAATAAACATCGATACACTATCACAGTTTTGTTGCATTTGCAGTCATCAGACACTGAATCAAGTAAATAAAAAATAAAAAACAAGAATCGTCATAAACCATAGCAGATAGTTGTGAAATTGGAGTCGTTGTTTTCCCTCCCATATCAACATTCTGTTGTGTGGTATCCTATTGCAATGGATACTCATTTTCTTTGATGAGTGATCGGTTCTTCTTGTTGTCAGGTCTTGGGAAACTCGTTTGCCCCGTATGTTTAGGGACTGGTGTACCAAACAACAAAGATCTTCTCAGGAGGCCTGATGCAAAGCAGCTACTTGAGAAGATGTACAATGGTCGGCTAGTGCCAAATTCTTAACAGAAGCCATCCAACAACACCGGCGAGTGATCCTCCACAGAAGGGTTCATTTTTTTCGGCAATGTGACCGTTAGTTTCTAGTTCACACCTCACAATAGTGTTAATCAATTAATTTAGATTGGATATGTATAGTTAGCTGTAATTTCCACTACTGTATTGTGTTGTAATAGCAGGGCTGCTCTTGCAAACTCTGTGTAAGCTTATTTTGCCGGTTTCAGTGGTAATACTTTCTGAAGATTTTCTGTTGGAGCTGGAGAGTGGTACGTACTGTGATGCATAGTGTGTGTATTGTTCTAGGCTTAATATGCTGCATCAAAGGAAACTCGAATTTGGTAACAATATTTAGGTTCTCATTTCGTAGATGCTAGTCTTTTGTTAACTCTATTTTCTATACACTAGATAAACTCAATAACAAAGAGTGAAAGAGAGCAATGGGGGTATGAGTTGTAACTTAATTTATCATCATCATCATTTTTGTTGTGTGTGTGTGTGTGTACTACTGTGTGTTAAATAGTGTACCCATTCATAAATCACGAATTTCTGCTTCATATGCAGAGTATACTTGTCCATTTACAACCTTCAAGTCAAATAAGTCATTATTTTAACATATATGAGGACTGAATGAATTGACTAAAACATGATGTATGCAATCATCATGATTGAAATTTGTTTCAAACCAGACATTTTCTTATACCAGTAAATCAGTAATTTGTATTAGCAAGTAGTGAAAACAAAACAATCCTCATTGGTACAAAGTTTTCAGTGTGACATTGTTTTTCTTTCACAAATTTAATATCTTTCATCAATTACTTATCAAAATTAGAAAAAAGAAATGATTGATCACGACGAATTATAAAAAGAAAAATAAGAATATAGGAGCGGAAAAGAAAACTGAAGTTAAAATTTGTTTGTTGCACTGAATCACTAATACACAGAAGATTGGGAAAGCAAATGAATTATGAGAACTCCATTATCTTAGAAAAAAGTAACATTTTTAGTTTATATATGTGGCATCACAAGAAATCTACCATTCAATGAAAAGAAAATAATTCAGTTGATCACATTGCATACCTAGACAAAGAAATAGAGTTGAACTTGGTTACTTCCTGCAATGGAAGTCAGAAGCTGAACTTGGGATTTCGCAATTGGAACCTAGATGTTCTGTTGCATCAAAATAGGACAAAAAATAAAAAAGACTATTAAAATTATAGATTTAAACAGAAAAGTAACATTCTAAGAGTGTCCATAATGTTGTTTGTAACTTGCATTATTAGAGTAAAGAAAACAAAACAATCATCAACTTTAAGCATTCTGCATAATTTTGACTTTTGTTGTTGTTGTTCACATTATGACTGATAACAAAGAAAAATAAGATTGAAAATAAAAATGTTATTTTAATTGTGCTTCGTGGTGTTCTGTCTTGTCGTGGGAAGAATAAAAACTGAATCAAATCAGTTTTTGCCCAATTGCTGCCCTACAAAATACAGAAGAAAAGAACAAACAAAGTAAATACGTCAATACCTGACACGCCGAGGCTGAAAATGAAAATTGGTTCCTGCTTTTGAAGGCTTTGAAGAGATCGGAAAAAGTTGAAAATAAAAGCTTGGGGCAATCCTCCACCATCAAGTGTTCCAATGAAGGACACTCAATATCAACGGCAGCAATTGGACCATACAACATAGGAAGATTCATCAAACCCAAGTTCTTCAGTTTTGGTAGAACCGTCTTCGCCTTGGTCACTGCTTCCATTACTCTTTCCAACAAAGGGCAATCCACTACAAGAAGTTCTTCCAATTGAACAAGACAGTCCGCTACATCAGATGCGAACAGACTTTGCAGCAGCAGGCAACGGTCAATGGTCAAAATTTTAAGACTCTGGAACATTGCATGTGGAGCGGGACCATTACATATGCTTCTTAGTGCTTCTAGACGCAACAAATGCATCTCCCTCAGTTTTGATTGTTCTGGCTCGAACCCTTCGTATCTAAACACATATTCCAATTTGACCATATAGTTTAAATCTAGTTTCTCCAGATTTGGTAGTCTCTGTACAAATTCTGATACACTCCTCAAAATCGTACACGAAAACACATGAAACACCTTGAGATTTGAGAGAGACCCAGGTGGTAACTCACCAACACACAACTCCTCCAGGTGCTTCAGAAATTTCAGATGCAACTCTTCCAAATTCTCAAACACGGGTCCGGTTTCAACTCGTCTTGTTGTGTTCACCAACTCTTTCAAGTACACATAAGAAGAATCACGAGCACACCCAGCAACTGTGAGATGCTTGAGTTTATGTAACCTGCCATGGTCATATTCCATAACAATGTCACTCATCCCTCCGCAACGGTTGTACTCTAGCTTCTCTGTTTTCTCTGTCACCGCTTTGATAAACCAATCAGGCAAGGTACTGATGGTTGCTCCATTAAGAAACAAGGATCTTGAATTATGATCTCCTTGTTCGTATACAGAGTTGGGGTATCTGCCGTTGATAGTTATACAAAAGTAATCCCAATCTGGTGCGACCTCAACATTTTTAGGGATGAAACTTTCATCGGATAAGCCAACCTGCAATATTTTCAAATTTGATAAACCAGCTAACTCATCAAACCTAATAATATTGGTTGTTTCTGTTGGTCCCTCAGCTACACACCACCCGTTCTCCTCAAAGCCACAGTACACCATGTATAATTCTTCTAATTCATGCAACTTTGGTATCACTTTAGATGGAATTGTAAAGGGAAATGTGCACATCAGCCGTCCTCTTCTAATTATGAATCGTATCGCAGAGGAATTGACGTCCAAAATCCTTAGATTGGTCAAATGTCCTATTTCTCTTGACAATTTCCCCATGGAACAGTCTCTGATACTAAGAATTTCAAGCTTCTTAAGTTTCCCCACAACAGAAATGTCAATCAATTTGTCGCAACCATTTAAATACAAAGCTTGGAGGTTGGTGAGGAGACTAAATGATTGGGGTAATACAGAAATATCAGTGTAACTAAGATCCAAGACCCTTAACTCTTTCAGATTCAGGATGAACTTTTCGGGGATCTCACTTAGTACAGCATTCCCGTTTAGTAATAAAATCTGGAGATTTGGACATACCAACTCTTCTTCAGGTAGCTTGCGAATTTTGTTGTTCATCAGTGAAATTGCAGTGCAGCCTTCATGCAATACCCGTGGAGCCCAATCCTTTAAACCACGACCAGCTTCCACCAAAAACCGATGGCAATCTTCAGATTTGGCAATTTGAATGGCTGTATCCCGGATGACATCATGCATCTTTACACATCCTTTTTCCTCACTATCCAAAAGCAAGCTAGAATTTTTCAGGTACTTGACCACTGTAACTAATCTTCCTCTGGCTACTTCCATTGTTTTCGCATCTCGAAACAATCTTTTTCCGATCGCGTACCGGAACAAGTCTTCTATGTAGATGGCATGGTCTTCTGGGAACAGGCAACAGAGCAAGAAGCATGACTTGTGGTCGTCATTTTTCAAGTAATCATAGCTTAATCGTATACAACTGAACGCATTTTCCTCATCTTCCTCATGGTTGGGATTGACATATTGCGACTGCTCTAGGCTGTTAGCTGCCTTCTCCCATTCCTCCTGGTCCTCATCTCCGAGTGCCCTTGCAACAGCTATCAATGCAATCGGTAGACCCTTACACTCTAAAGCTACCCTCCTTGCCACTTTCTCAAATGAGGTGGGCTCAAAAGAAATTGTTCCTGCATTTCTCACGAACAAGGTCCAAGAATCTTGATCTGAGAGAACTTTGAGGCTGATCTTTTCATGGCACTTCATGGCATTACAGACATTCAATCTCCTGGTGGTGAGTAGCACTTTGGACTTGCACTTTTGAAGCTCATTGTAGGTGGGAATCCCTATCTTTGACAACTCTGTTCTCTCCCAAACATCGTCCACAATTATCAGGAGTTTTTCTTTTCTCATGATCTCCTTATGCAACTTATTTGCTCTTCCAGCTTCTGTCTCCTCGACGAATTTAAAGCCCAACAAATCTGCCAATGTACCTTGAACTTTTTCCAAGTCAAGGTTTTGGGATACGACAGCCATAATCCAGTGGTTAAAAGTACCATTTCTGCAGGCTTGTGCAGCTACATGTCTCACCATGCTTGTCTTTCCAACGCCGCCCATGCCATAGACACCAACGGCAGTAATCTTGTCATCTGTTAGCGCCTTCATAACCTTGTCTGTCGCTTCTTTTGTTGCTCCAAATGCTTGGAAATCATCTGTGAATTCAATTGCATCTGGTGGTACTTCACTGCGGAGAGATTCCACAATCTTGTCAACAAGTTCTTCGTGAGTCCTACAAGGAAGAATTAAAGAGTTATAAGGATTAAAACTTAAGTGTTAGGTAAAATATATAGATTACTTCTTGCAATGGAAGTCAGAAGCAGAGCTAGAGACTTCACGATTGTAAACCAGATGTTCTGTTGCATCAAAAAAAGAAAAAGAAAAAAAGAATTACTATTAAAATTATAGATTTAAACAGAAAAGCAACATTCTAGGAGGAGTGTCCATAATGTTGTTTGTAACTTGCATTACTAAAGTAAAGAAAATGAAACAATCATCAACTTTACGTATTCTGCATAATTTTGATTTTTGTTGTTGTTGTTTACATTATGACCGATAACAAAGAAAAATAATAATGAAAATAAAAATGTCATTTTAATTGTGTTTCGTGTGTTTTGTCCTGTCTTGGGAGCTCAATTGTTTTAAAAGAGTGGGAAGAATAAAAATTGAATCACAGATATTAATTGATAAAATTAATAGAATTGAAATTGAAGGCACAATGCTTACTTATAATCATTTGTGTTCCACCCTGAGATATTGGCCACTTTGCTTATGGCAGCCCTCCATTGATTCAACTTGTCTGATTCATGTCGGCCAGAGGTTTCATGCTTAGAGAAAGCTTCTTCGAAACTCTTCTTCTGATGTCGAACATCAGTAGGATCAACTTCAAAAAAAAGTGGCAAAATTCTGTTGTCTTCCATGGACAGACAAATCTCTCTAAGTTCCTCCAAACACCAAGTAGAAGAAGCATAATTTTGCGAGAGAATTACGATTGCAAACCTCGACTCTTTAATTGCCTTTATGAGAGTGGGCGAAATGGTATCCCCTACTCTAAGATCTGGTTCATCCATGAACGTTATAATGCCACTTCTACGAAGTCGATCGCGTATTTGGGCTGTAATCCCTTTGCGAGTGTCAGGACCCCTGAAACTCAAAAAGACATCATACTTCCAGCTGCGAGTTGACGATGATGAAGAGGAGGAGGCCATTGAAAACCAGCAACTGATTTCCAGACAGAAGCAATGAAGGGAGGAGACGAAGAAGACTGAATGTGAGACTGTGACTGGAAACAACAAGAGATCCAATAATGTCTCCTATTGCAGGTCATTGCCTCATTGGAACCCACGAAAGGCAAAAGCTTGTGAAAATTATTTAACCCAAAAGAAAGTTGTTAACAACCATGACATAGATAACTAACAACTTGGCCACAGAAGTATTTTAAATGAGTTAGTTATCTGAATAAGGTGATTTTAATTATCGGTTTCACATGGTGAAAATGTCATGATACAAAAATGTCAAGTACTTAAAACCTATTGCTTGAAAAAACACCAAACCCAGATGTTATAATATCTCAACTTGCTGCCGGCCAATAAGATAATCATATGTAATTAAACGGCCATCTCTGATTGCACATTGAGATGTTTTTCTGTTTGTTTCGAAAATCAGAGTAACACAAAACGACCCAGCATTGAGATGTACATGAAACTAGTATCAACCAATCAATTGTAGTCGGATAGAAAATCCAACACAAACTAAGCAACCAGTAACTGATCTCCAATCAAACTAACTCAAATCAAATACAGAGCCCATAAATTGATCATATACACACACATGCAGAAACACAGTAAATTAAGGAACAAGAATGGTAAACAAAGTGAGGTCACTTGTACCTTAACAAGAACGCAGGCAACTCAATCCTGATTTTCATCCGAGAATGGAGACGATGATAGTTTTGAGCTGACAGGCGTGTACTCTCCACGCGCGGAAACCGGAGCGTCAAGAGCTAGCGGCCACTTCTATAGTTCCCGCATTTCGGCAATGGATGAAGAAGACTCCGGGCCCGACCCATGTAGTTGTTTGGGCCTGGCTTCTCATATATGTTTGATCCACAAAAGCCCAAATAACTAGTTTTCGTACCCATTATCACACAAATAAACACACCCCCCTCTGATATGATTTGCTTGATGAACAAAGAGAATTTGAAGCTCTGAAAATTTTGGATTTTACTAACTCATCTCTTACACCTAAGACTGAATTTATTTACAAGAATATTTCCTGACCTATAAGCATATATATGTCCTAACTTTGAGCTGAATGGGTAATCTAGAATATATATAAAGTTACGACAGTTCTAGAGCTCCTCTGTCACCAGTATCCTGCAGCATCTTCTGACAGTTAACAGCTACAGCTGCTGGACCATTTTGAAGCAAGAGGTGAGGCACTGATATTGTCACACAATATGCAGGGTGATTCGGAGAGGTAAAAATGATACTAGTACAGTAGTACGTAGTTTACAAATCCATACAGCAATCTCAGTAGCAGAGAGATTTCTCATTTTTGTTAAATCAGCTCTCCACGGGTTCACCTTCTCCATGCCATGTCTTGCCTTGCTCTTATGCAACTTAAGCGCCACTTCATAACTATTCTTCTGATATCATACATCACAGGGATCCACACGATAAAAAATTGGCAGAATTGTATCCTTGCCTTCCATGCATTGGAAACAGTCCCTTATAAAACCGGAAGAAAACCGCAGAAAAAAAGGAGAGAGAAAAAAGGTGAAAATGTTGTTAAGTAAAAAATAAAGGAGAATACATTGATCTCACAAGAATTGTTGGGAAGGTCAAATGATATTATACAGACCATTTTAAGCCCATAGAACTATAAAAATAAAAATAAAAATAAAAATAAAAACAAGAAGAATCCAGCAAATCTAAATGAAGAAAGACTCTTCTAATTTTCAATCTTGTTAATCATATCCATCTTCTGTTGGATCTGCACCTTAATAGAGGATGACAGGTATATGATATGAGATCATATCATGTGAGTGTACTGTGATTGTATTCCAAAGGTCTATGGAAACAAAAGGAAAAATACAAATCAAGATTCAAATTGAAGAGATCAAACCTCTTGATCGCAAACAGTGGTCAACCTGCCTTGATTCTTAGTTTGTTAGCCTTAACAGCTATAGCATAACATGTGAATGATGTGATCTTCTGTTGTTATTGATCAAAAGAGATACCTCAACTTTCTTAACGCTGTCTAACCATCTTGCATCAGTTTCAAAAGTGGTTCAAATGATCCCTGTTCTACCATATATCCATTTAGGCTAACTGACACTCTAGTGTCTGCTCTCTGGTGACCAAAAATGTCTTCAAATCAATCCCATTAAACTGATTCTTCATACGAACACAAAGTATCTAGCGAACTCTCCAAAGAATGAAAGTCTAATTATTAGAAGCCTAATGGTAAAAGAAAAGAAAAAAAAAGGAAAAGGAACCATTGATGATTGAGTTTCAAAAGGATAACCAGAATTTGAATGCACAGATCAATCTCCGGATGCAATCATCAAATTATATAGGCAAAATATAATACTTATTGGCGGTGTTTGTTTGCCCGGTTAAGTAACTGGATAGGAGAAAAATATATCTATTCCAGCGTTTGGCAGTTCAGTTTGTTCTAGGACAGGATATTATGTCTTGTCAGACCAGGATATCAAAACCTGTTAGAAAGGTGGGATATAAAAAAGTCCAGCCGGATCTAAAGACGACGCAAGTACGCGACCCTCCTCTCTGCGTCTCCGCGCGAAATAAAACACTTTATCATAGCTAGTTGTACAGATCGAAGCCCAAAAGCTCGACGACCGTGATGTGAGCGACGACGACCTGGCCGGGAAAGAGAGCCTTGTGGACGGCGCCGGCGGAGAGGCTGAGGACTTTGGAGGAAGATTGGGAAAGCTGCAGGAGTCGTAGATGATTTCATCTGGGCATGTAATAGAGTTGACAGAGGGACGGAGGCTCTCATCTACTTGCCGCCACTGTTAATTAGCTTGAGGCATTTATGTTCGCAGAGGAATTGAGAATTTGACGAATTGGGCTTTCGATTGTGTTGAAGAAGACGGATGCTGACCAGAGATCTATTTCTTCCACATATCTATTCCCGTACTAATCCTTCTAACCAAACAAATGAAAGGATTTGAAATAAATCTAATCTTATCCTAATCTAATCTTGCTGTTATCCTAATTCAATCTTATCCTAGTTACCAAACGTGCCCATTATCTGTATGATGGTGTCTGATGGTAGAGGGGAAATAAACTCCAATACGTCCGGGTCCGGGCCCTCAAATTCCTCCGACAGGCGGGGGAGGTCCTTTGACGAGGGGGTTTCTTTTAGAACCCTTTTCGGCTTCAAGAGATAGGGGAACGGGGGAACCCTCCGTAAATAATAATCCACATCAAGCAAGCACAAAAGCCATTTGTCAGGACGCCTTTCTAATACAAGAAATATTGAAGGACTTGTAACTTTCTACCCACATTTGAAGTCACAAACTCAAAACTTACAGAAGTAAATGGTACATTCACTATATATTCAACAAGTAATGCAGGTGTATTGTTTTCCTTTCACAAATTTAATATCTTTCATCAATTAATTATCAAATCCAAATTAGAAAAAAGAAATGATTGATAACGACGAATTATAACAAGAAAAATAAGAATATAGGAGCGAAAAAGAAAATTGAAGTTAAAATTTGCTTGTTGCACTGAATCACTAATACACAGAAGATTGGGAAAGCAAATGAATTATGAGAACTCCATTATCTTAGAAAAAATTAACATTTTTAGTTTCTATGGCATCACAATAAATCTACCATTCAATGAAAAGAAAATAATTCAGTTGATCACAAAACATACCTGGACAAAGAAATAGAGTTGAACTTGGTTACTTCCTGCAATGGAAGTCAGAAGCTGAGCATGATACTTTGCAATGTTCTGTTGCATCAAAATAGGAAAAAAAGAAAAGAAAAAAAGAATTACTATTAAAATTATAGATTTAAACAGAAAAGTAACATTCTAGAAGTGTCCATAATGTTGTTTGTAACTTGCATTACTAGAGTAAAGAAAACGAAACAATCATCAACTTTAAGTATTCTGCATAATTTTGACTTTTTTTTGTTGTTCACATTATGACTGATAACAAAAAAAATAAGAATGAAAATAAAAATGCTACTTTAATTGTGTTTCGTGTTTTGTCCTGTCATGGGAGCTCAATTGTTTTAAAAGAGTGGGAAGAATAAAAATTGAATCACAGATATTAATTGATCAAATCAGTTTTTGCCCAATTGCTGCCCTACAAAATACAGAAGAAAAGAACAAACTAAGTAAATACGTCAATACCTGTCACGTAGAGTTTGGTATAGTTGTGGATCATCGAGTTGGACTGGGTCAGAAATGGAGGCTGAAAATGAAAATTGGATCCTGTTTTTGAAGGCTTCAAAGAGATCGGAAGAGGTTGAAAATAAAAGCTTGGGGCAATCCTCCACCATCAAGTGTTCCAATGAACGACACTGAATATCAACGGCAGCAACTGCACCATACAACCTAGGAAGATTCTTCAAAACCAAGTTCTTCAGTTTTGGTAGAACCGTCTTCTCCTTGTTCACTGCTTCCATTACTCTTTCCAACAAAGGGCAATCCTCAACAAGAAGGTCTTCCAATTGAACAAGACATTGGGCTACATCAGATGCGAACAGACTTTGCAGCAGCTCGCAACGGTAAATGGTCAAAATTTTAAGACCCTGGAACATTGCATGTGGAGCAGGACCATTACATACGCTTTTTAGTGCTCTTAGACGCAGCAAATGCATCTCTCTCAGTTTTGGTTGTTCTGGCTCGAACCCTTCGCATCTAAACACATATTCCAATTCATGCACACCGTTTAAATGTAGTTTCTCCAGATTTGGTAGTCTCTGTACAAATTCTGAGACACTCCTTAAAATCTTACCAAAAAATACATGAAACACCTTGAGATTTGAGAGAGACCCAAGTGGTAACTCACCAACCAACAACTCCTCCAGGTGGATCAGATCTATCAGATGCAACTCTTCCAAATTCTCAAACACGGGTCCTGTTTCAACTCGTCTTGTTGTGTTCATCAACTCTTTCAACTCGTCTTGTTGCCCAGCAACTGTGAGATGCTTGAGTTTATGTAACCTCCCATGGTCATATTCCATAACAATGTCACTCATCCCTCCGCAGCGGTTGTACTCAAGCTTCTCTGTTTTCTCCGTCACCGCTTTGATAAACCAATCAGGCAAGGTACTGATGGTTGCTCCATTAAGAAACAAGGATCTTGAATTACGATCTCCATGTTCGTATACAGCGAGGGGGCGGTATATAGAGCTGGTGCATCTGCCGAAGATAGTTATACAAAAGTAATTCCAATCTGGTGCGGCCTCAACATTTTTAGGGATGAAACTTTCATCAGATAAGCCAACCTGCAATATTTTCAAATTTGATAAACCAACTAACTCATCAAACCTAATAATATTGGTTCTTTCTCTTCGTCCCTCAGCTACACACCACACGTCCTCCTCAAATCCACAGTACACCATGTACAATTCTTCTAATTTATGCAACATTGGTATCACTTTAGATGGAATTGTAACCATACCACCCGTTGCCCAAGAGCGATTGACATCCAAAATCCTTAGATTGGTCAAATGTTCTATTTCTCTGAACAATTGCCCCCTGGGACAACCTCTCATACTAAGAATTTCAAGCTTGTTAAGTTTCCCCACAACGGAAATGTCAATTAATTTGCTGCAATCATCTAAATACAAAGCTTGGAGGTTGGTGAGGAGACTAAATGATTGGGGTAATACGGAAATACTAGTGTTGCTAAGATCCAAGACCCTTAACTTTTTCAGATTCTGGATCAACTTTTGGGGGATCTCACTTAGTTTCTTATTCCCGTTTAGTAATAAAATCTGGAGATTTGGACATACCATCTCTTTGGGTAGCTTGCGAATTTTGTTGTTCATCAGTGAAATTGCAGTGCAGCCTTCATGTAATCCCCATGGCGCCCAATCCTTTAAACCACGACCAGCTTCCACCAAAAACCGATGGCAATCTTCAGATTCGGCAATTTGAATGGCTGTATCCCGGATGACATCATGCATCTTAACACATCCTTCTTCCTCACTATCCAAAAGCAAGCTAGAATTTTTCAGGTACTTGACCACTGTAACCAATCTTCCTCTGGCTACTTCCATTGTTTTGGCATCTCGAAACAATCTTTTTCCGATCGCGTACCGGAATAAGTCTTCTATTTTGATGTTATCGTCTTCTGGGAACAGGCAACAGAGCAAGAAGCATGACTTGGAATCCCCATCTTTCAAGTAATTATAACTTAATCTTATACATCGGAATGCATCTTCCTCATGGTTAGGATTGACATATTGCGACTGCTCTAGTCGTTCAACTGCCTTCTTCCATTCCTCCTGGTCCTCATCTCCGAGTGCCCTTGCAACAGCTATCAATGCAATCGGTAGACCCTTACACTCTAAAGCTACCCTCCTTGCCACTTTCTCAAATGAGGTGGGCTCAAAAGAAATTGTTCCTGCATTTCTCACGAACAAGGTCCAAGAATCTTGATCTGAGAGAACTTTGAGGCCGATCTTTTCATGGCACTTCATGGCATTACAGACATTCAATCTCCTGGTGGTGAGTAGCACTTTGGACTTGCACTTTTGAAGCTCATTGTAGGTGGGAATCCCTATCTTTGACAACTCTATTCTCTCCCAAACATCGTCCACAATTATCAGGAGTTTTTCTTTTCTCATGATCTCCTTATGCAACTTATTTGCTCTTCCAGCTTCTGTCCCCTCCACGAATTTAAAGCCCAACAAATCTGCCAATGTACCTTGAACTTTTTCCAAGTCAAGGTTTTGGGATATGACAGCCATAATCCAATGGTTAAAAGTACCATTTCTGCAGGCTTGTGCAGCTACATGTCTCACCATGCTTGTCTTTCCAACGCCGCCCATGCCATAGACACCAACGACAGTAATCTTGTCATCTTTTAGCGCCTCCATAACCTTGCGCATGGCTTCTTTTGTTGCTTCATATTCTTGGAAATCTCCTGTGGATTCAATAGGATCAAGTGGTACTTTACTGAGGAGAGATTCCACAATCTTGTCAACAAGTTCACTGTGAGTCCTACAAGGAAGAATTAAAGAGTTGTAAGGATTAAAAGTCAAGTGTTAGGTAAAATATATATAGAATTGAAATTGAAGGCACAATGCTTACTTGAAATCATTTGTATTCCACCCTGAGATATTGGCCACTTTGCTTAAGGCAGCCCTCCATTGATGCACCTTCTCTGATTCATGTCGCTTAGAGGTATCGTGCTTAGAGAAAGCTTCTTTGAAACTGTTCTTCTGAAATCGGACATCCGTAGGATCAACTTCAAAAAAAAGTGGCAAAATTCTGCTCTCTTCCATGGATAGACAAATCTCTCTAAGTTCCTCCAAACACCAAGCAGAAGAAGCGTAATTTTTCGAGAGAATTACGATTGCAAACCTTGACTCTTTAATTGCCTTTATGAGTGCGGGAGAAATAACATCCCCTACTTGAAGTCCTTGCTCATCCATGAACGTTTTGATTCCTCTACTACTAAGTCGATTGCAGATCTCGTTTGCAATCCCTTTGCGAGTGTCAGTACCCCTGAAACTCAAAAACACATCATACTTCCAGCTGCGAATCGACGATGATGAAGAGGAGGAGGCCATTGAAAACCAGCAACTGATTTCCAGACAGAAGCAATGAAGGGAGGAGACGAAGAAGACGGACTGTGAGACTGTGACTACGCAATACAAGTCTACATTGACTAAGCAAAGAAACCCAATAAATCTCCCTAAATCTTTTACAGCTTTGACTGATTGGATATGAGGAACAAGACCCGGGGTGAAAGGGTGAAATTCTGGTTTTTACTATTGAGGTGAAACTGTTCCACACCGGTTAATCAGTGTGCTTTAACTTTACCGTCCATAATTGGATGCTGAGGACCCATGCAAATTTACAGCCGCTTTTCCTACTAAATTCACTGGAAACTTCCCAGAAACTTCCCACCGATATGTATCATTGATATTTACATCAACTTTTCCTGCTCAATTCACTGGAAACAACACGAGAGCCAATAATGTCTCCTATTGCAGGTCATTGCCTCATTGGAACCCACCAAAGGCAAAAGCTTGTGGAAATTATTGGTGCTTATGGGTCCTATGGCATCTTGACCTAAGAAGTATGAACATTGAGGTTAGTTTTGGAGGACTCTAAAACCAACAGATATGCATATATACGACATAGCCTCTGATAAACAATAGCTTGGGGAAATGGTGACTTGTAGCAAGGACCTCTGGGATCCCCAGAACCAGTTTGACTTCATCTGGTCCTCACTCTTGCTCTTGCATGTGTACACTTTAAATTTCCTACAACAAAAACAAGTTAACTTAAGAACCATCAAACATCAGAAGGCAAATACTGAGAGGAGTTACAGGCAAATCATATTTTTGGCTAATTATAAAAGTGAAATGAATTAAGCAATTAAAATGCTCACATGTATTACGCAACAATACCATTTCACATTATGATATAAGATCCATTAAGTCACATATCTAAGAGTGAAAAACAGCAAAAAGAAGATGCAGAATATTATGCTCATTTCCAGGGCTGGTCCTGTGGAATATGAGGCGCTGTGCGAAACTTTGAATGTGGCCTTTTTTCTTTTTGAATGTGGCCTTAGTTACACAACTTTGATCCCGAATGTACAAACTAATATTAAAACTCACAATCTCTCGTTGAAGTACAAGAAATAACATATTCCTAAGATTCTTAAGAAGAAAAATGCCAAAAAAAAAGAAAAAGGAGAAAGAAAATGGTGAAAACATAGAAAAAAAAATTGTAGGAAACAGTCCCTTATAAAATCGCAAGACGAAAAACGCAGAAAAAAAAAGGAGAGATAAAAAAAAGGTGAAAATGTTGATAAGTAAAAAATCAAAGAGAATACATTGATCACACAATAATTGTTGGGAAGCACTTGCAGTGGAGTCAACTGATATTATACAGACCATTTTAAGCCCATAGAACTATAAAAAAAAAAACAAGAAGAATCCAGCAAATCTAAGTGAAGAAAGACTCTTCTAATTTTCAATCTCGTTAATCATATCCATCTTCTGTTGGATCTGCACCTTAATAGAGGATGACGGGTATATGATATGAGATCATATCATGTGAGTGTACTGTGATTGTATTCTAAAGCTCTATGGAAACAAAAGGAAAAATACAAATCAAGATTCAAATTAAAGAGATCAAACCTCTTGATCGCAAACAGTGGTCAACCTGCCTTGATTCTAAGTTTGTTAGCCTTAACAGCTATAGTATAACATGTGAATGATGTGATCTTCTGTTGCTACTGATCAAAAGAGATACCTCAACTTTCTTAAAGCTGTCTAACCATCTTGCATCAGTTTCAAAAGTGGTTCAAATGATCCCCGTTCTACCATATATCCATTTAGGCTAACTGACACTTTAGTGTCTGCTCTGTGGTGACCAAAAATGTTTTCAAATCAATCCCATTAAACTGATTCCTCATACTAACGCAGAGTATTAGCGAACTCTCCAAAGAATGAAATTCTAATTATTAGAAGCCTAATGGTAAAAGAAAAGAAAAAGGAAAAGGAACCATTGATGATTGAATTTCAAAAGGATAACCAGAATTTGAATGCACAGATCAATCTCCGGATGCAATCAGCAAATTATATGAGCAAAGTTTAATACTTATTATCTGTATGATTGTATAACATCAAGCAAGCACAAAAGCCATTTGTCAGGACACTTTTGTAATACAAGAAATTTTGAAGGACTTGTAACTTTCTACCCATATTTGACGTCACAGACTCAAAAGTTACAGAAGTAAATGGTACATTGAACACATATTCAACAAGTAAATAAGTAGCAATGAGAACTGAAACAAAAATACATTGAACAGAGTGGAAATGAAAGGCAACTAACCAGAAGTTGGATGCAGAGAGTAACGATTTACTCAAGCCAAAGTAGACTCTCTTCATACCCAATCATTCTGCGGCTATATCTATCCATATGAACCACTTCAGTCTTCTCTTCCTTATGATAACTCCTGACCAGCTTCGCCCCGCTTCCTGATTCAGTATGTATCTCCAGAATTGTACAAGTTTCGGTAACCAAGATTGGCTGGACAAAACTTATCTGCTCATCAGGCTGATCGGAAACCCTCACTTTAAACAGCTTAGTCCAGGAGTTACCCTTATCATATTCCCTCATGACCCACAAATCCATAGGTACAAAAGTAGACTAGTCATGTACAAGACTAGTTTCAGCAGAAAACTCCAAAGTCGGAGGATTCTGTAAAAATGCACCCAAAGAGACAGAATCTCATCCCATCTAGCCATCTACAATGCACCCAATACAAACCATACATTATAAATCACTATTACAAACTTCATCTGCTCCAAAATTTAGAAAAGATTCCAGATTTTTGGCCTGTAATTACTGAATTGAGCTCAAACCAAGTAAGCTACCTCAATTGGAGTCACCTCTATCACATAACAATGCATAACATTCGCTTATGGAACTCAATTATAAGCTATCTAAGTTCATATAAACAATCACAGCTCAAACTATCAAGAAAACCGAGAGAACCCAATAACAAAATTCCATTAACGGAGTCAGTAAACAAGAAAAGTCGACGACTTTGGAAAACTAGCTCCAGTTCCAGAAAATTGTGTCAAAAATTTTCATTTCTTTTTTGTTGTAGTGAAATCTATGAAACCAAACAGATTAGGGTTTACCTCATAAAGTGAGACAAGGCAAGAAAGGCGCCACCTTTGAAGATTAAAAGAACAGACGGACTGAAAAGCCAGAACAGAAATCAAACTGAAAACACAACAGACTGAGAGAGAGGGTCGAACTGTCGAACAACTACTTCAGAATTTTTATTTTTTGCATTTTTTTTTTCATTTTAAAGGTGGGACACCCAATCCCGGTAGGCCCACCATCCTAACAACCGCCTAGACGTGATCGGGCTACGCCTAACCCGCTTAGGCCCAAGCAAATACAAATTTCAAGTTCTTTTTTCCATTTTTTTGTTCTCAAAAAGGCGGGACCCGCCAGCCCTAGTAGGCCCACTATCGTTGCAACCGCCTAGCCCGCTTAGGCCCAGTTTGCTTATGGCTAGCCCATCTAGGCGATTTTTTATTTTTTTTTAGCGCGCGTCGCTGTAAGAAGCCAGTGCCGAGTAGAGAAGCAAGAAGTCAGGGAGTTCACCAAACAATAACTGGGGCTGTGCAGAAAGATCGAGATCTCCAAGAAGGTGGACAATCTTTTCCAACGTGAAAGAACCCAGAATGGCTTAGCAGATAAGTGATAACCAGGACATAGCAATTTCTAAAAGACAAAATGTAAAGAGGGCACTCGGTGCCAGTTTCCTTATTCGTCCACAAAAATGAACATAGACTAATGCATACATGTGCAACGAAGCTCCTCCAACAGGTAACCAGAGTACCCTGCCTCACTTGGAAATTGAGATATATCATCGCGGCAGCTCAGGGCTGACTGTTTGGAAGCTTGACGAGTACGTTGTGCTCTGGTTTGTGGTCGCATTCAAAGTCGAGATGAACAAATGCTCGCTCAACTTCTGGAAGCTTCTCAAGTTTTATCTGGAGGGTCTCTCCAATGGAATGTGCTTCTTTCAAGGGCAAATCCTCTGGGAGTTCAATGTCAACCTGTTTCAACAAAGCAATTGTTCTCAAAACAGTTGCATTTTAGTACACAGAAGAAAGGATTTAATCCGATAACGTCACGTAATATTGTACTATTGAAGAATCATTTCTAATATGACTGACCAACCTCCACAAAATAAAGAACACCAAATGTGTAAGCACGAACTGTGTCAATACGCTTCACTTTAGGGTGCCTTATGACAACATATGTCAACATTTGTAGGAATTCAGGAGGGGCAGATTGTCCCACAAGCGAAACTGCAAGTTTCAGACCACGGTTAGACTAGTCCAAGTAGAAATACAATGAACAACTTCTGAATTCATTCAAACAAGATATGACACTATCAGTGTGTGCACTCTAAACAAGGATCAAGATCCTCTGAAGCTAATTGTGTGCAGTTTTTGTGAAGTTCGTTAGATCACCATCAGTCCATCACCATCTTCCAATTCACAATTTGGAAGTCTTCCTAAGGTCAAAACTGCAGTGAAGAGAAGCTGAAAAAAGTACCTGCATTTTCCATGACAGTTTTGGACCAGTTTATGATCGTGTATAGAGCAAGGATAATAGCACCACTAGGATCAATCCACCAATAATACTTATCAGCAAGTACAGCAGCAACTAACCCCACTACATTTGTTACCACATCAAAATAATGATCCTGGTCATTGGCATTGGAAGATGTCAAACAACTTGGAAAAAATAAAACACAATCCCTCGGTGAAGAAAATTAACAAAAAAGGAAGAAGCACTAACCTCTGCATAGGCACGGACAATCTTATTTCCTGAGGTTCTGCAATAGAGCCACAGTGCAAGTTTTACCACAGTGGCAAACAACATGATTCCATACAACCACGCCAATTGATCTGAGGTCATCTGTTCAGTGGGATCAGCTGTAATCAACTGTTCTAAGGCCTGGATCAATATCTGAAACCCTGTAAGGAGAGGAAAACATAGAAAAGTGAAGTTGGTCGGTGTTAATGTATGAAATGTAGTCTGCTGTAATCATATTTGGAACTTAACCTTGCAATCAATCAATGGTAGAAAATGAAAATAGTAATTGAAAAAGAAGGCAACAGCATTACATTTTCAGAAAGACTAATTGCATATCCTTATCATTGTGTTTCTATTCTACAGTTCATTATCTTGAGGTACACATCATGCACACTGGAAATATATGGCAAGAATGTTCACACAAAATCTTTATGTGAAGAGTAAATTATCAGTAAGCAGAGTAAATGAATCTTTGTTTGCCTTCTTCTCTGCACCAAGATATATAACATGACCGTTCAACGTTCGATACTCCTCTAGTCATCTAAAATCGCTTCAGGGATATCCTAAAATATGTCTGCAATAGGAAAATATAACAGTAACCCGAGCTAGATTGGCCACTAATCCCTCTATTCATAGTCTTTGATGTTACAATTGCTTGCTGACTATGAGAAAAGAATGTTAGACAAGGCAGAAGTTGGGTTTCCTTAACTAAACTTATCAATCAACAACAAAGATCACAAAATAAAAAATAGAAGCTAAAACATTATAGATCAATTTAACTGGTAAAGAAGTTCACAACATATTATGACAAGAGAGAAAAACAACAGATACTAGTACCAATTTGGTATCATACTAAGGGCAAGAAAAACTACAATGACATACCAAGTGTAGCCATGACAGCAGCAAAGATGATTATACCAACAGGCTGCACCCTCAATTTTCCAATAGGATAGTGGTAGATGTTAACGTTCTTCATTGCCAGGTGAGTAAACCAGAGTATGCCACCCGCCATGAGATCTAGTAACGAATCTAGTGTTGAAGCAGCAATGGCTATGGACCCACTTTTTACAGTAGCATAGATCTGCACATTCCAATAATCTTATAATAATGTAAGAACCATACTATTTAACTACTTCTATAAAATCATTATAACCTGAAAAGCTTTCTACAACATATTTTATGTAGAAGCAAATGGAAGTGACACATTACCTTAAGCGCCAAGAGAACTATATTTGCATAGTTGGAAATCTTCATTGCTCTTTCATGTTGTAATTGTTCAGCAAGATCTTCCTCATCAATGGAGTCAGAGGAAACTATAGCGTCAACTTCTTCAAAGGATTTAAGGGTTGCAAATTGCTGTTCATAGTATTCCTTCTCTCCTGCAATTAAAATGATGCAAATGAACACAGTGAGACCCAAATGGCCATTTCAAGGCTACTTAGTTGCACATCTCTTTGGTTGCAGAGAAAACCAAGATAAACAAAAGTCCAGGATAATCAATTTAACACCATATACCAAACCTTCTATACGGTTCCTCAGAAAATGAAAGAATAGACTAAAAAAATGACAGGATAACAAATGACAAAGGCAAAACAATTCCAGTTCAGTGAAAACTTCTACATGCAATTTGAAGCCCCAAAAAACATTTTATGACCAAAAGTGCCGATGATAAAGAGACATATCCATCCTGAAAGTGTTGGTCATCTTATCAAAATCCTTCGAATATTCTGGGCCCTAATCAGATGATTCAGATACAGTACCCAAGTTGAAGAATTTTCAGAGTTCAGTCAATACTCTGTATGCTTGTAGAGAAATACGATGACACCACAAATGAAAGAAAAGCCAAAACATAATCCAAAACATAGGGGAAAACTTTACCACAGAATCACAAACATTCTTCTCCCGCATTTTCCCAATCTTATCAAAACACATAAACACCACACCACACACGAAAACACAAACACCAAAACTACATCTTCCGGTTAATTCAAGAAAGCAAAAACTTCCATGAAATCACAAGCACAATTTTCTTCCACATTCACATAACCACACAGCCCCTTTTCTTTGGTTCCTCACAAAACTAAACAAAGACAAAATCTTCATCAATCAAACATTTCTCTTCCTCAAAAAACAAAACAAAACAAAACAAAGGCAGACACTTTATCACATAATCACAAGCAACCCTTTTCATAAAACAAAACCAACAAACCCAAAAATCTCCAACCTTCGGTTAATCCGGAGGCACGTGAGCAGTTGATGACGTCTGGCGACTCGGGGTCAAGACCAGCTCGGACCTTATTCGGCAGCCTCGAAACGAAGTCGTTTACGAGGGTGTTGTACGAGTTTCTCCGACTAAGCCGCCGACTACGTCCACCGCTTCCCAGCAGCGACGCCTTTTGACCGGAATCCGACTTGTCGTCCATTTTTCCGACCACCCAACAAGGGAAATGTGTTTGACACACGATGAAAACAAACGTACTAGAAAAAATCTGTGTCTCTATCTATGTAATTCTAAGAAGTAGCAAATCTTGAGGACAGAAGTGTTGCAACTGCAAACTCAATTAGGCACCAAATAAATCCCACTATCTTCTCTGCTCTGTCCGAATGCGATAACACATGCAAACGACACGTAAAGACCTTTCTATACTTGTCGAGTACCTCATTATTATTGAATTTACTGTGACTATTTTCTTGGGATTTTCTTTCCATTTCTATTATTGTAAAACCAGAACATGGAGTTCTGAGCGGATAATTCAGAAAAATAGTTTTTATAAGAGATATGAAGTCATGCATGACCTAAAAATTCAGAATACATTGTGAAAGTGATCGAGAGGTAAGAGATAAGAAGTGTGAGGAAAAAATCTAAGATGTGACGCACTACTTGCTCTTGGTCTACTTTTCAACTATACTTAGTTTTGTGTCATAATTCATTTTCTCTTTACTTTCATCATTGTATCTATGCCTAGAGAGAGGGATTAGAGAAAAAAAAATACACTGCTCCTTGTTAACAAAAAGGAGATAGTGACCGTGTGGGAGAGAGCGCGACAATGTTAAAATTTCCGTAACAGAATATAATATAACAAGTTAAACTAGTTAGCAAAATCAAAGTTAAAGAAAATCTAAATAACTTCTGATATTATTACAAGTTGAAATAATAAAAGAAGGAGTCAAACCTGACAATTAAACACTAAATTAAACTGCTCTCAAATACCATGATTTTTGCCAAGATGCATGTCGGCAACTCTAGCACCTGTTACAATATCACAACAACAACTTACATGGATGACATACGTGTCCATTTTTTGCAATGGATTTCTTGTACATTTTAAGAAAAATCCTTACGTTTGTTAAGCACGAATCTAATCGAAGTTGATTGACAATATAATCTTGATTTCTTTTTACAAACTTTGGATTCTACCTCACAACTACTTATTCTTCCAACCAAGAGGAAAGGAATCAATAATCATCAATGCCATGAGGACAATCAAGTACAGTTGGTTTAGTTGCAATGTTGCATGCCTTCCTATTGGTATACCAACTTTGTTTAGTGTTATGTAAATGGAGTCCAAGAAGAAGCAGTCATGGTAGACACTAATGACAAGAGTTTAGTGACTAAGAATCTTTTGATTTATGCTAATAAATAATGTCTCCCAACTAGTTTAGTAATTGTTGCAATGTTGCATGCCCAACTGGTCTAAATTGATGGCTACAATTTTTGTAATGAAAATCTCTTTTGTTCTATATTGTAATCCAACATCACTTTCTGAGGAACAAAAAAATTAATTAAGAGAAAAGAGGCATCATGTGACATCTATTATAATAGCATCTCCCATAATAATAAGTATTTGTCTTATGTAAATTACCACTTAAATTGCGACAAAATGTATTAAAACATTAAAACTAGAGCAGGGACTGATGTACATCTATATAGAGAAGAAGCGATTTTTGTCGGTTTAGATGAGACTTATGAAATTACTTAAAATATATTTCTGAAATGTATGAATCACATCTTTGTATTCATGACTTAAATAATTCTTCATTACTGTTGTTGTCGTATTCACGTTAGACTTATATTTCTTGATGGTTACTTTCTACGAACCAAAGGCCTAGGCGTATCAACAACAACCTGTCAAAAACAAAAAAAAGGTTTTCTTCAAAAAAACAAAAAGAAGGTGATCACTCTTTTATGCTCATCTGATCAAAGCTATGCAGACTACTAATTCTGATGTTATATGTTTGTTTAGATGAAGGATACATTAAGCATTCTTTGAGAAGTTAATTTTCCATTGCTCTTCCTTTATGCCAACCAAAGGAGATCTTAAAGGCACACATTATTTCTGCCTAACTCATGCTTGCCTAACTTTGTTTTCATTTAAGCCATGCTTTAGATGCATGTTTCAAGTTAATAAGAATTGACAAATCGAACTCAGCCACTAATGACTTTCATTGATGGAAACCATCAGCCCTCTAATAAGAACACCTCAACCAAAATTGCTAGCCTTGACACTTGCAAGTAATAATTTACAAGCGAAAAAATAATGCACAGTCATGCAAGCCACAGGATGAGAAACCTTGCTGATGTACTTAGCTCATGAAACCATAGGTTTCATCCTTTTGCAAACCGTCTTTCACTAGCAATGCAATGAAGCTGTTCTTGATGGTGTGCCTGGAGAAAATCATCTAAGTTTGAATGGGATGTCAAAAGTTTGTAGTTTGCTAGTATTCCTCACGCAAGTGTCGTGTAACTGATGAACCATAGTCGGAACACTTTCAACATAACCTTTCCTCAGTAGCAGTACGTCCAGTCCTACAAGGAAGTTCAGCCTGCAATAGTTCTTAATATGATATTAGCAGGACACTCACTGGAAAACCAGCTAGAAGAAACTGATTTCCAGTGAGAAAAGCAAACAGGGGTCAAGGGAGGACACTAAGAAATGTATTGACAGAAACCACACATCTGTAGAAACAAAGCAACGAGATGAAAAAGCACCGAATCTTATCGTGTCTTCGTCTCTTTGATAACTCAAAGTCCCACCGATCCACCATGGCCGCATAACAAACATCATGTGGGACGGACTATGAAGTTTGTCAAAAATAATGCAGTAACCATGGCTCAGAAAGTCAGAAGGTTGATCCCTGAATAATACTAGGGTCCCAAAATTGGCTCTCTTGGCCATCCAAAAAGCAGTAGTGTCAAAAGAGAACACAGCAACAGAAAATTGCTAGTCTTGACACTTACAGGTTATAGTATACAAGGGAATACACAGTAATGCATGCCACAGGATGAGAAACCCGACTGATAGTTGATCAATAAGCTATAGGTTTCATCCTTTTACAAACGATCTTTCAGTACCAATGCAATGAAGCCGCTAATGATAATCATCCCAGTTTGAACGGGATGTCAAAAGTGTGTAGTTTCCCAGCATTCCTCACTCATGTGTAGTGCAATGGATCAACAATAGTTGGAACACTTTCACGTCTCCTATCCCAAGTAGCCTTATAAAGAAGTTCATCCTGCGACAGTTCTTTAATATGATATTAACAGGTGACAGAGTCCTTTTGGTGGTCGATTTGTTTCTTCTTCTCACCCTGACGCTGTGACTTATTTGAAGCTTTGTCAGCCTTAGAGACAATTTTAGAGACTGTAAACCCGGAGACTTCAAAATTTAATGATCTATTCGGAAGCAATGAATTGCGAAGAACAACATCGATTCCATCATAAGTCCAGACGCTCAAAACTGCCTCTCCTTTAAGTCCAACAGCAAACCAGCCAAGACCTGCAGCAGCAATATCCACCGAACTTGAATCCCAGCTGTTTCCACTGATGTGAAACTCCTTTCTCACCCACTGTCCAAGCTCCTTAACTCTATTCTCTCCGATTGGTGGCTGAAACAAACCAGTTCATTTATATACAAGTTTATCATTCGTTGTCCTGAAAATTTAAATGAACATATGATAGTTATATCTTTCATTTTAGACTCACATCTAAATGACGGAGGCACAAGCATCATATTTAGGTATGCTGTTAAATAAGTTATGGATACTCGGAAAATTTGCATTAACAAGGCACAAGCCTACTCTCTTGATATTGACTGCCATCCAAATCCAGAAATACTGTTTCCTCTAAAAGTTATTTTTAATCAAATCATAAACAACTTGGCATTATACCAACACAGAGGAGCCTGTAGAAGCCACAGTTAAAATGTTGGTTGCTTATTCGTGTTTGTGAGGTGAAAACGCCAACAGTAACATCTTGAAGATGAATAAGACTAATGATTATCAGACTACATCCTGGATTGCACAACAATCACTTATTAATGATTATCAAACTAGTGCTAATCATACCTGTAACTGACGACCAAAATGTTTCTCTACCATTTCGGATGCATTTTCCGTTTTTCCCATGTGTAATGGAAGATAAGGAGATGCCCATGCCGTAACATAAACAGAATCAACAGATGATTCTTCTATATCCAGCCTCATAAGCCCAGCAATATGAACTGAATAACCATCCTGCAACAACCAAAGTATAAATTAATATAAGCCAGGACTAATGCTAAATGACACACATTTTATAAGTCACATGGAGCCGTCTAAGTTTGCAATATAGTGATCCTGGATTCCATGATGATCTATGCATTAGAACATAATCCAAATTCCAAAATGAGTGAACAACGTTAACTAATGGAGTGAGTGATCTTCCAATACCATCAAGTAATCAGTTTTCAAATGAGAAGACGCAATAACATTCAAGTTAAATAAGTAAAAGGACTTCTGTACATCAATCACTGGATTCCATCCAAAAATAGACACCAGCAATCTTATCAAATCATTAAGCTGGTTCATGATGGTCTTGAACTTTACATACTCTATATGTACAAAATAAAAATGGAGTTGGAATGCTATAGGTTAAACAAGGAAGATCGTACTAATTGAAAGCTAGCTGCAACTCTAAAAAACTTTTTTCACAACTTATACTATGATTGGAGTGCCACAACTCCTAGTTATGTTACCAAGGAACATTTACTATAAACTCATAAAAGTCTCAACTTCAGCCCTTAAAGGCCACTTTCACCATTCCTCCAGAAAGTTAAAGCCATTTATTTGGGTTATACAAATAATCAACATGTAGTCCTTCAACTTTATAAATGTTGATCGAGCAATGTATCAAAACAACCAAGTAGGGATCAAAAACATCACTACTAAACAAGAGTACAACATACTGTCCATACAATAGATAGTTTGAGATTTAAAAAAATGGCTTACCTTGATCCTATAGGTCCTCGGTTTCAACTCCTTGCTAATGTTTACAAGACTTTGCTCCTCTCTAGTCAACCTAGTAGTAATCTGATGAGGATTCAAAAGCCCCGGCGTATCAAACAGCTTAGTCTTACCCGGAAGCACACCTTCCACTCTCACAATCCCCAATGTAGTTCCAGGCACAGGCGCTTCTGTCAAATGAGTAATCTTCCCACCGCCATACTTCCCTATCGCATTGATCAAAGTACTCTTCCCCGCATTCTGCGCCCCTATCGCCCACACATTCCCCCTCGGCCCTGCCAAGCTAGCCACATCATCCACCAGATTCCTCAACCCCCAATCCCTCACTGCACTCACCAAATGCACACTCGTAATCTTCTCCGCCCCGCCCTCCCTTGCCCTACTCCTAACCCAATGCTCCAACCTAGTGGGCCCCAACGAGCTCGGCAACAGATCAATCTTGGTCACAACCAGCACCACTCTCGGCACATTTCCTGCTTTCCCCTGTTTCCAGGCCGCTGCATTCTCGTCAATCGTATCCGAGACAAGCTTTGCCACCTTCCTCGGAAACGAGCCGTCGAAATCCGCCGCGTCCACCACCATCAGCACCACCTGCCTCGTCCCGGAAGCCAATGCCAGCTTCCTCCCAACCGTGTGGTAGAAATCGAAATCCGGCAGCAGATTCTCCACCGTCGGATCCTTCACTCTCCCGTAATACCTCAACGAATGGCACCTGGCACACACCACCGGCTTTTCGGGCTTCGATTCTGAACCCAATCCATCCAATTTCGAAACCAAGCTCAAGTCTTCAGGTTCGATCACGAAACCCTTCTTCAGGGCCTCGTTGAATTCGGATTCTAGGGCAATCGGTTCGAGGTGGGGCCCCAATTTGTAACTTCTCGGGTCCTTTTTCGAGGGTTTGAGGAAGAATCCCGGGGTTTTGGGGTCGGATTCCTGCATGTGGACCCCGCAGCCGGGGCAGACGGGGGCGGCGGGGGCTTCATCGTAATTTCCGTCGCGGCTGAGAGAGAGGGGAGGAAGAGGTTGGGAGGAGGAGGAGGAGGAGGAGAAGGGTTTGAAGAAAGTTAAAGGTTGAAGCTTTGAGGGGGTTTGGAATTGGGGGTTAGGGTTTGGAGGGAGATGTGGAGATGGAGGTTTGGATTTGAAGGATTGGGAAATGAGGGAGATGGAGATGAGGGGCTTTAGCTTTGAGAGGGAGTGAGATCGAGCTATCATCATTGGGGTTCAATTTGTTTACAGTGAAAAGGGTTTAGGGTTTTAGACTTTTAGGTCAGAGAGATGACAAACGACGCCGTATTGATCACCATCTTTTTTTCTTTTTTTTTAAGGGTTTTACTTATTTAATTTTGAATTAAAACTTGTTTAAGTTTGAAGTTAACTTATGTTCAGTCCTTGTGGTTTTATTTTAATCTGAATGGTCTTTGAAGTCAGAATTTTTCATCCAAATAGTCTTTTTGTCAATTTTTTCTATTAAAGAATAAAAATATTATAATTTTTAACGGCCACGTCAGTAATTTAACTAAGAAAATTAATGGAATGACCATTTGGATGAAAAATTATGACTTTAAAGACTATTTAGATTAAAATAAAACTATAAAGATTAAACAGATATCAACTTCAAACCACAAGAACCGTAAATACTTGATCAAATTAAATTCTTACGGTATGGTTCTTCCCTGTCGTGTAAATTGTAAAAAAAACCTACTCTCAGGCTTGCACACTTTTTCTTCTTTGTTTCTCTTCTCAGCATCTTTCAAAACCAGAGCAACTTATACTTCCTACAGTCGGGTTGTTTCGTTGGTCCAAAGAATGAAAAAATGGCTACAAGGAAACGAGGGTATATTAATTCCATGTTGCAGGACGATTTACTTGCCCAAATCCTTAGCAAGGTCGACAACAAGTAAGATAGAAAATCATTCAGCGAGGTCTGCAAGCAATGGTTAAGTGTGGAACGTCTAACCCGACCATCACTTCGGGTTCTCCGACCCATGTTCCCACTGGATCTACTTCCCAGATTCCCTAACTTGGTCGATTTCAGAACAACACGGGAGGTTACTAAACTAAGAAAAAAGCAAAACAAACAAGCATGGTATTATCCACCGATCGACACCCGACTCGAATTCATAGCCAAAACATGTCCCAAACTCGAGACCTTCATGGTGAGCTTTCATGAAACTACACATGTCCCAAGTTATGGTCATTTGGGGACAAAAGGTCTAAGAGCTTTGGTAATTGGGCGTCCCAAATTGTCTAGACATGTTTCGGGGGAGCAAGGTTGTAGGGAATGCTGGAGTTGATGCGCTTTTTCAATCGGCACATAATAACTTCAAGTCTTTGCATTTGGATGTTAACTATCTCATCTCTGATCATGCATTTAGAGCAATTGGGGCATCTTCCATAAGCACATTAAGCACAATAGCACATTGGAGTTAATATCTTGTCTGAATGTTAGTGATGTAGGATTGGGATTCCTGGCAAATGCTAAAACCCTCAAGAAATTGATCCTTGAGCATTGTGATGGAATCACCGATACTGGGATCCAGCTTTTGGTCAACTTGGGTAGCTTAGAGCACCTAGAACTGGCCTCATTGAACAAATTGACTGATACCGGAGGTGTGGCAATCTTGACAATTCAAACCCTCAGGGAATTAAAACCGAGTGAGATTTGGAAGTTGTCAGACCGTACAGTTGTTGCCCTTGCTGAGAACTGCCGCAACTTGGAAGTACTTGTCTTGGATCGTATAAGGTATCGTATAGATGAACCTGTAACCGGAGCTAGCGTTCGTGCATTTTCAAGTCATAAATTCTTGAAATACCTTGCATTGCAACATTTCAGAAACATAGATCAGTCTATTCTTGCAAAATGCGGTTTTTTTTTAATACATTAGTACAAGTAGTAAAGCAAGGAGTCCTTCTAGAACAGTGATTATTCCAAGGCACATAAGATGTCCAATTAATTTTGAGCAGATATCAAAGATCACTTTTGTATATGATGCAAGTGAACAGGTACCATTAAGCTGTTGGGAAGCGAATAGGTACCATTAAGCTGTATATGATGCAAGTGAACAGGGTATCATTAAGCTGTTGAGCTGCAGTTTCCTGCTTCTTATTGTGCCTTTTTGCTCCAACTTACAGCAGGAGAAAGAAGTTATGGACACTAATTGTTATTTCTGTTGTTGTTCATACTCTGCTTGTTGTATTTTTGCTGCAACTGCTTAAGCCGGTGTTTTGTAACAACCTATCTTGTTATGGGCTCAATTCTTGCCCTTTCCCAAAACATCGTTTGCTGCTCAACTCATTTTAATTGTGAAATTTTCTAGTTGTGGTAGCATCAAAGGTATATATAACTTAGGATAGAAAATCTTTCTGATTAAAAAAAAAAAAAGGAAAAGCAAACACAGGAGTGGCAGGACCACAGTGATTCTGCAAAAGAATGAACAATCAATATCCCTACCTTCTAACATACTCTAGTTGCAAACAAACCATGTTGCTTTGCGTATATCACATACAGTTGCTTGGACATGCACCACAAGTGGCTGTAAATGGGCTTTGCCGCCCCAGAAACCGCCTCCGATGGAGGTAAAACCAGCTACGTTCTCTCCATATAACACACTCGCCTGGTTAAAACCCTCTCAACTGGCCCGGTGTAGTACTGGGTGAACTAAACCGAGCAGCCACAATTGGATTTAAGTGAGGTCTCGACTTCCGAGTGAAAACATGGGAGAGTGAAATCTCTTCAAAAGACTGCGACCTGATGTCTCGAACCAAAAACTTTAGCTTCCAAGGAACACTTTTCCAGTGATCAACGGCTTTAACTAGTTTTCCAAATCACTCCACATGCTTCTGGCTTTCCTATTGGTTAGAAGTACTTTTCCAAAGATAAGAGTTAGAATACTTGGACCATCGCATGTTCCAGGGCATTTTCATTCAATTTTATCAACAGATGGATCCTTTTACACAGAGACATGCCTGAATTTCCTTCCGATCTTTTTATTTTTCACAGCCAAAAGGTTACGATATGTTTGAACAAGCTTTTAAATTATACATCTCAGTGTTCTTTCCATATACGACCGGCCACTTTCAGCTTCAGCTCCTGCCTATTACCACCAGAGAAGAAGAGTGCTAAGTTCCTCTGAATGATCAGTCCATCTTGACTGTCACGAACTTTTCGGTGACTATCACGGATACTCCTCGGAATTCCTTGCCATGTTAGTTTCCTGCCACCGCCACCAACTTCGAGACTGTAAGTGAATTGCTTGGCCTCGTCGTCATCACCCATGAATCTAAGGAAGGCCATGTATACAGGGGCTGTTCCAATGTGGAATGCTTCGAAATGCAAGCAGAACTGACGGCCAAAACAGTTAAAGATCTGCAGTACAATTAAAAATTGCAATGGTTAAAATAGACTGAACCAACTAAGAAAAGACAAATTCATTGTTTAATTCTCACAATCCAAACAACACAGAATTTATTCATGTGTGGAAAACTTCGAGGCCTACATATCAGTTGAATTATTATGCCGCAGCTACCACTGTCAACATTCTGAAATATTAAAGAACATTTTCAGCGAGGAGTAAATGGTAAAGAGCTATAGACAACCTATCCAAAAACAGAATTACAAGACTGCATTATTTCGCATCTCTTTTCACTTCTTATCATCAATTGAAGAAGTCAATGTGGCTCCAACACGAATATCAGGATTCAGAAACTTGTCCTTTTACGGATCTAGAAAGAGGAAATTATAAGGAAACAAAGATTGCACGGTAAGACTTCTGGTAAATATGATTTCTCTATTAAGGAACAGCCTTTACTCCAAATACTTGAATATGAACAAAAATTTCATCCTGAGATCAACAAAGGCACTTCAACTAGTAAGTAAAAACAGAATTGTACTGCTTAGTTCTTTTCAAAGATGTATTTTCATCGTTGAATACACCATAAATAACAACTTGTGCATGCAAAAGAGAGAAAGAGAGACTTACAGTTAACATCCACGTAGCATTTTCAACTTCTTGGGGATTGGACTTAACATATCTATGGTTGAAAGTAGATCCATCATGCATGTCAACCTTGTGGTCATTTTTAAGATGCATCATAAGGAATTGGATATCTCCAGTAACAGAACATTCAGCTCCAGCATAAGGGCAGTTGTAAGGACGATATTTACAGACTTTCTCATGCTTCAACTTGCTGTAGTAAGGGAATATATCAGGGCAGCCATAAATTTGATATCTACAAGGAAGATCCAGGGACTCTGCTACTTTCTCCAGTGCCAAGCACCTTATATTTCCAAGCTCATTGCGACAAGTGGGGCAACAGTTCTGCACTCTAGTCTTACAGCTCGAGCATAAAGTATGGCCATTTGGACACTACAATACAAACTTCAATTAGATCTCTCTAGGATCAAATTATCTACATTAACACATCTATATGCATGTACTGCGAACAATGTCCATGCATATAATGTCAAAATGCATTAGAGGCTCTACCATAGCAATAGAAAGTAAGATACAGACCTAAGATACACAAACTACATAAAAGATAGAATGTTTTGTCCCTACTTGCATGCACATAGTTTTACCAAAGGATAGGATGTGTGATTCAGGCTTCAGAAGAGATTTTCTGAAGAAATCTAGTCTTCTGCTATCAAGTCTATCAATGCTGTGAAAACTTACATGCATTTGATGCAGTCCAAAGATCAAGCTCAATGCATATGACGGAAAAATGCAATTAAGGCCCTTTAGGTAGAAATAGAAACCAAGCAGAGCCATTTATTTTGCAAAAAGATTAAATTAAACACTGAGCAGACTTTTTCTGGATATAGAATGAGTAAAACTAAAGGTGTATCTTTGTATTAGGTCGTGTACGTTTGTTAAACTACCAGATAGTTCAAAACCTATCAAACGTAGATCAATGTTCATAAACAAAAAATTATCCCCAACAGTGTAGCTTTTACCAGTGATCAAAAGTACCTGGTGAATTGGAGGACACATTAAATTCATGCAAACGGGGCACTCGAGTAGGTCATGCACATTCTTGTTTGATGGCATTCCTGCATTTCCATTTAAACCAGGAAGAGCTTTTCTAAAGGGGGAAGTCCGTAGATCAGAAAATGAAGTCGCTGCATCGGAATCGGCTAATGTAATATGACTCTCAGCCACATCCTCGCAGAAGCGACCTCCAGAAGACATTGTTTCTTCCGAAAATGTCAATGTTTGGCTCTCCAAATTGGGATCAATATCATAATCGTTTCTCCACTTGGTTTGCTTTCCTCAAATGCCAATTTACCTGTCACACACCATCAGAGACTTAGAGTCCTGTGCAACTCCTCTTTTAACAAAACTGATGTGCATACTTGATGTTAAGAAAAGCAAGGTATCTGATTATCTATCAACCATAAGGAACATATAAATATGCCAATCTACAGCTTCAAGAAAGCCATCTAATTGCAACGAAGTCCACTTTACACGAGTGAAAGTGTAACTCATCGTGCATTTGTATGAGTGTGCACCGGGATTCCAGAATTGGGTCTAAAAGTGGGATCTGAGGTCCTAAAATCCCATCTTGAAATAGCCCTAAACTGCCAAACAAAACAAGTATATACTATAATCAGTGATTATCTTTGTTTCTTCTGTAACACTAGGTCCAAAATAAGACAAAAATACCTAATTTGCTTGTGAAGAAAAGGGTAAGAACATTCTCTCATGCCTATCGGAAATTAACAAAGTTTATAGACAAATTTAAAAGCCAACAAAATCATTTAACTTTGACATTTGTTTTCTCAACTGTGAAGCCAACAAAAGCATTTAACTTGACAATGTTCTCCACATGATTCACAGGAAGGCAGCATTTCAAAATTAAAGAACTTCTCAATAAGCACAAACAGTATTAGCTGTTTCAAACTTGATATATAGCAAAATTTCACAACTGAAAGCAGATTGCAAGAAACTGGAGCTGAACAGTGCATACTACACGTTCACACGAGTAGAATCAGTCAAACAAATCAAAAGATCGAAGCTTTCAAACCTCAATTCAACTACACATCAAACCCAAATCACACCCTCAATCAAACTACAAAACATAAACCTCTGAAAGCACAAACACGCATGAACAGACAGAAAATCTTACCGAAAACTCAAATCCCCAGATGAGATTTGAACTAAAACACTTAACCCAGCAACAAAACAGTCCCAAAGGAGCAAAAACTGAAACACCCAGATGAGATCCTGGGTCAAAAATGCATGAACAATCAAACTCTAATCCACCAAAGCTTCCCAATAATTGCATCAATTTTTGTTCTTTTTCCTCCAAAGAAACGAAGAAAAATCACATTAAGTTGTGTCGAGGTGGAGAAGAGCCCGTGAAAGCTGGCCCGGATTGTGCGTGTTTTTGATTGATTTGGGCATGACAAAGCCTCCAACTTCCAAAGAGTCAAAGTCTCAGAAATATGGGATTTGTATGGATTTTTCACTCACATAGTAATTATAAAACAATGAATCTCACAACAACAAGTGTCTCTGTTCCTCTAAACACCTAAGCATATTTTTCGATTTGAAATAATAAATGGGGTCTGCGTTGTCCTCTTCAACAGTACTTGGCTTTTTTGGAGCTTTCTTTGTTTGGTCTTGCAGGAGAGACTTCGAGACTTCGAGTCACATTGGGGAAGGTGACATTTCCCGCACGCAACGTTTTGAATATTTTTTTGTGTTCAGAGAAAAACCAAATGAACCCAACAGGAATCTGGCCCGTTAAAACTTGAAGGAGTGTGCTTTTTCTGGTCGCAGAAGTTGAAAAATGGTAAAGTGCCGAGTGGGGAGGGGAGTGTGGTCGTCGGGTGGAGCCGTGGAGGAGTCCATTGGGACTTTTGGCTACATGCTCTGTACATAGCTATGATTGGTTTCTTGTTTTGGAAGAGTCATGGACGAAAATACTGGATCCTATGCAACTCCTCTGATCCGTTCCTCTTTTGGAAGAGACAAATCTGTTCTTCTATGGGAATCAAGTGATGTTGAGCTTATGTGATCATAGATTAGGTTTTAAGAATGACATCTAGGCATGCAAAACCCGATATGTGGAAATTTAGGTCTCAACTTTATTCGCATAAGAGGCGATATTATGATTATGAATTTAAAATATGTTATACAACATTAAAATTTAAAATTATATCACAACACATACTCTTACAAATATCTATAGTTACGTGTCTGTCACTAAAAACAACATACATGAATTAAAATGGCCCAAATCTTAAGTTTTTCAATACCGTATCTAAAAACCACCGTACCTCGGCAAAGACAGTTCACATTTATGTTGATAACCAGACAACACCTAAACGATAACTCATACCCAAAAGGCTTAACGCCACAAAAGTAGCACACCAACCAGTGCGACACTCAAACCTTAGCTCGAATGAGTAAAGACTTGGTAAACCTAACCAAAAACATGAAACCAACAAACCTAAGATAATAATGTCTAGGTTAGGCCCAAAAAGAGGCCAAAACCCAAACACCAACCTTATAGACAAAGAGACCACAACCGTTAAAGATCTTTCAACCCATTAAACATTTGACACATCTAATATTTCTCATAAAGATTGGCTCTCATAAAGATTGGCTCTCAAACGAACTCCCATACTGTCCAACGGTGAGATCTCCAAGCTCACACAGGTTGAAGATTCCGCTAAGAGACCAAGCGTGCAACAAGAGTGTATTGTTTCCACAAGATCAGCCATTACAAAATCCTCATCCACTCTGCTCTCTCACAAGAGAAAATCTTCTTCACTATCCGCTGCATCACGGTCGCTTGGCCGCAGCCACCAGCCATAGAGGTCCACATAACGCCATGGAGAAGCAAGCGCAACAACCTTCCCAACCCTTCCACACGTCGTAGCCATACAATTCAACCCTTATCAGGTCATAATGTGCCCTTAAATATTTGTCTATACACAATTCTTACATGCAAGTTATATTTTATTTATGTAAACCTCTACACAAGTTAAAAGAATTTGATAAAATTTATTTTTTCGAAAGAAGTTTGATTGCTATTCTTTAGTACAAAATGTGACCATATGAAATCCATTGTACCATAAGGAAATTTGGACGATTTTGATGAATATAAAGGAAATTTTGTTCAACATTTTCAAATTTACGTAGATGATTTTTTTTTTTTTTTAACAAAATGAAAGTTTCATTGATAATTAGGAGCAAAGAGTAAAATATCTAAAATATCCTCTATATTTCCTCGAAATTTCCATTTTTTACAATTACCAATATTAATTTTCATATTTTTCTGATATTTTATATTTAGTCTATTTTTGGTCGAATATACAACTTTTAGATAAAATTTGGTAAAATTTCTATCGATATTCGATATTATCTCAATATATCTATCGAGATTTCATTTTTTCGAACCATCGAAAATTTCATGATCGTCGATATTTTACTCCTTGATTCAGAGGCTAGAATGACTACATATGATAATCTCGAGGGTTATATAGAACCATTACATTTGGATTTGATGCGCACTTATTAGTGAGCCTAGCAAAGATAACCAAATTGATACAAGAAGATACTAGAGTTGAAAATATTATCGCCAAAGCGCTCAATTATTGCAATGCTTCAAATATCTACAACCATTAAACTGTAGCAATAAGGTTAAAGTTTGCTGACTCCAACCTCAACTACACTAGTTGACTTTAGAAGTCATTAGCGGCCCATAACATGTAATGGACATAGTGGGGATTGAAGTAGCGCAAAAGAAGTCTTAACCGAGGCCCAAGAAGGCAGGCTCACACTCCTCTCTACCCATATATCGGCGATTACAATGACCATGAATCGAAAAGAGTCCAAATGTAACATACTCTTATCCCCATCCAGAAACATTGATACCTCCTTACAGCCAACCTCAAAAAGAAACAATATTGTCAAACACTATATACCAAAACTGCCAACATATATGCAGGGGCAACCTCTCAATTACATTGACAACAAGAAAACACATATGTTAACACCTATAGTCCCTGAACATGACACCAACCATGGCCCAATCAAAACTACCACCCCAATCAAACCAAAACCCTAACACCCTCACCCAAAAAGGAGGGACGACACCAATGGCAAACGCATGTTGATGCTAATGTGGGCGTCTACAAATGTGGTCGTACTATCACCGGGGATTATGATATCGTTGTCTGGGAGTTAACAAGTGATGGTGATCGATGATCTTGGATCAGCTGACAAGTTCTACAAGAAACAAGTGAGTGTTTATCCAGTAACCAGTGGAGTGCTTATTGATTTTGATAATTATGGAGCTGCTCTTCTAGCTTTGGACCCGAACGATGAGGATATCTTTCATGTACAAAGCAACGGAAAAATAACATACTATTTCATGTACAACATTCGTACAGAAAGGTGGTCAAAGTAGATTTTTTTTTTTTGGTAAAATGGTGGTCAAAGTAGATAGCATCAGGTATTTTGAATATTAGACGGACAGCGATCTCTACCGGTTGGTGCTCCCATGGTGGCCAACACCACTTCGTAGACTACCAACTGTTAAAAAATTACCCATATAGCTATGAATAATTGAATATATGCTATGTGTAATTGTGTATTAAGTACCTTTTATCAATTTTTAAGTATAATCGATGATGTTGCGGATGTGAAACACGCCCATAAAATATGAAAAAATACAAGGGGGTAAAATTTACTCAACAATTCACACCACATTTTATCTTTTCGTACCTAAACATGTCTTTATTTTGTGGGAGGACGATACTTTATTTAGAAAAAATGAAAGATAAGGTGTGGATTATAAAATGAGAGTGAATTTCATTTCTCTAATTGTAAAATTAGTACATACATAACATGATCAATATGCTTATTATAATCAGGAGTTCAGGTTTCACATCTTTTTTTTGTATTTGACAATTTCATTAATGAAAGCTTGAAGGCCGCCGCACCAACTCTTTATTCAAAAAAAAAAAAAACATGATCAATATGCTAAGTACATAAGAAAATCTATGAAAATATCAAGTAATCAAATAGCACGTAAAAGGAATTCATTAAATGGTGAAATTGGGTATGGTTTCCAAAGGTATAAGAACAAACGCCCGTGACAAATCCACTTTTCGTGGAGCCGCTCGGGAGAATATCAAGCAACACTAAACCCGAACCCTAGCCTCCAACCATCACGTACTCTGAATCGAGCTCGCTTAATTAGTCCCATATGATCAACAGGTAGGATTCTTTGTTTAATCTGTCAGTTATATTATCTGTATTTTTCTCTGTACGAGTTGATGTTTCCCATTCTATATTGCTTTGTGAGCTCTATTTCCGATTGCAAACTCTGCCGTGAATTTCATCTTTACTATATAATCGATGAAGACCCCATTCTACCTTCAATTACAACACTGTGGACGTAGGCTTATCTATATGAATTACATAAGTGCTCTAATTTCCAGACAGTTTATACTACTTGTACCTGTATGTATCTGATCATCTTCATGGTTCAATAACATACGACGTATCGCATTCTTTTTGGCTATCGTCTTTGCAGGGCTATCCGATCATGAGTTTTAGCTATGATGATCTCCCAGACCTTCTGTTGGTTGAAATCCTATGTCGGCTTCCTCGCAAGGAATTCGTTTTCCAATGCAAATGTGTTTCCAAGCATTGGCTCAATCTCATCTCGGATCCGTATTTCATTGGCCGATTTCTACATATTCAAAGATTTCAGAAGAAAACCCCAATAGCAAGAACTCTGATGGACAGAAGAGGAGAGGAATTCCCCACTCCTAGAACGGCACAGTCGTCATCCAATCTGCTAGATCCGCTATTCGAAAGAGTCATGAGTTTCCACGGATTGGAAGAAAAGCCATATGTGGTAGGAACATCTAATGATTTAGTTTTGTGCTGCCGAACTCCATATTACATAAACCAACGTGAATTCTACATTTGCAATCCATGCACAAGACAATGGATTGCTCTTCCTCCCACCGCTCGATGTTGCACGCATGCAGCAGTTGGATTCATTTCTGATCCCTACTATGAGGAAGATAGTACTACTAGTGGTACCGCTGTTAATATTAATTCGGACTACAGGTGCAAGGTTGTGAGAATTCTTCCTCACTATTCAGCTACAATGTCTCTTTGGGTGGTTGAACATTGCAAATTCATTGTTCAGGTATTCTGTTTGGAGACGGGCCAATGGAGAGAGTCGATTGCATCTTCCCCACGAAACATTGAGTTTGCAGATATTACTGGCGTTGCTTACAATGGAATGTTGTATTGGACTTATAAAGCATCTGAGCCTCGTGGGGAGACCGGGATTATTAGGCTGGATCCATTTATGATCGGAAATGGCAGTGCTGCTAGTGGTAGCCCTAATGGTGTTGAGATTGTTGATGATGATCAGTTTCAGTTTCAGTTTCAACTATTTGATGCAGTTAATGATAATAATCTTTTAGACAATCCGTTTATATATGTGCGTCGAGGGCGTCTACAAATGTGGGCGCGTAGCTGGCCTTATGAAAATGATGTTTGGGAGTTAACTGGATCACCTGACAAATTATATATGAAACAAGTGAGTGTTTATTTTGTAGACAGTGAAGTACTACTTGATGGTTATAATCGTGGAGCTTATCTTCTAGCTTTGGACCCGAATGATGAGGATATCTTTCATGTACAAAGCTACGGAAAAACAAGATGCTATTTCATGTACAACATTCGTACAGAAAGCTGGTCTAAAGTAGATAGCACCAGGTATTTTGAATATTGGACGGACGGCGATCTCTACCAGTTGGTGCTCCCATGGTGGCCAACACCACTTCGTAGACTACCACTGGTTGAAGAATTATCCATATGAATATACTTTGGAACTAAACTCAAGTGCTATACTTTATTTGTTTTCCTGGCCGGTCAGTTGGTTAATTTATACAGATATTTGATGGTACTTTCATTGCTATGAACACTAGCACTTGGTACTGCATTTACATGTTTATACTGAAGTGTCTTTCTCTTAATTGGTTGTTCTTATTTTTCTAAATCAATTAGTTCTCCACATTGTTCAGTTATTTGATTGCCAAAAGCTAGTTTACATTTGTTTGGACTTCGAATCCGCTTTCATGATCTGGGGATCAAGTTGTTAAAGATGGATTAATTAGATCATCAGGTTGTTGCCTGGTCCATGTAAGCAATTAGTGTTTGTTGAGCTTATGTGATCATGGATTAGGTTTTGAAAATGACATTTAGGCATGCAAAGCCCGAAGCCGAGGAAGTTTGGGTCTCCACTTTATTCACATATGAGGCGAAGTGAAACCACATTAAGTTAAATAACCAATTGTGGTCACTGCATCAAGACACATGATTCATAGTTACGTGTCCGTCACCGAAAACAACGTTCATGAGTTAAAATGACTCAACTCTTAACCAAATTTTACACTCGAAATAAGCTACGTACTATTGTAACTATACAATCTTGCCACCAACAAAAAAACCGAGTTAATTAACATTTTTAACACATGTTTAAAAACTACCAGACCACGTGCAAAGACAATCTATCCTCATGGTAACAACACCGAAATGAAAACTCATTACCCAAAGGCTTAACGCCACGTAAGTAGCACAACAGCTACTACGAGACACTCAAACCCTAGCTCGAATGAGTAAATACTTGGTCAATCTAGCCAAAATCATGAAACCAACAAACCAAACCTGGAAAACCTAAAAACAAAACAAGGTAACAGCTTCCAGGTCAGGCCTAAGAGGAGGCCCAAACCCAACACACCAGCCTTATAGAGAAAGAGACAATATTCTCATAAAGACTGGCTCTCAAACGAACACGTTTCCTGTCCAACGTTGAGATCCCCAAGCTAAAGATGAAGATGCTTAAATAGTGAGTGTTTGTTTTAATTGTAACATATACTGTAAGTACGTATTGTCTGTATAAGATGATGGTTTCGATCGAACGAATTACGAATAGCCTTAATATGATGTGCGTAGCTTCGATTCATTACTGCCATGAAAGAATGAGGAACAAATATATTTACACTGAATTGAAACAATGAAAGAATGAGGAACAAATATGATTATTTGAACCATCTACAGCAGAATGAGGGAGATGACAAACGTGCATATATATATGTATGTTGTACTTGATCGAACATTTCGCGGTTGCGGATCATATTGGTGAGTCCTGATCGGTGGTAGTAGATCCATTGGGTAAGTCAGAGATGGCGGCGAGAATACTGTTGATGCTAGCAGAACGAGCAAGTTTGAAGCTGTTGTTGAATGACCTGGGTTTGTTCTCAGAGAAGAGATTGGATGAACTGGAAAGGATTACATAAACCAAAGCTTGAACAACCACAAACATCCCCACCTTCATTAAGCTATCCATCAGCGAAATCGACTCTAGCGCCATTTTTTCTTCCGAGAGAAGCAGTTTGATGATCGAGAAGGTTTGGAAAGCAAGTGTTCTTTGTAAGAAGAAGAAAGAATGATGATGAAGTACTTGAGAGTAGTAGCCGGCCTTTGTTATATACAGAGAAGGAGTAAACAGTAAAGGCTGCTTGATGAAGCAGCCTATGTAGCTTCTAATTGACTATTTATTTAGGGTTTGCTACTAATTATTGACCAGATTTTTATTTTATATGGCATACGTAAGACTTGAATGGACAAGACTAGAGAAATGGTCTTTGCTTTTCCTTCGTTCACAATTTGATTGGATGAAGATTTGATTTGATAGTGAATTGTGATTAGTTTTATGACCCCAAATGGTTTGAATTGTGCTAGGGTGAGTAAGCCCTGACGATGCATGCCTATCAGTGCTTGTGTAACGCAGCCTATGCTTTTGGATGAAGGAAAGGAAAGGAAAGGAAAGGAAAGGAAGGAAGAAAAAGGGAGAAACAGTTACCTCCAATATAGGCTTTAGAAACTAACATATTGTGAAGATGCCACGAGATACTCGTGGCCTATATACCAAAAGAAACTAAGGCAAAGTCTTATTCATCGTGTATGCTACATACCTTATCTTATATGTACAATTACTTGAACAGAAGCAACCGTAATGAGTAGAAAGCGTAAGAAATTGAAAGACAATTTTATCTTTGTTCCGTTTTAATTATCTGATATCGTTCTTTAATTATTTTGAAGTACGTATGTAAATCAAATGTGTGCAAGTAATATATTAAGATCTCGTTTAGTTGATGGAAAATAAATTGGTTACTTGGTCTTTCCTATGTACATAAGAAAATAAATTTCTCACTAGTTTCCTTACGAGTTGTTTGGGAATGTCGGGAAAATAACTAGAAAATATATTGTACTTTCATTTTCAATGTTTGGTTTATGCATGGATAGATAAGTAACATTAATTTACCAATTATATCCTTAGTATTAAAATATAAAATATTCAAGATTCAAAAAATGTGTGGATAATTTGGTAATAACATACATTAAAATAATATTTGAAAGATGCAATAATGTGCAATTAATGTTGAGAAAGTATGAAAGAGATTAAATCTCATCATATGTGGGAGGATCTAATTTCTCATATATTTTCTCATATTGCAGTAACATCTTTCATTTCCTCAGATGTGTCAAATAAAAAAAATGAACGATTTTATCTTCTTAACTTTTTAAATCCGTGAACCAAACGAGACCTAGCTACTTGATTTCATCTGGTATTTGATTTGCTTACGATGGACTCCGATTTGACATCCTATAATGCTTTGATGCTTTGAACAATTGTTTGATGAGTTACCTTAGTTAAAATTCAAACATTTACGGTTGCTGGGTAGTAATTTATTAAACAATGGTGCATCAAAATAAGAACCAGTACGTGGCAATAGATTGTAGGGTTGGCTCCATATATCAACACTAATCATAAGATGCTCTTGTCACAGCAAGGCACGTGTCCAGCAATGTGTTTGACACAGCACGATACACGTCGATCACTCAAGCCACTTCAAACTCTATATAATGTGCCGTAGCTCTCACTCCCATCACATCAAAGCAAAACAAAAAGAGAAGCACACGCACAGAAGTTTAGGTATCGCTCACCGAAGTTCAGAACTTGCAGATCTATCATTCGGAAGCAAAAATGGCATCCCACAAACAGAGCTACAGAGCTGGTGAAGCCAAGGGCCAGACTGAGGTATGCATTCTTTTAATCTAGAATGCATCAACAGCTAGCTTTGTAGCTTAGTGCCAATAGTTCTGAATTTTTTCCAAACCATTTTGAGATTTTTCTTTCAAATTTGTGTAATGCTGTGTCCAAAATACTAATGAAACTAGTCTTTGCGTACCAATTTGACTAACTATATACATTGTGATGTTAATCCTCGTTCCATTAGGAAAAGACGAACCAAATGATGGAGTCACTAGGGGAGAAGGCTCAAGCAGCCAAGGACAAGACCTACGAGGCAGCTCAGACAGCCAAAGAGAAAACAAAAGGTGCTTCCCAAGCAACTACCCAAAATGTCCAAGAGAAGGCAGGAGCTGCAAAGGAGAAGGCAGGAGCTGCAAAAGACAAGGCATGGGAAAGCAAGGAGGCAACTAAGGATAAGGCTTGGGAGAACAAGGAGGCAACTAAGGATAAGGCTTGGGAGAGCAAGGAGGTAACTAAGGATAGGGCCTCGGATGCGGCGCAGAGAGCCGGAGATAAGGCCGAGTACGGCAAGGAGAGGAGTGAGGGGTTTCTGCAACAGACTGGAGAACAGGTGAAGAACATGGCCCAAGGTGCTGTTAATACTGTGAAAAACACACTTGGCATGGCTGGGAATGATGAGGAAGATGAACCTGTTTATCATAAGAGGGACAGGAACTAGTTTGAAGTAGTTTGTAATGATCTTTGTTGTTTGTGTTTGCTTTTCAGCTGTTGTCTTTTGTTGTTGTTATAGCCGGGCATGTTTTACAAGCCCTGTGCTTCCATCTCTATGAGAATGGAGTGTTGCATTTGGTTTCTTAGAAGTGGAATTGTAGTTGTCAGTCATATATGAAATGCAATCCTACACCCTTTTGTTTTATGTGTTATCCAAAATTTATTCATGTATATGGTGCTACAATTACCAAATAAGTTTGATATAACCAACAAAAAGAATCTCCAAAATTGCATCAGATAATCAGTCATGTCACAACTAGATAGATATGTTACGATCAATGTTCTGGAAAAACAATGGATAATGGATAAGAGTTGTCCCTATATAGTATCTAAAGTCTTGTTTCCATTGCAATTGCTGGAAATTGTAGTCCCACTGAAGGCATAAAAATGAAGGCAAAATTTAAGTATTCAATTCTTTTGTTACAGCTTAGACCACACCAAGTTCTGCACCAACTTCCTTTTCATCTTCATCTTCATGATCTAGCTCGATCAATTTTCATTGCATCCTCTCATGATCCAGTCCATCAAGCTATTAAAATTGTTGACTCGAATGTTGCATCTGGTTAGTAGTGGAATTGAAATAATTGTAATAGGCACTCGCTCAGTAGATAAGAAACTCATACAACCGATATGATTTTATAAATGCTCATGTGATTGGTAGTTTGGTATAATTTGCTACTACGTTAATACAACAAAATTGCATCTCAAAATTTGGATCAATCGCTCAGGTCATCAAGTCCTTCAATTCCTTCAAAATCACTAACACCACCAAGTTCTGCATCCAAATCCTGGCCATCTTCATCGTCTTCATCAGTTTCCATGGCGTCCTCAGATTCCTCTTCATCACTATCTTTGTCCTCGTAAATAACTGGACCCGTAGTGCCACTCTCATCATCCAAATCATCAACAACCTGCAAAGAAGAGTATAATTGCATGAACTACACATCTCTGAGCATTTTACTTGCCACAATGTTCACAACCACAAGTAATCTTTACCCCAGTATATAGCAAGTCTAAGACACTTGATAGTTGAACAGCTGATGGAAAAGTGGAAACTCTGGACTCAATGAGCTGCATATACAATGAAACATTTTGTTAAAACGGTTGAATTTCAAACTGGTATGATACAAGACAGTCCACTGTTCACTTTGTAGCCTTCTCTTGCACAAATGAGAAATGCGGATCAAAGGCAAGTTGTGATGAAAGATTGATATAACCTCCACAGATTTTCACAGTGACTATCAATTGAAACAGTAACAGGTTTCTATTCATCAGAAATTTTATGGTTTTCTATTAACTGCTACATTTCATCCTAACAGTTCCAGACCTGATATAAAGAGTTCAAGGCGCTCAATGAAGATTCTTGAGACACTATTCCACTTGCATGTTGAAGAAGCAGACTTCTCAGCCATGGAAGCGCACATGCCAAAATTGCACCCCTGGCAGGAAAAATAAATCAAACATTCGTTATGTAGATTAACATAGGAGTTTGAGTATGGAGCCAACCAAATAAGGCATGTTGATTCATGTTCATTAACACAAGAAGGGATAGAGAAAACCACAATAAAACTTCCTAATTTTCTTTCAAACATGAATCTGCAGCTCATGTTCAGTAACAGAAGGGATAGAGCAAAATACAATAAAACTTCCATATTTTCTTTCAATCACAAATCTACAGCATGAATAAGCATCCAACCACCCAGAAAAAGGAGAAACTATCACACAATGTACACACTTCCCAATTGAAATATAGAAACTTGTAAGCTCCACCAAATAAAAAGATCGAGAGATCAGCCAGATTATAGTATTATACAGCACACTGCTAGGTATCTTACCTTGACTCTACAAGAGATATGAGAGATTGTAAGAGCTTCAAAACACCAGCTGGATTCAATTGAGAGACAGACTTTGCAATGACCTAAACCAGCAGATATAACAAGCTTATTAACACTTATCTTTAAACACCAATATACAATACCTATAATGAATATACTGGAGCCACTACCTTCTCATCTTGGGTGTATAAGCACTCTAATAGAAGGGCACGGTCATCAGCGTGCAGTGCTTGCTTAAGCAAAATATGTACAGAGTCTGCACTTGGAGGCATTGCATGGAGAGAAGAGCCTTCTTTATTTTGACTCTCCACTCTATCATCAGGAACTATATTCAAACTAGCAAGTTTTTCTCCCATGGTTGGTTCATTCAAATCAGTAAGGACTCCATCTGTAGCCTCTCCATGACCTACACGCATGTGCAACAAACCAGATGTTCAAGAGTCGTATGTTATACCCCGGACCAGTATTTCTACTCTTACATTAAATTATCGGAGCCAAATTAAATATCAAACACCTAATCAATACTCATGTTACAATACTTATAGGGAAACAATATATATGCTTCAAAACCTCAATTGGCATTCCTAGTCGTATCGAGCAATAGAAACCTTACCAACTTCAACCTTCTCTTTAATAGCAGGACTATCTAGCTCCTTTGCTGCCCGCTTCTTACTTGACCTTTTAGCCTTCATCTTCTGAATCTAAATCACAAATGAAAAACTAATCAATGACAAGGCTATCGGAAACGCTAGAACATGCACTTCAAAACGGGCTTACAATAGATGACCATCACATAATTGATAGACAACAACACATTAAAATGTGAACACTGATTTAATCATTTTCAACTTTTCATCAAAACATAATTGACAACACTACATATCAAGATCAATGGAAAAATATACTAAAAACTTGATGAAAATTGAAACCAAGATGAAATATGCAACAAAATTTCTTCAGCGCTTTGTAACTACAACAAAAATGGAGAGGGATTAAAGACTGGGTTTTTATAATTCAAACGTTCCGAATTGAGAAAAAGGTAACAAATAAAGGGATTGAAATCTCAATTTAAGACAAGAAGCTTCTTCTGTCAAGAGTTTCATGGCAACCCAAATCTCCAAAGAGCATATAGAAGTTACCTTTACAACCTTGGAGTGAAGCTTTTGCGGCGAAAGCTTGATGAGAGAAAGGAGAGGCGCGACGGCTGCGAGAGTTGAAGAACGAAAGACGGGTGGCGCGGGGTTTTGTTCCCCTCTCTGGGGTTTTAGTGTTTTGGGCCGTTGGTTGGTTGGGCTTATGTCGCTGCGGCCTGTTGAATGGGGCCCATCTATTTTGCATTAGCCGACGGAAAATCTGTCGATTATTTTTCGCCGATAATGTGTTGTCGGTTTTTTCTATGAAGATGCTTGTGACTTGTGAGTAACTTAATGAGATGTTTTCACTAACAATTTTTTCTCGGGTTCTCTTGAATAAGATTTTGCGAGTAACATTCGTCAGATATAAGTTGATTTCTTATGATACAGAGCCCGACTCAGTATTTAAAAAAAAAAAAAATAGAGAAATCAGAACCAAGTCAAAATGATAATAAATAGTAATTTATAGTTGTACCTCGTGAAAAAAAGACTTCTTTTGTGGAAAGACTCGATGTCTATGTCGTCCAAAAATTATGTAATAACTGTATGACCCTATAATTTATAAGAAACTGTTTCTGCATAATCCCGGAGGACCATGTAGAATCACGATGGAACATGAATATGAACAATAAACATCATGGGCAAGAGACAAGCACGTATAGTGGTTTACCATGCCATCGGAGGACATGGCTACATCCACTTTAGAATCAACTATCATGGCCAATATGCCTTTGGTGTTACAAGAACTCTCCAAGATGGAGTGAGTAGGGATCATCATTCATCATTCTTTCTACATATGGGAAGTCTTCCTTTTATAGCTAAGGAAGGTTCCCTCACATATTATGTTTCCGATGTGGGACTAAATACACATATATCTTCTTATGATGTCTTCTTGTGGAGCTTGGGAGAGCACCTTCTCAATGTGGTACCGATGATCCATGGCAAGGTAGCCCGGATGTCAGTCTACCAGAAGTATGTCGGGAGCGGGGCCCTTCGTGGCCGGAAAACGGTCTACGAGGTTGTTGCTCATGCTTGCGGTATTTATACCAACAACAGAAACACATCCATGTTTTGGCATGAAATAGAATACATAATAACTATAGATTGAGATCTGGAAAGATGAAAAGTGCATGCTCACTATGTCCTCTCTTTTTTGTTTTGAAAGGAGGACGACAAGCCTTTATAACCAATACAAATAACATTTACAAAAATGACTTGCCTGCAAGAGAACGAAGAGAATAAAGTCAAGATATGCAACCTGAAAGCAACCTAAACAAACTACCATGATTTCAACCAAGGAAGAAAACGAAAATTAAATTGACAGAGAAGGATGGGGATATATACCTCCAAACCTGCTTATTCCAACAACCGGAACCACCCTACGCAGATGAAGTCACCCCTGGATCTTCCTCCTCAAATACCATCTATGAGGCCACCCTTGCAATCAAAGCTGCCCAAACCCAAGAGTATGTCCACTTCCAAATGTTAATTTTACAAGTGGTTGTAAGACTCTATACAAATTCATCTAGTAGAGATCGTTTTTTAAGTTTGTGCTCCACTGTGATTTTCCTTTTAATTTGAGGTTTTTACACAGCGTCAAAAATCTAGTGTTCTTTCTTTAAGCTTCAGTCAGTTCATCGAGGATTGAAAACTTTGTTTCAATCCATGCTGCATATTCCAGTACTATTACTATGTAAGCTTTCTAGTGAAAGGCAAAAGAATAGTTCACCTATGTGCTCGTCCAAGATACTCTCGAGCTTGCTTTGTAGTTCGACCTATTGTGTGTCGTTATATTTTTTGTGAGGCTAATTTTGTAGTTGATCGTTTGGCTAACTATGCTCGTTCTCACCTAATCTTGCCATTTGGTTTCATTGTTTCACTTTGATTTCATCATTTTCAATTTTTCGTCAATACAAAACATAATTGACAATGCTACATATCAAAATTCAATGAAAAAATATACTACAAAACTTGATGAAAACTGAAAACCAAGATGGGAAATGCAACCAAATTTTTTCAGCGCTTTGAAGCTGTACAAAATGCTCAGGCCTTTTACCTATATTAGAGAAATCTTGTAAATAGTTGCATAGATTCCTCTATACCACACCCTACATAGAGAACTATAAAATAACAATAACAACAAAGTAAGATAAATACACATCAGTATAAACATGCAAATGCAGTATTTCTGCTCGTGCTCTAACAACGAAAGTACCACCAAATATATGTATGAACCAACTGATCGATCGTTAAAAACAAAAGGAAAAAATGGTAGCACTACGTTGAGTTTGATTCCGAAGTATGCTTATAGCTAGCTAGCACATATGGGTAGCCTACGAAGTGGTGTTGGCCACCATGGGAGCACCAATGGATAGAAATGACTGTCTTCAAAATACTTGGCCTCACCTACTCTTGAGCACTTTCTTGTACCCACGTCGATCTTGAAATGGTATTCGTAGGAGACGTCAGTATCGTATCTCCTGACATAGTTACCAGTACGCTCTTTTACATAGAATATATCCACATCATTCGGGTCCAAAGTTAGAAGAACAACACGATGATGATCATGATATAGACAAACTTCAAGGCGTCGTGGATGGACACTCACTCTTCTTAAATAGAATCCGTCAGCTGATCCAAGATCATCTGTCAATTCCCAAACCATAAACTCGGCCTTCCAGCAACTGTAGGTCAAAATATGCAGACGTCCTTGGCGCACACACATAAGACCACTGGCGTCTCCAGATGAATCCATACCAACAGAGAGACGAAATTGGTAATGATCATAGTGATCAACAGTAGTCTCACCACCATTTCTACTGCCATTAATGCCGATCACGAAAGGATCCAAAGCAATAACCCCGATCTCGTAACGCGGCTCATACGCTACATATGTCCAATACAGCATTCCTTTGTGAGCTACGCTAGTACTCCTAGTAGCATCTGCAAACCTGATGCTTCGTGGGGATGATACAATTGACTCTCTCCATTCACCCGTCTCGAAAGAGAATACCTCAACAATGAATTTGCAATGTTCACCCCACTTCAGAGATGTTGTAGCTAAATCGTGAGGAAGAATTCTCACGACCATGCACCTGTACTCCTTTTTAATACTAACACTACCATCTTCCTCCTCATAGTACAGATCACATATGAATCCGACTGGTGCATACTTGCAACGTCGAGTGGTGGGAGGAAGAGCAATCCATTGCCTTGTGCATGGATTGCAAATGTAGAAATCACGCTGGTTTTTGTTAAACGGAGTTCGGCAGCACAAAACTAAATCATTAGATGTTGCTACCACATACGGATTTTCTTTCAAACGGTGGAAACTCATGAGTCTTTTGAACAGCGGAGTTAGCAGATTGGATGGTGACGACCACTCTGTCGTTGGAGGGAATTCCTCTCCTCTTCTGTCTATCAGAGTTCGTGCTATTCGGGTTTGCTTATGAAATCTTTGAAGATGAAGAAAGCGGCCAATGAAATACGGATCCGAGATGAGATTGAGCCAATGCTTGGACACACACTTGCATTGAAAAACTAATTCCTTGCTAGGAAGCCGACATAGGATTTCAACCGACAGAAGGTCAGGGAGATCATCAAAGCTAACGACATCTGTGGATTTTGATCTTTTTGATTGAATAGGAGTACTATCGTATGATGGTTTGTCTGATGAACTCTTCTCCCATTCACTCAAAATACCTAATCAATAATCATGTATTCATGTTACAATTAAAAACATCATATGTATTATGCTTCAAAACCCTAGCTAGCTAGTTGCATCGAGTAAGAGAATCCTATACCAGTTTCAGCCTCGTCTTTAATTGCCGGAGTATCTAGCTCCTTGGATCTTTTGGTCTTCATCTTCTGATTCTGAATCACGAACAAATTAAAGAACGGATCAATGCAATGCAAGCCATGCATATTAGGTTCTTATTGGAACAGGCAATTCAAAGAAGACTATCACGTAATCAACACACACGAATCGAACTTTGACGACTATCACATATTCAGGAAAAGAAAAATATATGAACTTTGGTTTCATCAAATATTCATCAACACAACCTTGGAAAGTTGGAGTGAAGCTTTGGCGGCAAAGCTTGATGAGAGAAAGGAGAGGCGCGACGGCTGCGAGAGGAGTCGAGAGTTGAAGAAGAGAAGTATGAAAAACAAGAGAGAGGAGTTTTGTGTGTGGCGTTTGAGCCGTTTGTTGGGCTTTAGTTTCTGAACTGGCTGAAGCAAAAGCCCATTTATCCCCATGGCCCATATAATATGCATGAGCCCATATCCTTATGAAAGTATAAATTTAGGGAAGTGAAATCTACACACTTTAAATTGTAATCCATATACCTATTTTTTTTTTAGTAACTTAAATTTTTCTCAATTTAATTAGTCGTTGCAATGTATCTTTTATTTTACATTAACGGATTGACGCTTTCTTGTTTATAAGAAAAAAAAAGTTTATGATATTCAAAACCTATGTCATAGATTTTTGATAAGTTGTGTTGCAACGTAACATTAAGGGATTGACGCTCTCTTGATTATAGAAAAAAATTTATAAAAAAAAACTTATAATATTAAAAACCTACCTAGGTCATAGGAAATTAGGAATACAAATCAACAAATGTAAGCTCACCATATCTCTCGTTTCGATTTGTAAGCTCTCGTTTCGATTCTGTTAGAGGGTAATGTAATGAGTTTTGGAATTTTGGATGGCGCCAAACTTTTCACACCATATCATGACTCAGACACTGTAATCCTATAATTCAATTGGCAGAAAAGAAAAAGGAAAAACAAAAAGAATACTATAATTGACATGCGACTCTATCAGTGTTCACCAACTGTCCCAGTTACCACTTTAGCCTCCCATCCTGGAATCTCTACCGATAAGAGATCAGGGCACTCCATTCTATGTTCTTCAAGCCTCACTTTCCCATCATCAAAAGGTCAACCTAAACCAACACAACAACCAGAAACCAACTTTCACAGATTCTGGGAGCCCAAAATGAGCCCATCAAAGACCACTAGGAAGCTGGAGGTGGTTTCACCAGTCCCTGCTGATATAGACATTGCCAATTCAGTTGAGCCTGTTCACATCTCTGAGATTGCCAAAGACCTTAATCTCAGTCCTGACCACTATGATCTCTATGGAAAATACAAGGCCAAGGTCATTGCTTTTGTTTCCTCCATTTGGTTTAGATTTGCTTTCTAATTGAAAAAAGGTTGATTTTTATCTGGGTTTTTTGGGTGAAGTGTTTCTGGATTTGATAATGGTTTGTGTTTATGTTTCTGATGATGAAGTTTGAATCTTTGAACTGGGTTTTGAGTTTAAAGATGTGGGTATTTGGGCTTGTGTAGGTTTTGTTATCTGTGATTGATGAACTCAAAGGATCTAGTGATGGGTATTATGTTGTTGTGGGAGGGATTACTCCTACACCTCTTGGAGAAGGCAAGTCTACCACCACTGTTGGACTGTGTCAAGCTTTGGGTGCTTTTCAAGATAAGAAGGTAAGGGTTTTATCTCGAAGTTGTTTTCTTTTGTGGTATTTACAGTTTTCAGATTTATTTGTGACCTTATAGGAGTCTTCTTTGGTTGTTGGTATTGAAATATTTCAAAGAATAATAAACACATTTGGAGTTTACACCTGTTTGTTAAATCTCTTAAACTATAGCGGAGATAAGAATATGTACCAAATGTTTTGAATTGTTCTACTTGGTTTGAAGTTCAAGAGAAAGTTGGTTATACCTCATGTTGGTTAGCTTGTGTTGCCGAAAAACTGAGGTGTTAAACGTTTCTGTTGAGTTTGGAGTGTTTAATTGGTGAGCACGCCCTTTGCCTGGGTCATATTTAGAGAGGTGTGCCATCTACAAGTAATCATAAAAATGCCAGTTAAAATGGAAACCAGTGAACCTCGTACATCTTAAGCTCTAGCTGCAAATGAGTGCAGTTACAGAGGAGTTGGAGACTCATTTTGCCATTGTCATTTTTACTGATAATATATGTTTATAACTGGAATGTGTTAATTTTTTGATCAAGAAATTAAGAATCTGTTTCTGAGGCCTGACATGGCTTACCCTTTATCTGCTGGATTTTGTTAACATCCTCTGATACTTATATTCTTTACGATGCATTAAGAGAGTGGATATGTTATGAGGAATAAGAGTTCTGTTTCTTGGAACGGATAAGATTCTCGATAAGATCATTACGCCAGATTTGGCGCATAAAAAGTTAAATCATATGACTTTTATGCATCTTTTTTTTACATGTGAGATTTAGGAACAAAGTTCTGTAGCACTTGCTCTCCTTACCACACTTCTCTATAGTCTCATAATTCATAGAATGTGTAACCTTACAAGTCACAATTAACAGCCTTATGCTAGTAGTAGTTAGTATGGTCCTGATCCCAATTTCTCCATTTTCTTGATACCAGGTTGTCACTTGCCTTCGTCAACCATCACAAGGACCAACTTTTGGAATCAAAGGTGGTGCAGCAGGTGGTGGTTACAGTCAAGTGATCCCAATGGATGAGTTTAATCTGCACTTAACAGGAGATATTCATGCAATAACAGCTTCAAACAATCTTCTAGCTGCTGCTATTGATACTCGGATGTTCCATGAGGCAACCCAATCAGATAAGGCTCTAATGAACCGATTATGTCCACCAAACAAAGAAGGAAAAAAGAGCTTTAATGATATCATGTTCAGACGTCTGAAGAAGCTTGGTATCTCCAAGACGCAGCCTGAAGACCTTACACCAGAAGAAGTTAAGAAATTTGCTAGGCTTGATATCGATCCAGATTCTATCACCTGGAGAAGAGTAATGGATATAAATGACCGGCTCTTGAGAAAAATAACAGTTGGTCAGGGTCCCGAAGAGAAAGGGATGGTGAGAGAAACAGGATTTGATATTTCAGTTGCCAGTGAAATAATGGCAGTTTTAGCCCTTACAACATCTCTAGCAGATATGAGAGAGAGGCTTGGCAAAATGGTAATTGGAAACAGCAGGGCTGGTGACCCTGTTACTGCTGACGATCTGGGTGTCGGAGGTGCATTAACAGTTCTAATGAAGGATGCTATTAACCCTACATTAATGCAGACTCTTGAGGGGACCCCGGTTCTTGTTCATGCTGGTCCTTTTGCAAATATTGCGCATGGAAATTCCTCTATTGTGGCTGATAAGATTGCGCTAAAGTTGGTAGGACCAGGTGGCTTTGTAGTCACAGAAGCTGGTTTTGGTGCTGATATTGGTACTGAGAAATTCATGAATATAAAATGCCGGTATAGTGGTTTAACACCACAGTGTGCAATTATAGTTGCCACCATAAGGGCCTTGAAAATGCATGGTGGTGGCCCTGATGTTGTTGCTGGGAAGCCTCTTAATAGTGCTTACACAACTGAGAACGTGGCTCTGGTAGAGGCTGGCTGTGTGAATTTAGCCAGGCATATTACAAATACAAAAGCCTATGGTGTGAATGTTGTTGTTGCCGTGAACAAGTTCTCAACTGACTCTGACGCAGAATTAAATGCAGTTAGAAATGCAGCACTGGCTGCCGGAGCGTACGATGCTGTTATATGTACTCACCATGCTCATGGTGGAAAAGGAGCGGTTAGTGACTTTAACTTAGTTTGGGTTGACTAATCAATTCCTGATGTTTATTTTGCTTGAAGTAAATTTTAATTTCTTGAAATCGTTTAAAATTAATGATGCATTTTGTGAGCTCTAGAATTACCTTATAGCCCAAAGGAGTAGTTTGTTGTTCTTTATTGCGACATTCTACAAATCTTACCAGCTTTACTCCCACAATAATGTCCAATTTCTTATCTCATCCAGTCTTGTCTAGGCTTCATCTAGTCTAGGCTGTCAGTTTTCTGTTTTACATGCTGCTGGAGCCTAATTGTACTTTTGCCTAGTTATATCTGCCATTATAGTTATATTTTGTTTAACAACCAGATAGATGTCAAGCAAGTTATATATCTAGTGGCGTGTGTTCCACCAGTTGCTGCAAGGAGTTGGCAATCCCCCTACTGTATAAAAATTGGTTTAGCTTCTTCAAGTTTAATGTGTAGCTGGCTCCTTTGATTTCTGTAAATTGCTGAAACTGGTTTTCATAATTAATGAAGTTGATTGTGATCTTCAGGTAGATCTAGGGATTGCCGTTCAGAAAGCCTGTGAGAATGTTACACAACCATTAAAGTTTTTGTATCCTTTGGACTTCAGTATTAAAGAAAAGATAGAGGCAATAGCCAGATCATATGGTGCAAGCGGTGTTGAATACTCGGAGCAGGTAAGATTCTGTATTATTGTTTTGACATTGAAGTTGGACTTCTTGTGTTTCTCATAAACATAGAAAAGTGAACGTTTATTGTTGAAACAGAACATCAAACCTTTGATATGCTTATTCATGTAAATTCTGGAACCACACAGAAGTTAGATGACATTATAATTGATATGAGATCTTCTTCATTTATATGAATAGGCTGAAAAACAGATCGTGATGTACAGCAGGCAAGGGTTTTCTGGTCTGCCAATATGCATGGCAAAGACCCAGTACTCATTTTCTGATAAAGCTACTGAGAAAGGAGCGCCATCCAATTTTGTCTTACCGATAAGGGATGTGAGGGCAAGCATTGGAGCTGGATTTATATATCCTTTGGTAGGAACCATGAGCACAATGCCAGGACTTCCAACCAGGCCTTGCTTTTATGATATTGATCTTGACACCACCACTGGAAGGGTTATTGGTCTTTCTTGAAGGTTTCTGCAATTAGTTCTCCACATGCTCGCTGAGTTGGCCTTTCCCAGAACTTATCAATACAATTCCTTTATTTGCTCCTTTATTAATTGTATCAGTTTTCTGTATTACTATATAATAATCTCAGCAATGGAAACAAGAGGTTAATTGATAATTAGCTTCTTGTGTTTCTGATATAGGATGTATCAAAAGAGGTGTTGAGTACAATTTGGTGATTTCATTAAAGATTGGAGACAATTGGACCCTGCCAACAGAGTAGCTCTTACCAGAATAGAGGTACAAGATACATATGATGAAAAGTCATCAACTTTTTTGTTACAATAGTAGATGATTATATAGGCCACATATTAATGAAAAAAACCTGACCAGAAGGTAACTTATGAAGTAATCTGAGAAATATAATTAATAAGTGACTAAGTGAGACTGTGAGAGAGCTTAAAATGGAAAAGAAATTTTTCATAAATAGTACAAAGGGTTTCATCGGGTCCAAAAATGTGGTTTGCATTTTTAACAGGAAAAAAAAAAAAGCGGTTCTGCAATGGTTTATTTCTGGAATGACTATATTTGCTCCTGCAAACTTGTATCTTCCTTGCCGTGCAATCTAACGTATAGAAAGAACAAATGCATACTTTCTCCAAAAATAGTTACTATCTTGAACCAAGTTAGACTAATTTACCTCTCAAACACAAATTTTCCTTTCCAGTTTCATGAAAATTGAAACTAATTGAAGGAAAACATGTCTGTTTCTTTTCCCACCATCGTCTTCCTCAATATTGATCTTCTTACGAAGATATAACAATGGTGGATTGGGGACATTCATCAACAACAGAACACCTCTTACCAACAACCCTAGGAGAGTCGAGAGCCTCTCTTCGGCCTTCAGTACTTGCACATATCACAAGAAGTACAGATTATTCCTCAATGTTAAGCCCGCATTCAACGAGAGCTGAGACCAGCAAGGCCTCAATGTTTTCAATCTTCTTCTCCAAAAGAAATTTTACGGTTTGTACATATGCATTCATAATTTCTTTCATTACATGTACCATCTTGGTTTTCAACCCTTCTCTCCCTTCGATTCCTTTTGGCCTCAAAAATCTTCTTCATACCTCTCCTCAGACCCCAAACTCTGATTGGAAACGCAAATCCTTACCACAGACTGATGAGATTGGAAGTTTGAAAGGAAATGTGGGGATTGATCAGAAGGGATTTCAGAATGGTCATGATCAATCTTCTGGGGAAAATGGAGGAATGAAGAAAAATGGAGAGATTGGAACAGATAATCACATTGGTATAGCTCAACCACCAAACACTAACAAGGAAAATGCCGAGACTGAAAGGGATAATCATATTGGTACTGCTCAATCATCAAACACAACTAAGGATAATGCAGAGACTGAAAGGGATAACCTTATTGGTACAGCTCAAACATCAAACACTACCAAGGAAAATGTGGAGACTGGAAGGGATCATCATATTGGTACTGCTCAACCATCAAACACTACCAAGGGAAATGTAGAGACTGAAAGGGATCATCATATTCCATCAAACACTACCAAGGGCACTGTAGAGACTGAAAGGGACCATCATATTGGTACCCCTCAACCATCAAACACTACCAAGGACAATGTAGAGATTCCAAGGGATGATCATATTAGTACTGCTCAACCATCAAACACTACCAAGGAAAATGTAGAGACAGAAAGGGACCATCATATTGGTACCCCTCAACCATCAAACACTACTAATAAGGGAAATGTAGAGACCGGAAGGGATTTTGGTACTCCTCAAACAACAAACACTACCAAGGAAAACGTAGAGATTGCAAGGGATGATCATATTGGTACTGCTCAGCCATCAAACACTACCAAGGAGAATGCAGAGATTCAAAAGGATCGTCCTATTGGTACTGCTCAACCATCAAATACTACCAAGGGAAATGTAGAGACTGAAAGGGATAATCATATAGGTACTGCTCAACCATCAAACACTACCAAGGAAAATGTAGAGAAAGTTGAGGGTTCTGAGAAAAGAAATGAGACAAAAAATGTTGTGAGCTCAAATTCTTCTTCTAATGAAAAAGAGGATACGAACAAGAAAGGGAAACAAACAAGGTTGGAGTTGAAGAATGACTGTGACCTATTTGATGGAACGTGGGTGAGAGATGATTCTTACCCACTTTATGCTGCAGGAACTTGTCCTTACATAGATGAGGCTTTCAATTGTTTCCCTAATGGTAGGCCTGATAATGATTACGAGAAGTATAGATGGCAACCGAAACATTGCAATGTTCCGAGGTAATTTACTTATTTACACCAGGACTTTTTTTCTATATTTTGTTTAAATGTTGAATAGAGCTAGGGATGGCAATAATCCCCAGCGGGTAGGGTACCCACGGGTATTCGACCCTAACGGGGAAGATATACGGGTATAAACGGGTAACGGGGATGGGGATCCTTAGTATTCGGATTCTTAAATCGGGTACGGGGGCGGGTATGGTATTTTGATATTCGTCCCCATCCCCACCCATTAAGGATGAAAATATTATTATATATAATTATATAATTTATTATTATATATATTTATATATAATTTATAAATAAATATTTATGTAAAAAAATTTGTAATTCTCTTAATAAACATTTAATGGACCTTCCTTTTTATTATATATTTTTATTCTCTTAATGAAATTTACCGGTATTGTTATGTTTTAACCAAGACTTGTATTTATTTTTATTGGATTGAAGTATGAAACTTATTTATTTTGGTATTTGATTTTAATTTCATACTTTTATATAATTGTATTTCGTATTTTAAAAAAAAATTTAATTTAATACATAATTGTTAACGGGTACGGGTACGGGTATGGAAACGTAATCCCCAAAGGGTACGGGTACGGGGAATCTCCATTATCTAATTACGGGTACGGGGACGGGTACGGGGATGAAAAATGTAAAAAGGTATGGGTACGGTATTTTGATCCCCGTACCCTACCCTACCCATTGCCATCCCTAAATAGAGCCTGGTTCTGTTTAGTAATGTTGGTTTCGGATGAACTTATTGTGCAGGTTGGACGGTAGGAAGATGTTGAGATTATTAGCGGGAAAGCGTCTAGTTTTTGTAGGCGATTCTCTCAATAGGAATATGTGGGAGTCTTTGCTTTGTGTTCTTAGAAATTCAGTGGAAGATAAGAACAAAGTTAATGAAGTCTCCGGTAGGAAAGAGTTTCGTACAGAGAAGTCTTACTCTTTCATATTCCAGGTATCTTTCATTCATAGCCTGATAACTTCTTCAAATCTTTTGATTTGGTTGGTCTAAAGTCTAAACTACTAATCTTTATGTATCAATAGGATTATAATTGTTCAGTAGAGTTCTTTCAATCACAATTTCTAGTTCAAGAATGGGAAGGGAAAGACAAAAATGGATCCAAGAAGGAAACACTTCGCATTGATTTAATGGAGAGTGCCGCGGATAACTACAAAGATGCAGATTTTCTCATCTTCAACACAGGTCATTGGTGGACTCATGAGAAAACTTCCAATGGGTGAGACATGCTCACTTTCACTCGTATGTCATTGATATTAGGATACTTGGAATGAAAGCTAATTTGAGGAAGTTGCAGGTTGGGTTACTATCAAGAGGGTGACCATGTCTATGATGAGTTGAATGGTGAAGAGGCATACCGGAGAGCTTTAAGTACATGGGGAAGATGGTTGGATACCAAAGTAGATCCTAAAAAAACAGCAGTTTTCTTCCGGGGCTATTCACTTTCTCACTTTAGGTACATTACTATGCAGCCTATACAATTAGTACTTCCTACACTACATGGTTGGACTATATACCAACTTAACATTTTACATTTTCACAGGGGTGCCGCATGGAACGCTGGAGGGAAATGCGACGGTGAGACGAAGCCAACTACAGAAACTGAATACGGAGGAGAATATCCATCATACGTGAAGATCTTCGAGTCGGTATTGGAGAAGATGAAGACTCCAATTCTGTATCTGAACATCACAGCAATGACTGATTTCCGGAAGGATGCTCATCCATCGTTTTACAGAAAGCCCAACTTAACTGCAGAGGAAAGACAAGCGACTTCAATACAGGATTGCAGCCACTGGTGCCTACCCGGTGTGCCTGAAACATGGAACGAGTTACTATTTGCTCAACTCCTTAGACGCCACAAGCAACAGAAGAAGAAGAAGCAACATATATAAACAGAAGCATCAGCAATAGAGTCAGAGGACTCCCTTTTGAACATGGAGAAAATACTCTGCATGTATATTGGAACTTTTTGTCATCAAAAGGGAGAAGATCCAACAAAATTGTTTTGATAGATAGTGTATAGTACAGATGTATATTTTAGGGTATATTTTAAGGGTAGTTTAGATGTTCTTTCATATATCATGTGTATACAGATAAAGCATGATCCAAATTCAGTAGCTCAAACTTCTATTCTTCAATTGATTCATTGAGGTGAAGATCTAGCTTTGTTTCCGTGCTGCCTTTATCATGAGTTCATGACTATCATGAAACATTGAAATTAATGGGGATAGGAACTTAATTAGCCATTAATATAGGAGTGACAGTGACATTGTACCAACTTGATCCGTCGACTAACCCACTGCCGACGATCAAGCCAAGACGCCAATTATTAGAGAGTACTCAAAGATCAGAAGCAGGAAAACAGCTTCTCACATTTTTACTTGCATATGATTTTTGGTTTAATGGTACAAGTGCAGATGCATACTACTAATTGTTGTGTGACTTGATGCTTGATCAAGTCAAGTTAGTTCACTTGATATATCGGAACTGAATTTACTCCACTTCATGCATGAGCTAGTTTATTTCATGCCTTAAGTTGACTAGTTCGACGTGTTTTCAAATTAATTTGTTTATGTATCAAGCTGGTCTACCTCTGAATCCTCTATTTGATATTTATAGTAAATAATGCACCGTCGTTTTATGTCACGAACAATATATTTTTGTATCTTATGAAACGAACAAAAAAAAAAAAACTATAGCACCAAACAAATTCCGATTAGACTAGATTTTCTACCAGAATAGAGTTAATTAAGTAGGAATCTAGACATATAAAATTTCGAAGTTCTACATGATTTGCAATCTTGCATTATTCTTCCAACTTCTCTATTATTATATCTGCATGTTTATCTCCAGAATTAGCAAATATCAGAGCTTATTAACCCCACTAAAGCTAAGCCTCACTAGAACACTTGATCTTTGCTTTCTCTCCACCACTCTCTCCAACAATGGCAGATTCCTTACCCCAAACTACAAAGCACCACTCACCCAACAAAGCAGAGCCCAAGGCCTCTCTTTCGTCAATCTTCTTCACCTCAAGAAAAGCTTCTACCTTTGCTTATGGAATCGCCTTTACCTTCATTGCCTTCACTTCTTTCTGGGTTTTCAACCCATCTGGCTACTCTTTCCCTTTTAGCTTCAACACCATCTTCTACTCTTCTCCTTCCAGCTCTTATCAGGAAGTTACTAACACCCCAAAAATTGAATCTTTACCTCATTTGGGCAGCAATGGAAGTTTGAACAGTGAAATGGGTGCTTCTCAGTTTTCTGGGAAGATGGGAAATCAGAGCAGTTCTCAAATGAGTATTGATCAATCTTCGAAACCCATGATTTCTTTTCCCCAAGAATCCAATCAGACTAGAAATGAGTCCTCTGTTTCTGAGGGTTCTAGTGAGGAAAATGGCTATGTGGCATTGAAGTCCATAAGCAATGAGGGGTTGTTGGCTGGGTTTAAGTTGATGAATGGTTGTGATCTGTTTGATGGAAGATGGGTGAGAGATGATTCATACCCACTTTATGCTGCTGGGTCTTGTCCATTCATTGATGAGTCTTTCAATTGTTTTCTCAATAGTAGGCCTGATAATGGGTATGAGAAGTATAGATGGCAACCCAAAGATTGCAACCTCCCAAGGTAATTTCCACTGGCTGTTGTCGATTCTGATTCAAGTAATGTTAGAGCAGCATAGGAATCCCATTTCCTAGTTTGGCAACTTCTCTTTCTTCTAGTTGGTTTTCACACATGCAAAGTTGCTTGTTTGCAGTCAGTCTTGTGAGGACTGATATAACAATGAGCTAGTAATGATGTGGCTCAAAATTGAATTTGATTGCTTCAATGTAAATATGTAATGGTATTCTGTTGTGCACATATGTGGACATTGATTAGCATTTTGTGTGGTATGTTATATGTTAATTCAAGCAAAATCACTTCATTATTTGCAGTTAGTTTTGTGAGGATCAACATGACAATTAGCTATTGTGCTCGGTTCATATTGAATTCAAATGCTGCAATGTAAAGGAGTTCTGTTCTGTGGACTAATGGATTGTCTTTTCTGCTATATGGATTTGCTAGGTTGTTCTGTTGAGTAGAGCTTGTTGGTTCTCATTGGTTTCGGATGGCCTCCTTGTGCAGGATGAATGGAAGGAACATGTTGGGATTATTGAGAGGAAAGCGTCTAGTTTTTGTTGGTGATTCTCTTAACAGGAATATGTGGGAGTCTTTGGTTTGTCTTCTTAGGAATTCAGTGGATGATAAGAGCAGAGTTTTTGAAGCTTCTGGCAGGAGTGAATTTCGTACAGCGGGCGCCTGCTCTTTTATATTCAAGGCATGTTGCTCATTATCCATCTCTGATTTGAAACTTATAACTTCTGATTACTTCTTTCCCTATGGATTTGTTTGGATGTTGATAGAACATGTGAAATAGAAAAAAAAAAAAAGGGTCTTAAAGTGTTATCAAGTTTTGACTCAGAATAAAGGAAGATTTACACCATTCGACCCAATGCACCAAGTATCGACTTGAAATTTTGAATTCAAACAAGTGAAGATAACATAATAAGACGTACTAAAGTTTTGGTTTTCTCTTATTTTTTGTCTCATGTCAACAGGCAAATGAGGCCATGAGGCTCTGAAGTAATCTTTATAATAATGCTGTTATTTTTGGGAAGATTTTTACATATAATCTCTTCCATGGATCTATAGGATTACAATTGTTCAGTGGAGTTCGTTCAATCGCCATTTCTAGTTCAAGAATCAGAGGTGCTAACTACAAATGGGTCAAAGAAGGAAACACTACACCTGGATATGATACACAGATCATTAGATAATTACAAAAGTTCAGATGTTCTTGTCTTCAACACAGGTCACTGGTGGACTCATGAGAAAACTTCCAGAGGGTGAGACCCATGCTCCCTTTCACTCTTTTGTCATTGGTTTTTAGGAAGCTGGCGAGAAAAATTACAGTAATATTAGATTCTTGCAGGCAGGGTTATTATCAAGAGGGTGACCATGTCTATGATCAATTGAATGTCAAAGAGGCGTATGGAAAAGCTATAGCAACATGGGCCAGATGGCTGGATGCTAATATAAATCCTGAAAAAACCATTGTTTTCTTCCGGGGCTATTCGCCTAATCACTTTAGGTACATTTATAGTCTTAAAAATCACATGAAATTTTTCAACTTTTAGAACCTCATGGATGGTTCACAACTATACAGCATCTTGATATTTGCTTTACCATTTCATAGTGGTGGAAGATGGAATACTGGAGGTCAATGTCATGGTCGGACAGAGCCAATTCAATATGAGGCATACAAAGGAAAATATCCGGCAAAGATGAGAATACTGGACTCAGTAATCAGGGAAATGAAGACCCCAATCTTTTATCTGAATATTACAAAAATGACGGACTTTCGAAGGGATGCTCATCCATCCGTCTACAGAAAGCAGAATTTGACAGAGGAGGATAGACAGTTGTCTTTGAGATCCCAGGATTGCAGTCATTGGTGCCTCCCTGGTGTTCCTGATACATGGAACGAGCTTCTATATGCTCATCTCCTTAGATATACCCACCATAGGTGAAAGCTAATAATCTTTGATTTTTTTTTTTTTTTTTTTTTTTTTTTTTTGAGAAATAATCATCTTTGAATCTTTACATTGCTAACATTCCAAAAAAAATTGTCTACAGTATTCTTTTGTTGTAGTACTATTACGCTGAAGAAGATGAAAGCTTACAATCCTTACATTGTAATCAGGCAAAGGTTGATGTGTACTAGGAGGTAGGGTGGGGATTTTTTTTTTTTTTCCCCTTCGGAATTTTGTAATAGGAATTGTTAAGCATTTCTAGTTTGGGTGTAGCTATTGCCAGTTTAGGCCTTTAGGGGTCTTACTTTTTTTTTCTTTTTTTTTACCTTAACATACCATAATCACAATACTCCTAATATTGTACAAGATTATACTCCTAATATTGTGTCATGACTCTGGTCTTCCAAGTCCTCCCCTGATAAATTAGATGGCTACTGTGTTCTGCTGTGTTTTTTTTGTGTTCTTCATGTTGTTATGCTTAGTTCTGCTAGCCTAGCTTGGTTGTTTCCAGTGTTTGTGTTTTTCTCTTCAGTGTTGCTTCTGTTTTCTTTGCCCGTTTGTGGCTTAATGAGAATTTCATGTTCTGATAAAAAAAAAAAAAATAGTGTCATGACTCACGCTAACGTTCTATGATGGAGGTGATCAAAACTATCTGATAAACGCTGAAGCTCGTTTATCAGAACAGCGTCATATCTCGTTGTTTGTCTCTCTCTACCTGCGCAAATCGAGCTTCAGCGTTTGGTTTCTCTCAAAACTATCTAATCATCTCTTCTCTTGCAAGAAATACAAGATCGATCAGCAATTTTTTTTCATCTCACGATCGAGGTGATCAGCTTATTGATTGCTGTTATTTATTTATCTGGGTTTGTTTTAGTAATTGATTAATTATAGTCATTCATCGTATATTGTCTTTTATACGTCCACAACAAATATATAACCGACATATCAAAAGAGAGCAAAATTTCGTAGCTGATGCATCGGCAAAAGGACACCTCATGGAAGCACAAGTTTGGCAGTCTGATCTTCCTGTTACAGCTAGGAAAGCTTTATTATTTGATTCTCTTGGTGTAGGCTATGTTAGGGGTTACTTTTTTTATCTAATTTAGAAAAAAAAAAAAAAACAACAAAACAAACAAATGTAATAACTCGCGACTGAGCTCGTGCAATGTTATGGACTATAGAGTATAGACCATTAGAAGTCTTTCAAGGTCGGATGATTTGTTTCCAAATTCCAACTTATGTAACATTTTTTGTGTCATTTTTCTTTCTTCAATTTCAGTTTTTGCACAGGCCATTTGAGATTCTCGTCAAGATGGCAGACAGTATAAGTGTGAGGGAGTCAACGGTGGTGAAGCCAGCCAGTGAGACGCCTAGGCAGTCTTTGTGGAAGTCCAACTTGGACATGATCAGTTCAAATTATCATACTCCCTCTGTCTATATCTACAAGCCAAAAGACAGTTTCTTTGACCCTCGTGTGCTCAAGGACGCGCTCAGCAAGGCCCTCGTCCCCTTCTACCCCTTGGCCGGCCGTCTGAGGCGAAACAACGACGACAAGAATGATCATATTGGAATCAACTGCAATGCTGAGGGCGTCTTGTTTGTTGTGGCCGATAGCAGCTCCTCCGCCCATGATTACGCCGATTTGAAGACCTGTCTTGAGTCAGGAAGATGGCTCATTCCCGCGGTAGATTACTCCGCGGGGATTTCTTCTTATCCACTCTTGGTGGTTCAGGTAACATACCTGAACCGGTGGAGTTGCACTTGGTATTGGCGTTGAACACAACACAGCGGATGGGTTCAGGTAATAAAAGCATGGTCTGATATGTCTCATGGTGTCGACTTGGCAATCCCACCAACCATCGACAGGACATTACTTCGTGCCCGAGAGCCGCCTCAACTGTTGGGAAAAATAATATAATGGAAGTAACAACTCAAACCACACAAAGGATAAATATGCAAATATGTAAAAGATAGAGGAAAGGGAACACCAGATATAACGTGGTTCGGCAATGTGCCTACGTCCACGGGGCAGCAATAACAAGAACTTTCACTATGAAATAATGGGTACACGAGATACACAACTTCAAGAACACTACTTGAAGGAAACCCTCTCTCACACTTGTTTTGCTACCAACTACTCTACACTCTCAACTTGGAGTGGACACTCTTCTCTACTTGGAAGATGGATGTTTGAGATGGATGAGATGTTTGAGATGGATGAGATGCTTGGAATGAGCAAATGACTCTCCTTTTATAGGCTAAGGAGGAATCATCTAGACCTCTCATTAGTGCTCTCCCAATAAATGGTACTTCATGAATCTTCCTGTAACTCATGCCTTGACTATAACTCTAAAACCATCCATGTTCTTTGTGTAACTCATGTAACCTTGTGTAATGCATGTAACCTTGTGTAACGCATGTAACGTTTGTGTAACTCATGTAACTTATGTAACTCATGAAACCTTTCATTACTATTTTATTTATTTTGGTCTGGATATTATAACATCAACCTCTCCCTAACCAGAACCACCATGTTGAATACCATCTTCCTCAAGCCGCCGTCGCTTTTGATTCCGATCATGAGACCGCTACAGTCTCCGTTTTCAAGTTCACAAGGGAGCAGGTCAACATCTTGAAAGCTATGTCCTTAACAACAAAGAAAAATGATGACGATGTTGAGAATGGGAAGTACTCTTCGTATGAGGTCGTTGCAGCTCATGTATGGAGATCTGCTTGCAAGGCACCTCAACTTGTTTATGATGAAGAGACATAATTCAACATTGCCGCAAATGGAAGGTCAAGATTGCAGCCCCCGCTCTCAGCTGGTTACTTTAGTAATGTGATATATATTCTCATGTGTGCCTTCTGCCCTAGCAGGTGACCTCATGTCCAAACGGATAAGTTACGCTGCGAGCTGCATTCACAAGGCTTTGGTGCGTATGGACGATGATTATCTCCGGTCGGCCCTCGACTATCTTGATCTTCAGCAATCTCATCATCATCTGTCGAGCCTTGCTCGCTCAGCTCATTACTATAAGAGCCCTAATCTTAGGATAACAAGCTGGGTTACGCTGCCTATATATGATGCTGATGATTTTGGATGGGGTCGACCAGTTTTCATGGGACGCGCTGAACTTTCATTTGAAGGGAAGGCTTACATGGTGTCAAGTGCAAGTGATGATGGGAGTTTCTCACTGGCCATTTCTCTGCAGTCTCGACATACGGATTCATTTTCCAAGTTGATTTACGACATGTGATAGTTGATGCTGTTTTGTTATTAGGTCGCCATGTTTGGTTAAGATTTCGGCCTTTTTTGTCTCTCCTGCTAGGTCTATATATACTTCTCTCTCATCATCAATAATTATGTGGGAGGACAGCTTTACAAGTGTGCTATTGAAACTGATTAGGGCTTTTGTCGGCTTGTCGCCCATTCCTCTGTATTTTCTTATGTACGTACGTACGTGTTTGCATTTGGTCAAGTATTGTCAGCTCTTTATGTATGATACGTTGGTGTTCCTGTATATATTATGATGAATTGGTGATCACATTGCCTGAATACCCCGGATTGCAGTCACTGGTGTTCCGATTTCCGGCTGAATACGTACTGGAAACGAGCTTTCAAATGCTCAGCAGCTATAGCAGCAGAAAAGAGATTATATTTGAAAAGTCATATATGCGGGTTTGTGTTTTCTCTTACGTTGTTTGTTTGTTGTTGTTGATTCTCTAGCTAGTACGTTTTCCTTGTTCATGATCATCATCATCTTCAAGCTTGACTTATTCAAACCATAATGTCATCTCTCTGACCCTAAAGCCTTCTCTGAAATTCCCCAACATGCACACATCAAATCCATCAACACATCTTTTTGTAATGTTTTCTTGTTTTCTCTTTTGTACGTTTCACACATTTGAACTTCTAAAAATTGGCAACTCGCTTTCATAGATGCTTAACCTCGAAAAGTTAGGAGCACCGGCACAAATACTTGCAAATAACTTGATAGTCTCCCGATTGCAAACCAATCGTAGAAGGAAGTTTGAAACTGAAATTATAGTTTGGAACAATACATGGAAGTATGCAATATGTAGATTCAATCCTTAAAAGTAGCATAAGGAATTGTTAACTAAAGTGTAAACCTAGCTTCCTCAAAGAAAAACTTCAGTGTGAGATTTTATACTAGTCCACATGCACTTGAATCAAATTCAGAATGAATCAAACAGAGTTACCGACTTACCGTTTTAAGTAGTGTGTTAGAAGTATTATGATAGTCGCATATTTGTGCGACTTTTATCATGCTAATTATTCTTATTACTTATTTATTTTGTGATGTTTTCCTATTTTTAATTAACTTTATTTGTTTTTAGGTGTTTTGAAGTCAAACAAAGAAAAGGAGATAATTGGGCTTAATTAGGATCCCTAATCCTAGTTGGATTGGTGATGGACGTGAGATATAGGTTAACTAACCTATTTATACAAGGGGGCAGCCAAACAAGAGAAAAAAAGGAACGGAACAGAGAGAAAGAGAAAAAGAACAGAAGAGAGAAAGGAGGGCAAACAAGAGGGAGAAGAAAAAAGACAAGGGAGAAAAGAAAAAGAAAAGAAAGAGAAGAGAGGAAGGAGAGAAAAAGAATTCGATCGGCAAAGATCTTCTTCAATCAAGTTTTCTTCTTCTCACCCTTATTTCATATTCCATGTATTCTCTGATGTTCTTAATCAAGAT
>NC_020493.1:23385191-23393271 GCF_000184155.1 Fragaria vesca subsp. vesca | reverse complement strand
ATTTCAACTTAACATGGCAAGTAAGAGAACGTAATACGGTTAATGACCTAACGACTATTGGCTTAACTGTGAGTGCATTCATCTTTAGTCATTGACATTGTTTTGGGGTGATTGAAGCGTATCTAGTGGTGGAGAGAAGTTCCTAGCTATTGTTTCTCTCATATTTACATCCATATTCACTTTTTAATATTCTGTTTTCAGCAGTACTTCTGTTTTATCTATTTTTGTTCACCAATCAACCCAACTCCGAATACCCTCAAAATTTGTGTGGTAGTCCACCACTGTGTCTAGTTACTGTGTATTTAATTTCATAATTTTTGGTTGAGTCTAGATTAGCTAATTAATTAGGTTTCTGCTCCTAGGTCGAGTCTGCCAGATTTCTGGTTTACGCGTCTGTTTGTGTTTCTTGTGTGTTTAAGTCTTAGTATCACCAATCCTCTGCGGGTAATGACCCCTATTTGCTGTTTACTACATTGATATAATTGATTTGATAATAGGGTATCTTTGTAGGTGCTTTTGCGCCTATCATATTAGAGAAGAATAGATCTCACATCAGAAAAGTGACAATTAAAATATAACTTATATATGGATGAATTTTATCCAATTGTACTGAAGCCTTTTGTAATTAAAACCTCAACACCTTAAAGGTGGTTAAGTTGAGACAATATCGATATAATGTGATCCACGGGCCACGTTTGTCACTATTTAACATAGTGTTGTCCAACACAGTCACATTTACTAATTTACTAGTACGTAGCACAACTAACTTATTAAACACACTGATATATATCTTCTAACTTTTCTGAATCTGATATAACTATAACAATGATCTGGACACACGCGCCTTCGTTGCTTTGAGGTTTTTTTTTCTTGAATTTGTGCATGACTGCATGTAAAGCAATACATACGTACGTCTATATTTAAGACGATTTAAATGGAAACCTAAACCCTGATATTACCAATATGACGACGATCTAAACTGAGGACTTGCATGCCTGGATTGCCAGGCGCCGTTCAATTGTACGTGTATAAACGTATGCATGGACATTTAACTGCGCAGGGATAGGGTTCGATCGAGCAGCGCCATCAAATTCCTTGCTCTCCTTCCATTCGATATTTACTCTTGTTTTGGTGTAAGAAGAATCACGTTATACATGTATTACCATAATATTATTGTAGATTACATGCAACTGAAATTTTATAAACCTGTATACTATGAAAAGAATTATGCATGCGCAATAGGAAGTATGGATAACCCTATGATACGAACTCTCGAGTTCATCAAAAAATAAGAGAAATTTTTTAAATTTTACTAATTAATATTCCGATTTTCGTCTCTCATTTTAATTGATTCCGGTTTATAGTATTTTCCATTTCAAATCAATAAACATGCCATCATTCTTACTTAGTCTCTCGACGACTCTTCTGAGTTCTATCAAAAGAGCGAGGGGATCGCGGACTTGCAGCTTTGAGCATTATTATCTTCAATATTCATCCCAGTAGTACCATATCCACATATGTATGAAATGAAAGGTACGTAGCTTAAACAAGACTAAATTAAAACACTTGTATATGGCAATGTTATGGTCTTATGGACCATATATATGCTTGTGTTGCCTTAATTTTCTGATACGAATAAAAAATCCTTCATTATTGTGCTATATATCAAATCACATTTGCCCTCAATAATATAGAGCTCCCATACGATCACAGTCTGCAATTGCTCAGACACGACGTCCAAGCAAAGCATCTCCATACGATCGAACACCTTCAGTTCTTGTGGAATTATTAAAAAAAACACTCTTGCACGCTGTAATTAGGACCCGTCTCATCATCCCATGCAGCACCGTACCTATAGCTGCAGCTCTGCTAATATATAGCACTAGTAGTTGGGAAAATTCTGCTGTACCTGAGGGTATCCTATCCCCACTGACGGAGCCAGCCATATTTCACCTAGGCTTTGAGGATAGAAAAACACCACTTCATATATGTATATATAAAAGAGAGAAAAGGATGACAGTGTAGGGGTTTTCTAGGTAAATATGTTTTTAGCTGCTTAATGAGAGATATATGTTTCGCACGTGATTAAGATACAAATAGGCTCGATGGTTAAATATTAATATGTGAAATACTCTAAAGTGAGATTCAACATGTAAAGCTAACTTCACTTTAGGTTGATAGAAAGAACAATTTTGGTGTGAGGCAACTGGATAGTTTAGGTTATAAAAATTGCTCTTCAAGCATGTTAAGCTATCTTAAATAAATTATATATCTGGTTTTCATGATGAAATTTTCATTGATTTCACAGTTTGTTATAAATATTGATCATTTAAAATATGCTTCACATTGACAAGAAATTTGTTGAAGCGGTTTAGAATGTGGTGATGTTTAAGATTTTGAAGCTTTATAGACTCATTTTGTAAAGTTTGGTTAGTTTTTCACCAAAATTTCTCGTACTGTAAAGATTCATTTAATTTTTTTTTATGTGTCACAATTAGCCCATGTAACTATTTTATCCCAGCTCCGCCACTTGCTATGCCTGCTGAATTTCATCACCAAATTTGAAACCAAAACTATTTATGAGATATATGTGATATATATGCATAAAACCAAAACTATTTATGAGGACTTTAATACCTACAAGACAGATATTGGGTGACTACGACCATTTCAGTGACTCGTTCGGTTTTCTTCCACAAGATCCACCTACCTGAATTCCCCGATTGCCTTGAATGGATATGAGGGCAACTTCGTCCCCATGCCAACGCAAGCTTATCTTCCACCCTTGCTCCTACCCCATCCCATTTATTCCTGTCAACAACAGGATCGAGTACCATATCCATATATTTGAAATGAAAACCTGAAAGGTATGTTAAACACTAAATGCTTATATATGGAAATGAAACTATAAATGGCTAGAGCAACAGAAAGTCGTATATCAAGCTCGGAAGATTGGTTCCCTTTAATTTCTTAGTGTTCTTTCTTTCTTCAGTTTCAGTTTTTGCACAGGCCATTTGAGATTCTCGTGAAGATGGCAGGCAGTGTAAGTGTGAGGGAGTCGATGGTGGTGAAGCCAGCGAGTGAGACACCTAGGCAGTCTTTGTGGATGTCCAACTTGGACATGATCAGTTCAAATTCTCATACTCCCTCTGTCTACATCTACAAGCCAAAAGACAGTTTCTTTGACCCGCGTGTGCTCAAGGACGCGCTCGGCAAGGCCCTCGTCCCCTTCTACCCCTTGGCCGGCCGTCTGAGGCGAAACAACGACGACAAGAATGGTCGTATTGAGATCAATTGCAATGCTGAGGGCGTCTTGTTTGTTGTGGCCAATAGCAGCTCCTCCGCCCATGATTACGCCGATTTGAAGACCTGTCTTGAGTCAGGAAGATGGCTCATTCCCGCGGTAGATTACTCCGCGGGGATTTCTTCTTTTCCACTGTTGGTGGTTCAGGTAACATACCTGAAATGCGGTGGAGTTGCACTTGGTATTGGCGTTGAACACAGCACAGCGGATGGGTTTGCTGCTCTCCACTTTATAAAAGCATGGTCTGATATGGCTCGTGGTGTCGACTTGGCAATCCCACCAATCATCGACAGGACATTACTTCGTGCCCGAGACCCGCCTCAACCTCTCCCTAACCACAACCACCATGTTGAATACCATCTTCCTCAAGCCGCCGTCGCTTCTGATTCCGATCATGAGACCGCTACAGTCTCCGTTTTCAAGTTCACAAGGGATCAGGTCAACATCTTGAAAGCTATGTCCTTAACAACAAAGAAAAATGATGACGATGTTGAGAATGGGAAGTACTCTTCGTATGAGGTCGTGGCAGCTCATGTATGGAAATCTGCTTGCAAGGCACGTCAACTTGCTTATGATGAAGAGACACAATTCAACATTGCCGTAAATGGAAGGCCAAGATTGCAGCCCCCGCTCCCAGCTGGTTACTTTGGTAATGTGATATTCTCATGTGTGCCTTCTGCCCTAGCAGGTGACCTCATGTCGAAACCGATAAGTTACGCTGCGAGCTGCATTCACAAGGCTTTGGTGCGTATGGACGATGAGTATCTCCGGTCGGCCCTCGACTATCTTGATCTTCAGCAATCTCATCATCATCTGTCGAGCCTTGCTCGCTCAGCTCATTACTATAAGAGCCCTAATCTTGGGATAACAAGCTGGGTTACGCTGCCTATATATGATGCTGATTTTGGATGCGGAAGACCGGTGTTCATGGGACGCGCTGGACTTTCACTTGAAGGGAAGGCTTACATGGTGCCAAGCGCAAGCAGTGATGGGAGTTTCTCGCTGGCCATTTCTCTGCAGTCTCGACATATGGATTCATTTTCCAAGTTGATTTACGACATCTGATTCTTGTTGCTGGTTTGTTTGATCACCATGCATGTTTGATTAAGTTATCGGCTTTTTTGTGATTCAATGACTTAAAGTTGCGTCTCCTACAGCTTTACAAGTGTGCAGATTGAAACTGATCTGGGATTATGTCGCCTATCGCCCTATCCTCTGTATTTTCTTATGTACGTATTTGCATTTGGTCAAGTATTGTCAGCTTTCTTATGTATGATACGTTGGTGTTCCTGTCCACCCAAGTGGCGGCAGTGGCTGTATACATACGTTGGTGTTTCTTATGTATCATCCAAAATCCCCTTGACCTCATTTTTAGGCTCTCGTTCAATGGATGGACACCATATTTTGCACAATAATTTTTGCACTTCTTGTAATTAAGCTATTAGAATTGAAAATATTTAAAGGCCTAAACGCATAGTATTTATTAAACGTTGTTTTTTAGCTCCGGTTTTTAGAGAAATTTTAAATACACACCCCTAATCTCTTAATACACACCTCTTGCTTAATACACCCCTCATCTAATTTTTCATTTCGATATTAAACTTAATACACATGTCAAACTGCCTATAATACCCTTATATCTAAAATTAAGAAATAATATGTTATTTAGTTATTATAATTTTATTATATATTTTGGTAACTCTTTTACGTATTCTTTTTTATTTTCTACTATAATTTTTTTCTTTTCATCGTCAAATTTATAATCAAAAGACTATATATTATTACACCCATTGTCACCAATGCGACATCAATCATTTGGAATTCAAAAAAAATATCAACCATTTTAAGTTTTCGGAATTCACAAGCTAGTAGATGTACACTAGGTCACTAGCTATTAAACATGTATACCTACTTTTTTCAATACAACATATCAAGATGAACATGTAGTACTTCAAAATAGTCTGCAAAATCAAAACTAAAACTGATGCAAAAAAAAAGAAAAAAAAAGACAGAACTCAAATGAACCGATGTTAATTGAATAATACATGTGATTATTTGGTAGCAGTCGAAATTCAGGTAATGAATTCTAAAAGAGTGTTGTTGTTGTTTTTTTATTTTTTTTATTTTTATGAAACTACAAATTGTGGAGAAGAGTCAAGTTTACTAGTTTTAGGGAAAAAGTAGTTGTATCGATGGTTTTAGGGTATGAGATGAGACTAATTCTAATTGTGATTTCATTTTCTTTTTTAATAAATAGATGTATGTTTTGATCATTAAACATACCTAAAATATTTGATGTGAAACATAAATTAATAAGGGTGTGTATTAAGAGATTAAAGGTGTGTATTTAAAATTACTCCGATTTTTATTAACGTTGTTTTTCTGTTCGACATACATGTTACCGTGTGTGATTGACTCGCCGTTAACAGAAAAGAGGTGAGCCATAACCGGGGTGCAGGGTAAAATCTCCGGTATCTACTATGTCTACACATCTTTCGGTTTGTGCATGTAGAGCAATACACGTATCCATATCCAAGACGATACGAATGGAAACCTAACCCTGACACTACCAATTATTATGACGAGATCTAAAGTGAGGACACGCATGCCTGCATTGCTAGCCATTCAATTGTATGCGTATAAAAATATATGCATGGAACATTTTAACTGCCCAACGATAGGGTAGGAGACTAGGAGCAGCGCATCCCATTCCTTGCTCTCCTTCCGTTCGATATTTACGCTTGTATACTACTAGAATTATACCCGTATTTTGGCGCGGTGTATACATTTACGGTGTGTTTGAATGTGGGTGGATTTCCGAGAATTTAATAAAAAATAAGGAATTCCCAATTTCTTAGGACGGTTTTCCTCGTTTGAATACTTATCCCATGAAATTAGCAATTTTCACGGGAAAATAATCGTGAAATTTAGGAGCTTAAATTCCCGACTTGAATTCCTCACAAAATAAACATCATTTGTCAATTTCTTCAACTAAGATTAGTCTGAATACAAATTCTTGTCATTTTAAAACTCTACATCATGAAATCCAAACAATGAAATTCTCAATTAATAGGATCTAAATTCATGGAATTGTAATTCCTATGATTTTGAAATTTCTATGGACACATTATGAAATTCAAATAATGGAATTCTCAATTAATAGGATTTAAATTCATGGCATTGTAATTCTCATGATTTTGAAATTTCTATGGACATTAAAATTACTTTATCCAAAAACAACGTTATGAAGCTGGTCAATGGGTTAATTGATTGATATAAATGTTTCTGATATGTACTTCATAGAATGTTATACATGCAAATTATACTCAGCTGTTATACTGATTATATATCTAGAGTTAATGACAATATTGTGGTTTCTTAAAAATAACAGGGGCAAAATGGTCAGTATATCCACCCCTTGACATGGTGTAGTATCCACATTATGTATATTCCACATATGTATAACAGCTATCACAAAAACAACTTTTATATAACAAAATATCTAGTCTTGTATTCTACCCAAAATATAAATGCTCCAATTGTTTTGATTTGTAAGATTTATGAGGCAGAAGAAAAGTCTAAATTACCTGTCTAGAAAATCTAAATTACCTATCTAGTCTTGTATCCTATCTAGAAAAATCTAAATTACCTGTCTAAGAAAATCTAAATTACCTATCTAGTCTTGTATCCTATCTAGAAAAATCTAAATTACCCGTTTCAATAAAAAAAAAAAAAAATCATTGTTGTTAATGAACAGGGTAAAAACATTGTTCAATACAAATTCTTGAATTCCTCATAAAATAAGCGTTATTTATCAATTCCCTTAACTAAGGTTAGTCTGAGTACAAATTCTTGTCATTTTAAAACTCTACATCATGAAATTCAAACAATGAAATTCTTAATTAATAGGATTTAAATTCATGGAATAGTAATTCTCATAATTTTAAAATTTTTATGGACATTAAAATTACTTTATCCAAAAACAACGTTATGAAGCTGGTCAATGGGTTAATTGATTGATAAAAATGTTTTTGATATGTACTTCATAGAATATTATACATACAAATTATACCCAGCTATTATACTGATTATATAAGCTATTATACTGATTATATATCTAGGGTTAATGACAATATTGTGGTTTCTTAAAAATAACAGGGGCAAAATTCTTAGTGCGGTGTAGTTTCCACATTATGCATATTCCACATATGTATAAGAGCTATCACAAAAATAACTTTTATACAACAAAACATCTAGTCTTGTATTCTACCCAAAATATAAATGCTCTAATTATTTTGATTTGTAAGATTCAGGATGCAGAAGAAAAATAAAAAATGGAAGGCAAAAAAATTCTTTGCCGAGAGAAAGCCTATCTAAAAAAAATCTAAATTACCTGTTTCCAAAAACAAAAACAAAAAAACAAAACCAAAAAAAAAAATCACTGTTCATACGCTTAGGCTTATGAACAGTCAACCAAGCTTTAGTAATAGATAAATTTTAGGAATCCCTATTTTATTGGTGTAAGAAGAATCACGTTACATGCATTACTATAATATTATTGTTGATGAAGGATTAATGGTAGAGACAAAGAGATAGCAAAAGAATCATCATCTTATTCATTGATAGGAGCCCTTTATATAGGGAATTACACAATACCAATATGGTAAGGATATGAATACATAGATCTAGTCTAACTACATATCTTATTGGCATAAGGCCAAGGCACACATAGAGAATATCCTAGAACACTCCCCCCTTGTGCCGCGCGCTGATATG
>NC_020493.1:23384070-23385091 GCF_000184155.1 Fragaria vesca subsp. vesca | reverse complement strand
CTCCTTTGTTCTAACTCTTCATCGTTGATTATAAATCTTAGAGCTGAGCACCAAACATTTTCAAAACCCATATCATTATTCATTGTTCATTATTCATGCATACCTTGAGAGCGGTCTAGGTGATGCAACCCGGTGAAGTCTTCATAGAGAATTAGCTAGGGAGTTAGTTAAGTTCGTGTGAAGCATGTTGTAAGCTGTCTTAGAGAATTAGTCAAAGGCGTTAGTTAAGTTCTGTTTTGAAACTTAGCATAATCCTATGTGTAAAACACTTGAGAGACAAGAGAGTAAGTTCAGTTGAGTGCTAGTAGTTAGACTAGGTAGTATGGCTAGGCGTGGTGTCATCCTCTGAGTTGTGAGTCTTGTAAAGAAGTGTGTTTAGAATAGTGAAAAAGTTTGTTCCTCAAGAGTTAGGGGCACTCAGTTTTTCTCCTTGGGTGCAGGGTTACTGCGAGTAAAAATGTACTGGTGTTATATCTTTACTTTCTAGTACTTGCATATTTACATTCACAACTTAATCTCACAGCAAACATGATAGCCTAATTTTTGCTATCCTTGTGCGCGGGATAGAGCAAAAAGTTTTCAGAGATTAAGACCTGAAATCTCTAATGTCACAACATATCCATGGTAAGTTATACAATATTGTTTTTGAAAGCCACCAAAACCAACTATACTCTTCAAGTTAACATTATAATATAAGAAGAATTAGGTTGAAAGTGCCACCCAAAACCAAAACAGGAGCTAGTAGTCTCTGTCCACTTAAAAATCCTTCCTAACTCAAACATTTCATCAGAAGATATCAAAGCAATGGTAACGCCCACTACACGGGAGACTCGTAAGAAAGACTCTATCTTCTATCTTCTCTTGAACAAAATACTAAATCCATGATTTAAGAGACAGATTGAATGAACTCTTCACGGCCCATAAAAGAGAAGATTGAACAAAGCAAGTATCATTAAGAACATAATGATGTGTTAGCAGACAAGTAAGGACTAATCAAACAACTTGCATCAGGCAACATGAA
>NC_020493.1:23370428-23383930 GCF_000184155.1 Fragaria vesca subsp. vesca | reverse complement strand
ACGACAACGTAGAAAGAGGAAGATTCCAATCAAGAAGAAAGAACCTTGATTGCTCAGTGTGAGACTCTTCTCTTTCGTATAACATTTCATTACTTTTGAAAAAAGACGAGTTTTAATTACTGAATATGAATATATGATACGTTCACTAGAGAAGAAATATGAAACAGAAGAAACTCTAGCTACCTATAATCAGAATAGAATGGCATCCCCCACCCCCCCCCCCCTACTTGTTGGAAAAAAAAAAAAGTGACTTAGGCTTTTAGCAGGCTAGGCAGAGACGGTCCATGTCTAGGCAGTTTGGGCCGTGATGTGTCTAGACCTAATGGGTAACGGGTAACAGGCCGTGATGAGCCTAGACCTACGCATGGTATTCGATCCTAACGAGGTACGGGGATAAATGTGTAACGGGTATGGAGATTCCCAGTATTCAGATTTTTGAATCAGATACGGGACGTTTATGATATTTTAATATTTGTTCCCGTCCCCACCCATTTAGGATTAGAAATATTATTATATATAATTTATTATATATAATTTATAAATAGATATTTATGTAAAAATTGTTTGCAATATTTTTTTTCTTATTCTGATTCTCATAATGAATATTTATAGAAACTTTTTTTTTAAGCGAGAGTCGTATTCGTTTTTGTTAAATTGAATAAAGAAACTTATTTATTTTGGTATTTGATTCTAATTTCATATTTGTGTATTTCTAAATTTTTTAAAAAATTAATTTATTAAATAATTGTTAACGGGGATCCGGGCAGGTATAGGAACGTAATCACCAAAGGGGATGGGGACGAGGAATCCCTTACGAGGTTTGGGACGGGCATGGGGATTGGAAATGAAATAAGATATGGGTATGATTTTTTAATCCCCTGACCATACCCTCCCCTGTTATGGCCTCATTATGCTGATGTTATGGTAATTGCGTGTTCTACAACATTGCAGAGTTTCCAGTACTAATGTCCTTGAAAGTATTTCTTAGATCTTTTCTAGTAACAGTATCAGTACTAAAAAAAATTATGTGTAAGATGGTTTTGGTCTTGTGCTTCCCTATGAATACACATGCATAATCATACAAGTATCGCTCAAAATATATTGTTCGTCTCCTTTCTATTAGCTTATGCAGCTTTCATTCCGGGACATGTGCTTCTCCAAAATATTTACCAAAATGTGACGACATTCATCGATCATGAAATTGGTAGGTAATATTCCTAATAAGAAGTTCAAAATGAGAAACTTTATATCCCAGCCCATTCAGGTTGGGTCGTGCTTGGAAACCGACCCCAAACTAAGTCCCTTGAAATTCGCGCGCGCGCGTGGAGGTTACCCGCTTCCTGCTTCAACTCCGTCGTCCCCTTCCTCCGCTCTGCTTGAAATGGAGTCAAGGTACTTTCTACTCTTTCTATTACATTCAAACTTGTTTGGGTTGTCTTTTATTTTGTATGGATTTTTGGGATTTTGATCGATGATTAATGGTTGGGTTTAACTTGATCATTGTTGATTGGGGCTACTAAACTTCATTTCAATTTGCTTGGCGGGAGGAAATTGATTGATACTATATTTTGTTCTTCGTTGGCTTCTGGGCTATAACAAATCAAAGGTTGTGTCTTTTGGCTTCATTCTCAAACCTTGAAGAGAAATTTTGGATTAGTTTGCTGTCATCATTGTTATGCCTGTGTTGTTTTAGCTGAAGTTTCTAACTTTAGGACATTTGCTTCTCCAATAAACTTGCTATAATGCGATTACTGTCATCAGCATAATTGCTGTTTGTTTTTCAGGGGGAAACTCCATGATACCTATGGCTTATAAGCAGGTTTGTATGAGCTCATTATTACGCACGGGCTAAGCATGACTGCTGTCCTTCCTATGAAAGCTCAACTGTTGCTGGTAATTTCATAGTACTACAGTCTACCTAACTACTATTCCGGTTTGGCGGTTAAGTATTTGTAAGGTGATAACATTGTCGCTAGCTTTCAGAATTTTGGTTCCAGTTGCTTTGAAGTATTGATATTGAAATCAAGTGCTCTTCATTGGAACACTTGTATGTCTGTCTATGACTTCCCCCAGATTTCAATCTCTGCATCTGACTTCAACAGCATTAACCAAGAAGTCCCACTAAATCATGAACAACATTATACCATACTACAGGAAAGGATTAAGAAAGTATTACGTCTCTGGCAGTTCTGTGCACTAGAGGTATGTCTCGTACTATAATAATGATTTTAACCCTTTCAGAGGTTATTCTCAACTTTAACAACTTGAAATGGCGCCAAGGCTGGCCTTCAATACTGTTTAGAGGTGTTTTGGTAATATAGACCTCTGTCAATCTTTGGGTTTAATGATCTACCCAAAAATTGTAATTTGCTTCTTTTCTTTCTCATTAAGTCATTCTCTCATTTTAGTAATCAACTGATGCTGATAATGGATTTCTGCAAAAGCATAAAACAAACTTAGAGATTTCATGTAGACACTCAGACCTGCATCTTGGTGAATTTGTTGTTCATTTACTATAAGAATACAAATTGCAGATAAATGAGGTAGGCATTGTGTTAAATTAATTTTTTGATAAGCTGGATGCATATTCAGATAGATTATATTATTGGATAAATGATGCATTCTGATCTATAGCTTTTTTCTGACTTTCTGCAACTCCAAATATAAATTATACGGTTTGGATTCAATCCACAAACATGGCAAGTCAAAATAAACGACATTCTCTCTTTTCTAGCTGCTTGGAGCTTTTCAATTATTCTCATGAAAAAAGTGCTTGTTATCAGTTTTTCTTTTATAATTTGGGTGGGTTCACAGTTGCAAAGTCACTTGATCGATGGACTAGAAGATTTCTTAAAAAAAAAATAATATATATATATATATATATTAAAAACGTTTATGTAGTTCACTTATAATTATTACAATTACTTTAGTGAGTTTTTCTATTGGCGAGACTTGTTTCGGTTATATATGTGTTGATTTATCTTTTGGAGAACCAAGAAAGTATTTGTATTTGAGTTGTAAAATTTATACTTTCTAAATCATGCTAGTGCTTGTTGTTTTTTTCTATGCTAATACATTGCTCGGCTTTCACATATTACCCTTGTATTACTAATCAAAGGTTTTATCTCTTAGATTTACTAATTCTAAAAACCAAATTTGGAAAGGCTTGGTCTCGGCGTTGGAGACTGAGATGAGTGAATCGATTCTCTGTTTATTTTTAACCAATTTTCATTTCCTCAGTCGATTTCATTTCTCTGTAGAACTTAGAAATGTTAGAATGGTTTTGGTAAAAAAGAAAGCAGTGTCCTCCAAGACCCAAGGTCAAGATGCCATAGGAATAACTAGGCGCTCATAAACAATGAAAGATATTTTTGAGGCCATCGTGTTCAACTAAACGAAGTATCAAACATTACAATAACACAAATTGGAACGACTTGTAAACGTTGTCTGGCTACCTGCTAATCACAGGGTGAGATTAATTAGAGAACTGTTTGATATCATTTTCACACATTTTAAAGTATTAAGCAAGTTTCGGATCAACTTCCAGTTTTGTAGTTGAATTACATATGATTATCTTATTGGCCGGCAGCAAGTTGAGATATTATAACATCTGGGTTTGGTGTTTTCTCAAGCAATAGGTTTTAAATACTTGACATTTCTGTATCATGACATTTTCACCATGTGAAACCGAAGATTAGGATCACCTTATTCAGACAACTAACTCATTTAAAATGACTTCTATGGCCAAGTTGTTAGTTATCTATGTCAGTTTTGTAGTTTCTCTCGAAGTTCCACGAGCTTTTGGGTTAAATAATTTCCACAAGCTTTTGCCTTTGGTGGGTTCCAATGAGGCAATGACCTGCAATAGGATTGGATCTCTAATGATACATATCGGTGGCAAGGTTCCAGTGAATTGAGTAGGAAAAGCTGCTGTAAATTTGCATGGGTCCTCAGCATCCAATTATGGACGGTAAAGTTAAAGCACACTGATTAACCGGTGTGTGGAACAGTTTCACCTCAATAGTAAGAACCAGAATTTCACCCTTTCACCCCGGGTCTTGTTCCTCATTTCCAATCAGTTAAAGCTGTAAAAGATTTAGGGAGATTTATTGGGTTTCTTTGCTTAGTCAATGGAGACTTGTATTGCGTAGTCACAGTCTCACAGTCAGTCTTCTTTGTCTCCTCCCTTCACTGCTTCTGTCTGGAAATCAGTTGCTGGTTTTCAATGGCCTTCTCCTCTTCATCATCGTCAACTCGCAGCTGGAAGTATGATGTCTTTTTGAGTTTCAGGGGTCCTGACACTCGCAAAGGGATTGCAAACGAGATCTGCAATCGACTTCGTAGAAGTGGCATTAAAACGTTCATGGATGAGCATGGACTTCAAGTAGGGGATGTTATTTCTCCCACACTCATCCAGGCAATTAAAGAGTCAAGGTTTGCAATCGTAATTCTCTCAAAAAATTACGCTTCTTCTGCTTGGTGTTTGGAGGAACTTCGAGAGATTTGTCAATCCATGGAAGACAACAGAATTTTGCCACTTTTTTTTGAAGTTGAACCTACTGATGTTCGATATCAGAAGAGGAGTTTCGAAGAAGCTTTCTCTAAGCACGATACCTCTGGGCGACATGAATCAGAGAAGGTGGAGCAATGGAGAGCTGCTCTAGAAAAAGTGGCCAATATCTCAGGGTGGAATACAAATGATTTCAAGTAACCATTGTGCCTTCAATTTCAATTCTATATGTTTTACCTGACGCTTCATTTTTTAATCCTTATAACTCTTTAATTCTTCCTTGTAGGACTCACGAAGAACTTGTTGACAACATTGTGGAATCTCTCCGCAGTAAAGTTACACCTGATGCAATTGAATTCACAGATGATTTCCAAGCATTTGGAGCAACAAAAGAAGCGACAGACAAGGTTATGAAGGCGCTAACAGATTACAAGATTACTGCCGTTGGTGTCCACGGCATGGGCGGCGTTGGGAAGACAAGCATGGTGAGACATGTAGCTGCACAAGCCTGCAGAAATGGTACTTTTAACCATTGGATTATGGCTGTTGTATCCCAAAACCTTGACTTGAAAAAAATTCAAGGTACATTGGCAGATTTGTTGGGCTTTAAATTCGTGGAGGAGACAGAAGCTGGAAGAGCCGTTAGGTTGCATAAGGAGATCATGAGAAAAGAAAAACTCCTGATAATTGTGGACGATGTCTGGGAGAGAACAGAGTTGTCAAAGATAGGGATTCCCCCCTACAATGAGCTTCAAAAGTGTAAGTCCAAAGTGCTGCTCACCACGAGGAGATTGAATGTCTGTAATGACATGAAGTGCCATGAAAAGATTGCCCTCAAGCTTCTCTCGAAAAAAGATTCTTGGAACTTGTTTCTGAGAAATGCAGGAACAATTTCTTTTGAGTCCACCTCGTTTGAGGAAGTGGCAAGGAAGGTAGCTGGAGAGTGTAAGGGTCTACCGATTGCATTGGTAGCTGTTGCAAGAGCACTCGGAGATGAGGACCAGGAGGAATGGAAGAAGGCAGCTGAACGACTAGAGCAGTCGCAATATGTCAATCCTAACCATGAGGAATGTGAGGAAAATGCTTTCAGATATATACGATTAAGCTATGATTACTTGAAAAATGAAGACCTCAAGTCATGCTTCTTGCTCTGTTGCCTGTTCCCAGAAGACCATGACATCAAAATAGAAGACTTGTTCCGGTACGTGATCGGAAAAAGATTGTTTCGAGATGCCAAAACAATGGAAGTAGCCAGAGGAAGATTAGTTACAGTGGTCAAGTACCTGAAAAATTCTAGCTTGCTTTTGGATAGCCAGAAAAAAGGATGTGTAAAGATGCATGATGTCATCCGGGATACAGCCATTCAAATTGCCAAATCTGAAGATTGTCATCGGTTTTTGGTAGAAGCTGGTCGTGGTTTAAAGGATTGGGCGCCACGCGGATTACATGAAGGCTGCACTGCAATTTCACTGATGAACAACAAAATTCGCAAGCTACCTGAAGAAGAGTTGGTATGTCCAAATCTCCAGATTTTTTTACTAAACGGGAATGCTGAACTAAGGAAGATCCCTGAAAAGTTTATCCAGAATCTGAAAGAGTTAAGGGTCTTGGATCTTAGCAACACTGGTATTTCCGTATTACCCCAATCATTTAGTCTCCTCACCAACCTCCAAGCTTTGTATTTAGATGATTGCGACAAATTGATTGACATTTCTGTTGTGGGGAAACTTCACAAGCTTGAAATTCTTAGTATGAGAGAACGTCCAGGGGGGGAATTGTCGAGAGAAATAGGACATTTGACCAATCTAAGGATTTTGGACGTCAATCGCTCTTTGACATTATTTGATGGGAGAGGAATAAAGGAACAATCTAAGGTTACAATTCCATCTAAAGTGATATCAAAGTTGCAAGAATTAGAAGAATTGTACTGTGGATTTGAGGAGGACGGGTCGTGTGTAGCTGAGGGACCAACAGAAAGAACCAATATTATTAGGTTTGATGAGTTAGCTGGTTTATCAAATTTGAAAATATTGCAGGTTGGCTTATCCGATGAAGGTTTCAGCCCTAAAAATGTTGAGGTCGCACCAGATTGGGATTACTTTTGTATAAGTGTCTTTGGCAGATGCTGGTACTCTATCCCTGCTTCATACGTACAAGGAGATCGTAATTCAAGATCCTTGTTTCTTCTTAATGGAGCAACCATCAGTACCTTGCCTGATTGGTTTATCAAAGCGGTGACAGAGAAAACAGAGAAGCTAGAGTATTACCGCTGCGGAGGGATGAGTGACATTGTTATGGAATATGACCATGGGAGGTTACATAAACTCAAGCATCTCACAGTTACTGGGCAAGAAGACGAGTTGAAAGAGTTGATGAACACAAAAAGACGAGTTGAAACAGGACCAGTGTTTGAGAATTTGGAAGAGTTGCATCTGAAATTAGTGTTCGACCTAGAGGAGTTGTGTGTTGGTGAGTTACCACCTGGGTCTCTCTCAAATCTCAAGGTGTTTCATGTGTATTATGGTTGGATTTTGAGGAGTGTATCAAAATTTGTACAAAGACTACCAAATCTGGAGAAACTAGATTTAAACTCTATGCTCAAATTGGAATATGTGTTCAGATGCGAAGGGTTCGAGCCAGAACAATCAAAACTGAGAGAGATGCATTTGTTGTGGCAAGAAGCACTAAGAAACATATGTAATGGTCCCGCTCCACATGCAATGTTCCAGAGTCTTCAGATTTTGACGATTTACCGTTGCCAGCTGCTGCAAAGTCTGTTCGCATCTGATGTAGCTGAGTGTCTTGTTCAATTGGAAGACCTTCTTGTAGAGGATTGCCCTTTGTTGGAAAGAGTAATGGAAGCAGTGAACAAGGAGAAGACGGTTCTACCAAAACTGAAGAACTTGGTTTTGAAGAATCTTCCTTTGTTGTATGGTGCAATTGCTGCCGTTGATATTGAGTGTCCTTCATTGGAACACTTGATGGTGGTGGGTTGCCCCAAGCTTTTATTTTCAACCTCTTCCGATCTCTTCGAAGCCTTCAAAAGCAGGAACCAATTTTCATTTTCAGCCTCCACTTCTCACCCAGTCCAACTCCATGATCCACAACTATACAAAACTCTACGTGACAGGTATTGACGTATTTACTTAGTTTGTTCTTTTCTTCTGTATTTTGTAGGGCAGCAATTGGGCAAAAACTGATTTGATCAATTAATATCTGTGATTCAATTTTTATTCCTCCCACTCTTTTAAAACAATTGAGCTCTCACGACAGGACAGAACACGAAACACATTTAAAATAGCATTTTTATTTTCATTCTTATTTTTCTTTGTTATCAGTAATGTGAACAACAACAAAAAAATCAAAATTATGCATAATACTTAAAGTTAATGATTGTTTCGTTTTCTTTACTCTAGTAATGCAAGTTACAAACAATATTATGGACACTCCTAGAATGTTACTTTCCTGTTTAAATCTATAATTTTAATAGTAATTCTTCTTTTCTTTCTTTTTTTCCTATTTTGATGCAACAGAACATCTGGCTTCATATTGCGAAGAGTCTAGCTCAGCTTCTGACTTCCATTGCAGGAAGTAACCAAGTTCAACTCTATTTCTTTGTCCAGGTATGCTGTGTGATCAACTGAATTATTTTCTTTTCATTGAATGGTAGATTTCTTGTGATGCCATAGAAACTAAAAATGAAACCTTTTTCTAAGATAATGGAGTTCTCATAATTCATTTGTTTTCCCAATCTTCTGTGTATTAGTGATTCAGTGCAACAAGCAAATTTTAACTTCAATTTTCTTTTTCGCTCCTATATTCTTATTTTCTTGTTGTAATTCGTCGTTATCAATCATTTCTTGGACAGTAAATTGATTGTTCGACAAATCCAGCACTCGGATACTAGATGAGAGAGAAAGTTCTGGAAGCTCCCCAGAAAGAAGGTTAGAGCTCAAATCAAGAACCTCAAGATGAGTCAAGGACAAGAAGGAAGCAACACTTTGATGTGGGGAATTTTGGGAGAGATTCAAGTGGGTGAGATGTGTGAGATTTTCAAGTGCTAGTTTTGATGAAGCAAATGTAATAGCTTGTTTGAGTGTGAGACCATCGCAGGGCAATGAGATACGGGTGACCCAACCAGCCGCATCGCAGTTGATGTCTTGCCAGCGGCAACAGTCACCGGAAGTCCAGTTTAAGGAAGAGGGAGAAGAAAGAGCCAGAGCGAAGGACAAGAGAGAAGTATGTTCAGTTGGGTTGCATGCGTGGATGATACTAGCAGTACTACTCAGTATGTGACAGGATATGATAAGAAAAAGAAGGAAACAATGAGGGAATTGATGATCTAGACGTGGACAACAACAACGAGCATGAAACCGCAGGGCTCCTTTCGTCAACTCCCTGGTTTTATGTTCCTGCTGGGATTGGGTTCACTGTAGGATTCTGGGGAGTGTGGTTCATACTTTAGTTTCATATTAAAGGTACATTGATTTTCAATTGTGAATTTGTGGCACCTGAATCGTGAGTGATGCTGCTGAAATGCTGCCTCTTTTTCATAAGTTCAATCCACACCTTCCTCTTTAAGGAAAACTAAATCAGTAGCAGGGTTTCAAATGGGATGAGAGTTCTATAATATGATTCCAACATAATCATCAACTCACTGAAAATGAGAGAAAACATTCAATGAATCAGCAGGGAGCACCGCAAATTGCAAAGATTATTCCGCATGTGTCTTCTAGTACCTACTAGAATTTGTGCCCGCGCCTGGTGTAGGCGCGGTTGATTAGGTTAGCGACAGTAGGGTGGGATATTGATGATGATGATAGTGTACATGGAAAAAATGAAAAGTAGAGGGAGTGTTTAGTTACAGAAGAAGGAGTGTTATATTCTCGTTGCTACAATAACTTTTTTCTCATAGGGAACATAAGAGATTAGAGTACTACATTATTACATTTGAACTGTCTAGTTACAAAAGGTAGAACAAAAACTCTGCTATACAACAGTTTTAGATAGCAGGTGTACATCATTCTAAAAAGAAAGTAGTTGTACATTGATAAATAAAAAAACATCTGCTCCTAGTGTTCCAAAAATTGTTGTTTCAGTTACAGCTGCAGTAGTAGAGCTTAATCTGGTGTTACGTTAAAAAAAAAAAAAAAACAAAGATGACTCTAGTAGTCCAGTTGTTCTTGTACCAAGTGCTCCACACTTTGAGAAACACCAGCAAAATATTGAGCTGAAGAACGCTTCGCATGCACCAGCCAAAAAAATGAAGTCATCAGTAAATCTGTAGAGACTAAGAAACCAAAAGTAACAAAAATGGAATCAATAGAAGAACATGATCAAGTTTTGTAGCCTAAACAATCTGAGAATCATGATTGATGACATGAGTTTATGAACATCTTCTATAACTATAAATTGATGAGAGATAACCTGAACAAAAGCAGATATTGATATTGCAGAAACTTAGTGAACACGTTATTGTTTGGGGTGGCAGAAGGAAGATATGTGAAGAGGAGTGGTAGGCTATACAGAAAGAAAGGCAAGAAAAGTCAAGAACCTCATGTTGTTAACTGATCTAAGGGTAAGTGGAGAGGCAGAATCACCCAACCTTTCTGTTGAACTTCTCAAGGGAATTGAAATTGACCACTTTCTGCTCCTTTTAGCTGAATCTATTATCACATTATGATGACCCAAAGAGTGCTGCAAGTGGTTATTAAGCTAGCCTGCAAGGGGAATATGTCTTGGTTTAAACTAAAGAATTAATTGGTTTGATGAGAGCGAATTCAAAAGATGGCATGGTAGCTAAATTTGAGCAAAATCGATTCAACACAAAAACAACAAAGGAAACTAAACGTAATTGCAACTGTAAGCCTAACCTTTCAGATGAAATAGCCATCGAGTAAAGTTTGATATTTGTTGCTTTTCTTCTTCACTTATCCCTTCTTGTGTAATCGTATATTTTTCTGTTAGATGAAAGACTTTAAACTAACAAGCCACAACAAAGAACTATTCAACGAATGTAATCGTATATGCTTTTGTTCCATTAGTTACAACCGGTAATATTTGACAAAAGTCTCCACCAAGTACAATAGGCATTCCATCAAAAGGAGGAACATCTTCTCCTTCATAATGATATGATAATATATGGACGATGCTACAAAACCAAGCAATCACCCAAGATGAAGGTAGAAAGGAAAAACATACTTAAAGGTCTCACAATCAAATGCATGAAGTAATTTCAGCCTGGCCACTTCATTTAAACAGAGATGTTTTGGTTAAGTGTTTTAACAGATCATTTTGGTTAAGTCTGTCCACAGTCTTTATTCTGCAATATCAAGTGATCAATTAACGTGATGTCCAGGCCCCTCTACCTTTATTTAATTATTACTAAATGTAGGTCAGTTGGTCAGTCCAACTTTTTAAGGAACCTAGTTTCATAAGAAATTCTCTTTTGGCTTTGAAAAGACAAAAATGGGCAACAAATCTGCTTTCATTTGTCTGTTATTTTTAGAGAGAGAACTGTGTTTTCTGTATCGACTCCATATTACAGTAGCAGTTATTTTTAAAGAACTGTATTTATAGATCAGATGGAAAAGAACATTACCAATAACTGCATGCAATTTGTTTGACATCAGAGCCTTAAACGGTGCCAAATCTGCCAGATGGGAACAAAAATGAAACATAACTTATGAGATTGAAGCACTGAGTACATAGTAAGCAAAATCGCATACAAATCAATTAACTTTAGACCAAAACAACACAATTGCATTTAAATGAGATCACTGAATCATCATACCCGTAAGTCTGAAACCAAATATATCTGGTTCCTTCAATATGGAGAGAGGAAGACAACCTGGAACCAACTTAATGAGATCGCTGGTTCCTCGACACTGTTGAATATGCAATAAACGATTCGTATACCAATCTTTTCCTCTATGCTCCTCAATTAAAAAAGGCTGAAGAGATATGAAGTAGGTTCAAACAATGCTAAACATAATAGAGCAGTGACCACCTGGAACAGGCTAAACAGCATTATGTATCCAAAGATTATGCAGCAACTACTTCAAGTCATCTGCAAAAAGATTTAAACTATTCCAGGTCAATCAGGTTGTTTCATGATATTCAGAAATTTGACATTTGAAGATGCAAATGAGGTCTCAAAAAGGTAAACCTGAGAGCAGTCATAGTTGATTCATTTGATTTCCACAGTAGATTGAATTTCTCGTCCTCTATAGCTTTTCTGTAACAACCTTCAACCCTCCCTATAGGAACAGAAATAAGAATAATTAAATAAGGGATGCAGACCTTGAAGTAAATATGAGCAATTAAAGGCCAACTGCATATATAACGATTGGCGCATGTTAAAAAACATAAGTATTGCAACATGGTAAAAAACAGTGTGTGTTGAAGTTTTTTATAGAAACTAACAGAGAAATCTTTTCAAACTATAATATAAATGAACGACATGACATAGTTGAAAACTGAGTTACCATATGTGATCAAATGAAAATTGAAATTGAAGGAAATTGAATGTGCTATACATAATAGTAATAGTCTAATAGAAACCAAAACGAAAACAAAAATATATAAAAAAATCCAAAATCAAATTGTTGGTCCAATATCGGTCATTTGTAACAGCAGAGATTATAACCATTCATATATACCTAAAGAATCAAAGAACTATACCCGGATTACCAAATTACAACCACAGTTAAATCACATATCATTCCAAAGGCTTAACCTTCAAGTCATTTTCATAGTCAGATAACATCATCACACATGCAAACATATAATATCAATGATTCCAATTTTCGTGCCTATGTACACCACCTCACGTTAAGACCATGTATCTGATTAAACGTCAAGATTTCATACACAACAATCTCAGTCTTCAAAACAGTCAGAAATTTTCAGAGATTTAGCCAAAATCTCACTGACCTTGTGATCAATTGAATCAATGAAAAATTCCCAACATGAAGTCAGTTCCCAACTAAATGCAGAGCTGCTGGACCAATTCTTCCTTTGATCATCCAATATCAAATTCCTCTTTGCAACACATGAGAGTTTGAAGTCAAAGTGTTTCAAAGCTGATGCTGAAAACAGATTTTAGTAAATTCATTGTAATCTATCAGCACATATATTGACAAATCTATCCATCCAAAATTGATTGTAATAGACACTTCAAAACCTCAGTTGAATGTGAGAATGCATTGTGATTTTCACCATTGTGACTTAGTCAATATATTTATTCTCCATTTTCACATTAAAATGCTGATTTTCCACGGGCAACAAACCACGCATCTCCATTTCATACTAACATCCCAAAATGTTTTGATCCTAAACAACTCCACGGTACACAATGTCCCATAAAATATCTTTAGTACCACTTTGCCTCCACATGGAGCTTCCTTAATCAAATTAAAGACTATGCTCTCTATTCGAATGTCCAAATCTAGTGCATTCCTGTTTATCTTCCTTCTCCGCGCAGCAACCGATTATATAGAACTAAAAACTATATTTGACCGAAAACAATCTCCGCCAAATCAGCCAATTCCTCAATCCTTACATCAAGTATCTTATTTAAATTGCATGATCCTTGTCTGCTAATAATTGATCATGTGATTTCATCATCATCTCGATAGATGATCTGGATATGGTTTTTTACACCAGTAAATAACAGCAGGTGTAATCATGTACTTGTACATGTTAACATGGTAAAAATCATGTTAATCCAATGACAAATTGCAGTCGCCCCATCTGCCGAGTTAGTAAATGGAACCGACAAAACACAAACAACACCAACAACACAGACAAACCTAGACCTAAACAAACTCAAATCGCAATCACCCCACCGGCCTCATCAATCGCATAAATTCAAAGGCCGTAAGGCCTATTCCTTCTCACCAAAGCAACACATATATATAGAGATATATATATATATATATAGAGGAGAGAGAGAGAGAGAGAGAGAGAGAGAGAGAGAGAGTAGTTAGTT
>NC_020493.1:23347308-23370408 GCF_000184155.1 Fragaria vesca subsp. vesca | reverse complement strand
GAGAGAGAGAGAGAGTTAACTTTGGTTTGGAGCAATCAAAATGAGTCAACATTGTTTTGGGTCGAAAACAATTTTGGGCTGATTGGGATAAATGGCAGAAGAAAAGTCCGAGGCCCACTACTACAGTAAATGAACAGTGTTTTGAGCAACTCTGTAATAGTATATTGTAAATTATGTAAAGAACTGTATGAAACAATACAGCTTGCATTGAAAATGTCAAATATTTGTACAATTAATGGCTCTAATATGACACCCTCAAATTCAAAACTGCATCGGCTTGAACAACACAGGATTCTAGCTAAATTTGCTAACTTATATTTCCCTTGAACTAAACATTCCTATTCCTTTCCTCCTATTTCCCCCTCATTTACAAGATCAACTCTATCCTATATCCATCCCTACAAAACAGTTAGTTGTATGTACACATACATAAACTTACAAAACCCACAGAAAGCCCTCTTCCCTGGTTGATACTGCAGAAGTGAAGGATAGATATACTTGGCGGCCAAGTCAAGGGAGCCTTTAGTTTTTAGTTTCACAAGCACCAGTTCACATCACATCATCGCATTCAATCTTACTGATTCTTTCACTGAGAACTCTTGACACTTGGATGCGACTGAGCTGTAGAGCTGAGTTCTGCCGTAGGGTATCACCTGCTACCTGGCCCATCTTTGCATTTGAAGTCGTGAGAGACTCGCTTACATAGTGTATGTCTGGCCTGTACATGAACGAGGCCTAATACATTAGTGGTTCAAGATACTCAATAATTTCAACACACATTTCTTCTGCAAGCAAAGTTATTTTAGTAACTAATGCATTGGAAGTACATATTGAAATGAGAAGTGCATCAAGTATGTCATTTTGGTAATACAAACATGATAGTGAAGAATATGAATGACACCTAGTTGTTTCTTCTCGGGGAAAAAATGGAAGAAGTAAGCAATGGAAGATTACCTTGTCATCATTTCTGATTTGTGGCCGATAACCTGCCAGCAGGGAAACATAGTCCACGTCCAAACCAAGCATTCAAATCCCTGCAAATGCGCTCTCAGACCGAAGGAGAAGAAAATAACTGAAGAGCCATCAGTGCAAGGCTTCCAAGGTTATTGATGCTTTTGTAAAAACAGAAAGAACAAATGGAGCTTCTTCGCCAGGGTGTATAGTTGTTGGGACTATTGTGTAACCTTTTGGATCTGGATCCAAAACCATTTCACACGATATTTCTCGTGAATTAACATAATCTGTCCCACCAACTGATTCATGTAGGTATATATTGTAAGCAGCTCGGCGGCCTCGGGTTTTGAGTATCCTCATCCCAATATAGAACATCATTGAATCATGGCTGGATTGATAGTTTCTGAAACCAGCAACTGTTCTTGAGAAGCTCACACCCTAGGCAGAGAACATGTGAAAAAAGTCATTAAAAAAAATCTAGCAATAAAAAGATAATTATGGATAAATCTGCAACAGGGGGGGGCAATAAAGATACCTGTGTCAATGTAATGAATACATGAATTGGAAATGAGGCATCTGGCCCTGTGGCCCGCAATCGGAATTGTGGATTTTGATGCCATGTCTCATAGTCTTGGCAACCACCAGCACTATAACTTCGCCATTGGCCGTGAACAGAGTAGCGCATCTCTGGGGGATAGATACGGCAAACATATATTGATCGAAAATGAATTTGGAAGTCTTGCCAGGACATCCAGAATATGCCATCTTTTGACTGTTATAAGAAACACAAACAAAGTTCTGATAAGAAAAGAAAAGGAAGAAAAAGAAAACAGAAGTGACATCAATGAGATCAGACATAGATAGGCCATCAACGGTAACTCTGAGATAGAAACCTTTCTATCTGTCAGAGGAACTGAACGACTTAGGTAAACCCTCTGGGATTAGCCCAGGTGATGATGGGTGGGGGAAAGGAAACTAGAAGGTAAGACTAATATGATGTGGATAAACGTTACAATAAACAAACCTGTGGAATATGCTTCAGCTTGTGCTTCATCCTATCAGTCCATTCAGGCGATGAGTCAGACCAAGGGCCATTCCACTCGACTTCATTGGCCCATGGATTCCGAATCTGAATAAGCTTGTGACCATCCACCTCTCTCACCTGAGTTGAAAAGATTAGCTAGTGTGAGTGTGTGACTACCTTGATCAAAATTCATTTAGTTGCATATCAAAAGCAAATGTCAGGTGGACATTCCAACTCACCTGCAATAATGAGTAAGCATGACCTTGGACAATGCCACTGGAGGAAATATGTACATCTGAACCAGATGGACTTCCAGCACCCAGAAGAAATCCCTCCTGTTTGAAGCGCAACAACTGAGACCATAATCGACCACTCGCAAGATCAATTTGGGCCTGAGCACTCCTCATGTCAATCTCTTCCCCCGCACCTCCAGTGAGGTCTACAAGAGCATCTTGGACAAGTCCACCTTCTAAAGCTTCATAGGAGCCATGCAATTTGGCATATGCCTTCTCCAGTAAAGAGACCCACAACTCGTTACCTTTTCTGCTAGTAGCAAATGCTGGTTTACCCGGTGATTCGCATGGAATCCAATCATCAACAACAACAGGAACCCACTCACCCTAAAGAAAATTCAGGAGCAACGTTTGTTAGTAGTTTATATATAGGAAACAGAATAACTATATAGAAGCAAGAACTTCCGAAATACAATAGAGTAGAACACAAGTCAAGCCAAACATCATAAGACACAACAAATGATTAAAGAGTTTGGTCCCTGTCCTAGCTATTATTAAACAAAACTATCATTACTGTAGCCAGAAGTGAAGAATGTAAAGAATTTTCATCAGTCTATACTCTATATATAGATCCAACATACAATCCAAACCAGAATTTTAACTGAGCTTGAAAGTCTGAAGGCACCTGAATACAGAAGCGGACAGTGTAGATTCCTTCCTCGTTATATTCTGGAGTAATAATAACTTCCGATATTCGAGAAACTTCCGTCAGAACAGCAACAGCACTCAAAAACCAACAATCACCCAGTCGACCCTATTTAGAAAACAAAGTCACTTGTGGAAACTGCTGGCCAACGTAATAAGAATATTTAGATGTCAATTTCATAAAGGGCCTAACCTGACAAACATCAGAAGGATTCACAGTGCCAGAAAATAAGCAGGGCCGAGCACCAAGCCTGCTCTCTTTTACAATATCAGCAGGCCTCATCCATTCTGAAACGACCTAGATTCGCAAAAACCAAAATTTTAGGACATTTAAAATCACTCATTGAACATAAAAAGTGGTCAGCAAAGTCAGAGAAACTTACCTGCAACTTTGAGGGGGGATTTTCTGAATCTACAAATAATGATTGATCATTTGGAGGAAACTCCTGATCAGTAAAATTTGTTTCTCCTCTTGCACAGAGAGCTTCTTTGACAGCCAATTCAACAGAAAGCATACGTTGATTTATTTCTTCTTGTGTTTCCATCCTAGGTTTCCTAAATCTCCTGGCAAAAGAATCCATATCAACCAGAACTCCATCACGTTCTGACCTTCTTTTCCTCCCACTTGAATATTGCCCATCCGAATCAACTTCATCCCTATCATATAGTTCTACTTCGGCATGATCACTATCCCATTCATCAACCTAGTGAAGAAAAGAAAACAAAAACAAGAATCAGAAACAAACATCCTCGATATACAAGCATGGATATGTAATCATGTAATAAGATGAAAACCACATACTCTAGAAGGTGAATCTGCCCACTGCCAAGCATCTTCAGGAAAATCTATCATACTAGTGTCAGCTGACCCAACAGCTGCATGGAGAGCAGCAATGTCATCCTCCGTTAAGCACCTTCCCCATAAAAACACATCCATAATATGCATCTTAGACTCAGCCCCTTCACTATCTGACCTCCCAAATGCATCCATATCTGTAGGCGGTCTAACACCTACCCAAACTTCGGTTCCTAGCTCCCAAATAGTATTGCCCACATGCAATGGTAAACCGGTCTGGTAGCCATCAAAACCACCATCGAGATAGCAAGTGGCCTCACCTAAATCAGCATCAATTGTCATTGTTACCAAATGCCACCTGAAATGTAAGTAAGGACACCAGTGAGATTCAACAGCTATCAACAAAAAAGTACACATGGCTGAAAGAGCATGATTAAGCACTGATTCCCTCTACCCAACACTTAGTAACCAAAAATAAATAAAAAATCATGGTCGCACACACATGTACACACAAGGTTGTAAGAAGGATTATGCCAATATTATATTTACAAAAAACAATGCCAAGAATTTTGTTCGTAAAAGGATTATGCTCAAACCTTCCATCTGCAATACTAGTTGCACCAATACTCCATTCCTTTGCAACAGTAGTTTGTCTGTCGCCTTTAGTGATCAATCTAAGCCCAACTTGTCCAGCTTCAATTCCTTGCTCGGAACCGGCAACCAATATTTCCCAGCAAATTTTCTTTTGAAACTCAGTGCCTAATAGGCAAACAGGCCCAGACACGGGTTGAATCATCACTGCAATGGAAAAGCTGATCTTCTGACTTTGACAGATGCTGGATTCAATCTGGCCACAGTGCCTGCCACTTGTTGTCGGTTCATCGTCTAGAACGCATACAGCACCCGAAATTCCAGTCTGCCAATAGCATCAACAACAACAGTTTTCACAATTAGGGTTGGTGGCAGCTAATAGAATTGAAAGCAAAATGTCCAAGCTAAACTATCCCGACAGATAAATTAAGGAGATGTATAAAATATAAAAAATAAAATTGACATAAGGTTGAACAGGAAAGTTACAGCATATAAACCCCCAAGGACTTGGGTTTCTCATGGATTTATTGGTCCATGAGATGATCGATTACATGGTATCAGACTATCACCACATCAAACCCCTTGGAGGTTATCCATGCTGTGTATCTAATTATCTATATCAACCACTCACTCTCTATGTGTTCCCATCAGAGACAATCTCTCATATCCTAGAAAGCGACAATCTCGTGATATTTCAATCTAAAATATATAAGTTTATTCTAGAAGGCTGGGAATAATATTCCCAAATCCAGGCTACGACAAGACCAACCATCACAGAGAAACATTGTAATATGGAAGACAAGGTACTCTTAAGGCCTCTAGATCTCGTATTATTATCTCTGTGGATGCCATTAAGACTTAAATGTGTTGAATAAAGTCAAGTTAATATGAGATTCGCAGCCTTTTTTCATTAATAAAAATGTTGTTGCTACCACTTATAATGATTTAAATGAAACACTTTGATATTATATAAGACAGAACACCTGAAGTGCTCGCCGAGTTAGCTGAGCTGTGCGTATCCGACGCGCAATGCTTGAAACTCTCTCTCTAGCAAAAGAATCATCAAGAACTGAATCACCCCCTACTGCACGCACTGCAGCTGCCACAGCTGCAGCTTCCCTGCTGCCAGCATTAGGAATAGAAGAAATTAAAGACGCTTCTATCTCCTTCCATTTGCGTTCTTCCTTCTCCAAGAGAGCCTTTCTTCTCTCTTTGCCTTTCCCCTCCTCTTCACGTCTTTGCATCAAGAGTTCCTCTTCCATCTCCTTTTCTCTTAGGTAACTACAGAACAAATATATAATGACAATTAGTAACACCGAAAATGATCATAACATAGAGAATTCAAAATGTAAGAAAAGATTTCTACCTCTCCTGAATAATCTCAAACTGCCTACGGTCCTCTGGCATCCACTTTTTTATTTTCTTGGCACTTAAGTCTGCAAATCCTATGCTATCAAGAAAGAGTCTCAAGCGTACCTCATCCTAAAACAGACCAAGAACAATGTTATCAATATTTACAGTAGAACTAACATATCATAGCTTATCATAGCTGTCAAGCAACATTAGTCATAAATTACCTGTACTCGCTCTGCCTTAGCAGTCAAACCAAGCAAAAGAAGCAGATAACCACCAAATTTATCCCACATATATACCCATTCAGTATCAATCGCCTCTTCCAAAGCCAATATTCGTGCATGAGCACACATCTCTCTTCTGTGATCGATACTACTAGGTGGCTCATGGCGGAATGTCCTTCCATATCTCATTCTTCCGAAAAATGATCCTGCAACTAGCTCCTCATTTCTTAAGCGATCTCTCAATTTCATGACATCTGCTCTGGGAAGCACAAAATTTCCTGCCCTATCACGCATTATCGTGGGATCTCCAACTAAAAGAGCAGCTGAACTGGCAGACCTCTGTGGAGCCGAATAAGTTCCAGATAAAGCATTTCTGGTCTGCATAGTTAAGACAATAACTTCCAGTTACATACAAATACATCTCCATATTCAAAAAAAATTTCAAAAAAAAAATCAGCTTTAAAGATAAAGACACATCAAAGACGAGATGTTAACACATGTAAGAAGTTTATTATGGTGTAATAGTTAAATGCTAGTTAGTCTATGGTGATAGTATCTTTTAGTACTTCTTTAATATCATAGGTTTATAAGCATTTCATTTAATCTCAACAGTCAAATCCCATGTGGAAGGACACACATTGCTGATAAGAAGTAAGAAGTATTGCAGTAGCTTCAATACTGTTATGATATCCAACTGATAACTTTTAGTTAATTACTCTACTTAATCTGGAAAAAAAAAATTAATTGATCGAAACAAATGCACAATAAAGGTGGACAACACTACAAAAGAAAACCCAAGATGCAACAATAACAGCTCACCTAGGAGACAAATACTCACCCTTGGTGTAAGACAAGAGGGGTCCTCACTTCTTGCTATAGTAATTATTCAACTATGCCCAACCATAAAACCTAATATGTTAATTTGCTCGCTCTAGTAAGCTATATGTATTATTTATTCACAATAGCTTATCACAAAAACCCAAAAACTTATGCATGTTTGTTTCTTAAACAGTTAAATGTACATATGGGAAATTAAAAAACAATGCTTCAAGATAGCTCATAATAATATTACTCAGACCTTGGTGGCAGATCTAGCAATCGCTTGAACAACGGTTTCTTTACTAAGAAAGTGTACGGCATCTTCCATCATCTAGACATGAAAATGGAACATTTAGTTAGACAAAAGAACATGAGAGAATGAGAAAGAGATTCTATAGCATATAAAAACAAGTAATCTCAAGGCATTTTCACTAATGACATAAATTATTTCAATATTGCAATGTGGAATTAAGAGACAAAAAGAAAAATCTCAAGGAAACTGCACAAACCTTGAGGGTCAAGCAGGGACGAGAGAAAGCAAACCCAAAGGATACAACAAGAGTAATTGCTGATACAGCGGCACCAGCAAATGGTGGATAAATTTTCAAACTCGCAACAACACCCCAGCCCTCAGTTGCCAATGCAATCCCATAAAGCACAAGAAATGCAGCACTAATATGAAACACAAATCAAAAGTATCAGATAAACACATGGTCGAGCTAACCTGCATGCATGTCACATGCTGATACTAACAAGAGAGAAAGTTACACAGGATATCTGACAAACCTGACATTCTTTGCACAATCTGCATGAGCATCATAAACATAAACAGGGAGAACTCTTGGAGAATAAACAACAATAGGAGGTGAAAGAAGAACCTGCACCAAAGGTTATGTAACACAGAATCAAGGGGATTTAGATAATACAGATAAGGAAAAAAAAATTATAACTGGTGTGAGATCTAAAATAATGCAATTAGATTCAATTCAACTCACAGTCAATGCTCTCCCGGCAAGAAGAAACAAAAACAAAAAGTAGCCAACAGAAGCACCGACAAATGGTTTATCTGAATAAAGCGAGTAAAGAAGATAGGATTAGCATACAAGTGTTAAAAGCACGGTGTTGCAATAATAAGAGTGAATACAATTGTTTCACCTTCAAACCATCCAACAAGAAGTGCAGCCAGTGCCAAAAGAAAAGCGAGGAAACAAACAAAGAATGTCTGGGTCCTTGTCAAATAAAAGTTGTTTGAGGCCCAATGATGTATAGCACCAATAGCCAGTACAATCATGAGAAGAACTAAAAGAAATGATACCCCAATCTGTTGTCAAGTCAAACGAAGCCTGTTAGAGAGTCAACTGGTTCAACATAGATAGAATCTAGGACAAGAATCAATCATATCTTACCGTCCATGGTGTAACTACGACTATAACAGCTGATATTGCTCCGAGCAGAAGAAGAAGACCTATGGTTACAAAGATATACACACCCCGAGAAAGCTTCCAATTATCATCCTTCCTGAAAAAGATAAATTCCATAGCATTTCACCACAATGTCTAAACACAACACGCCATGGATTGCAGCCGCAAAACAGTTACAAGAAAAACAAAGAGTCACTTACCATTTATACAGCCCAGAGCACAGAGACAGAAATGCTGGAATGCAAATTAAAGGAAGTAAAGCAGCAAGGAAGTCACCCTTTGTAGGAACTTGGTCATCTCTAGATTTCACAACCTCGATGTAAGATGCACCGCAAAATGACACAAGGACAGCTGAAAAAAGAGGGAGTTCCATACAATTCTTGAGAAAACATAAAACACACTTCAAGTACCAATGATGTTTTTTAGAAGAAGAAAAAAAAATAGAAGTCTTAAAGCAAGAAAATTTAGAAAATTTACCCGTAAATATCCCGACACACACAGCAGAAAAATGGGAGAACCGGTAGGATGCAAACCATGAAACAATCGGCAGTACACCAGTAACCACTAAAGCAATCGCAGAAGCCATAGCCCAGCCAATGTACACAGATGATGCATAAGGAGATGTAAAGCTTTTCTGTTCACCCGTCCATCCTTTGTATCCCAAGTCATCCAAGGGCTTTGCAGACACTATTGTGCCAAGAGCTAGTACAGATCCAGCAAATAATGTTGTGCAGAAGACAAGAATAACACCCTGGCAAAGTACAAGATGAATTAGAATTGCCTGGAAATTCAAGTCAACTACAAATTTAAAAAGTGAAAAGAAGAAGCAAAGTGAGAAATCTCCAGAACAAATGATTCTGAATCCTGAAGGACTCAAAAAGTTTGAACATCAAACTACATCAATGCCATTTTAGCTATTACCACTTAAAAATAAAGCCTATGTATCCATATTCAGCATATAAGATATCACTTCATGGTCCTATGTACATACTGAGAAATGACAATTATAGAGCTAAACTGTTGTCTCTAGACCACCACCCTTCATACACCATAATTTACATGCAATTGCTCCAGATATTACAATTTAGCTTTTGGATGTAGTATTTATCATGATTTATATATCTTAAATGAACAACACATAAAGCAGTGAGATATAAGCACAACCAAGCCCACATCAGACCATGTCATGCAGTTGATATAGAACGCCAAAACCCAGTAAGAGCCAAAAACTAACAAATTTACAGTACTCAAAGGCTCACATAAAACTTAATGCGAAATGCATGGAGTAACAACCTCTTTTGTTCCCCGAATTTGTTGGTTCCCTGCAGAACCTGCACAATGTAATTGAGGAACCCAAAATTGGTAGCCATTACGGTTCCATGTTGGAATGGCAACAGAAAGGCATGCCACCATGACGGGAACAGTCAATGACAGTCCCAGAAGAACTGATGATTTGCTGCAAAAGAAAGAGCAGATGTTCAATGAAACAGGAAACAAACCAACCCACTTAGTGGCAGTTCCTACAACACAACTTCGAGAAAGTAATTGGACAAAAAACCAGATATAAAATTTATATAAATAAGTGAAAACAAGGTATTTACAATTATATTATGGTCATAAACAGTTCACAGGATGACAGTACAGTACCATAATATTGGGCATTAGAAAAATTGGTATTTTGCTTATTACATTTTGCAGAAGGTGAATGAGACGAATGAGCATTTTGACAGGAAGTCCACAACAGGAAAAAATAAAAAATAAAAAAATAATAAATTCCAAATAAAAATATGCAAGAAAGAATCAAAATAATCTAAACTCCAAACACCTATCCAAACCAGAATTCCTAAACTTAAGTGCCTTCTAAATAAAAATAAATAAAAAAGCTGAAACAGTTTCCCCAAATTAACACTCCCAAAGCACATGGACCCTCTTAAGACTTCAAAAATCTCCAATTCATGTTCATCTAGAGGCTTGATGACTAGAAACTGGTTTGGCAAGAGAGAGAATCCCTTTTAAGACAATATTATAAAGAAAGGTTGCAAGACTCCTTTACACACGAGGAAGGGGGGGAGGGGGGGAGGGGGGGGGAGGCATCTTCTGTTCATTCAGACATCATCGATCCTTTCAACAATCTTTATCCAATTTATACCAAAAAGTTGTTAAGTAAGCGCACTTTCTCCACATGTTGATGTGCCATATGCTCCATAAAACAGTAGCAGAAGGACAAATAAATGTCCGAATAAGAAAAATAAATTTTATTCATATATAAGAAAACTTTAATTGAGTGATTAAGTGAAAATAACATACCTCAAGAAGGAAAGCAATAATCCAACACAGGTGCTCAGCAGCCAAGCAACAAAACCATACTGAAGAAACATGACATTTTAAGAGTCAATATAAGCAATAATATAACATTTTTCAGACCCAAAAAAGATAAATGTCACAGTACAATCAGCAACACGAGCAGAAAAATATCAAATCCATCATCCAAACAAAATTACAATATCAAAATCAGTGGGGGAGGGAGGAGGAAGAGATGAAAGGACAGCACCAACTTCCAATCCAATAAAATATTACAGCACGGTATGTGGTAAATACCTTGCGCGGCTTAGAGGTCATGACCATTTCCTCTGCTTGAAGCGATCGAAGAAAAGCCATGATTGAACAGACGACAGGAGATAACAGCAGCACCGCAAACCCAAATTCAAACTGTAAGGATAAAATTTCGTAAGTGTTCGTACTGGTATAGTTAACTACATTGTCGCATTTATAGAACAAATTTACAAACTATACTATAAAAATGTAGAGTTAAACTAGCCCTTACTCACCTGTTGATGGGTCGCATTTATTATTTTGATTATCTTTGGACGGACAATTGCCACAGCAATTGTTTCAAGGATGAAAACAAAACTAAAGAGAACCCATGCTCTCTCTGGAGTACCTACTACATGGTGCAAAACAAGCCTAGATAATTGGAGCCATTTTTCAAGCCCATGAAGCCTCAGTTCTTCTGATAAAGATATTTGATTGGGTAAACCATTATCCACACTATTTGAGTCAGCTATGGTGATATCTGTATTGTCACGATGATCTCTATCAGCATCCAAACTGCTTCTTTGAAGTAATGCCAGAATGGTTGGATCCAAGCTCTTCTCCTTCAACATCATAGCAAAGTTAGGATCCAATCCTTTATCCTGCAAAAGATTAACTAGTTCAAGGTCACCTTGTCTTCCCCTCTTCTTTAGCATAGATGTTATCCTGGGGTCATTCAACCTTTCTTGCAAAGCAAAAGCTAAATTCAAATCCAAAGTTTGTTGATTTGCAGAATTTGATGCACTGGATTCACAGCCTTGGCTTTCAAGACCACTGCTAGAACAAACCACCAAGGTGCTACTTTGATCGCAATTTTTGTCAGTAAAGGACGTTCCCACTTCCGGCTCTTGGATTACTGAACGACAGGAGCTGCTACACAATGCTATACTAGGCCTCCCACTATCTATGCTTTTATCACTATTAATCCCCTCATGAGAACTCGCAGTTCGTAATAGAACATTACTCCAGTTATTAGCATCAACTGTGCTCTGTGTTGTGCTCCTGTTACTTGCTTCAACAACATTACCGAGGCAACCTGCTTCAACACTACCACTACGTTTCATGCTTGAGCCACAACCTTCAGACGAGCTTGATGAACTGTTATGTTCTTTTTTGCGGAAACCCTCTCTCAGTCGTATCACAGTACTCTGTAAGGCATCTCTCCTTGCAGCCAATGGGTTTGTTACAGATAAATGACGAGAAACAGAAGCACCTAATAAAACAGATGCTACAACTGCATAACTAATGCAGTGCCCCAAGTACCTGAGAAAAAGAAATGGCAATATCTAAGACGACCATGAAAAACCAAAGCAGTGGCATTACAATTAAAGTATCACTGATGCACGAACCAGTAGTGAACGCCGAAGCAAATGAGAAATATTCGAGATGTTCCAGCAACAAATAACGCTGCAACACGACTGTTAAGGAGTTCAAACCCATATAAACACGCTCCCATGTTCCAATCTACAGCATTATTGATGAGAGAAAATTAGTAAATAAATCTCATGTGATTCATACAAATAGATAAACCTGGTGATTTGATTTACCAAGAATTATCACAGCAGCTGATGTAATGGCTCCAAGCCAACGTGAGTCCTTTGCAGTAAGACCATACAGGATTGAGTACACAAGAAGAACTACAAGTGAGCCAAGGTAAAGAAGCCCAAGATGTGAAGCCCTACAATCAAGTAGCGAAATGGGAAAATGAGGAAAGTAATTGAACAAAATTCTAACAACCCGAAAGAAAAAATGCATTACATAAATGCACAAGTCTGTTATAAAAACCAACATCAATGAGACATGAACAACCATGCCATCACCCTCTTAAGGAGGGGCAAAAACCTGGAGAAAGTTCACATAGTCTAATAAGATAAGTAGATAAGATCTAGAACTTCTTCTTCTTCTTTTTTTGAAAGCGAGTTCTAGACCATTTATTAACTGCAAAGGTGATCTACTGACCATCCCCTTTCATCTGGAATAGTTTTCTATGTGCTTATAATGATTATTTAGATCATTCATTGACTGAAAAGAGATCAGTTCCCCGTCCCTCTTTTATAATGAATGTTTTCATTCAAACCAAAAAACTTCAGAATATCAACAAATCACTGTGAAAGAGGCACGCTATTCACTGTACAAGCATTAACTTCAGAGTTGGACTACCAACTCCTAACGAAGAACAAAAGGCGATAACTGATAAAATAAAACATGAACATAAGGGGCCTGCCTGCTAGATTGTCGAGGATATAACTCATTTGGATCTGGTGGTTCTGGTAAACAAGCCACAGGACCCACTTCTATACAATCAGAATAAGCAAATTTGTATGCCTTCCTCACATACTCATCTACATCTAAGCCATTTCCTGCACATATCAATAGAGATTACAGGAGGAAAACACTAGCAGAAATTACAGATTATCACTTCAATTGGATAATCGTATAAACATCTTTCAGTTGAGAAACAGAATGCATAAATATATACACACACACACACACACACAAATTAAACATGATAGGATTTGCAAGGTACCATTGAACACCATTCTACAGATAAAGAGCATGTTGATTGCCAAGGCAATTGCTGATACACCAAAAAAGAAACCGGAAGGAGAATACCGCTGAGATGCTTTTGAACCAGCTGTAACATATACAGCACATAGTTCATAGGCACAGAGAAGAGCAACGGCAAGAAGAAGAAGAATAGCAACAGCCCCTGTTAAATATAAGATTTCAAACCAAGTTTAATACTTACATAAATATGTACAAACTACAAAGACAGTATGAGAACAGAAATATGAAAGCAACAACTGAAATATTTCAAACCATAGAATTAATCGAACTAGATCCCCAACACAACCTTTAATTATCTAACTATATGTAAGTAACTTCCAGATGAGTACACACAAACCTATCAAGTATCCATCATTATTATCCCATCGACCCATCACAACCTGAATTTATTGAGCACTGAGTCACTGACATTCTTTTAACTATTTCTCTAGTTATTTACACTTTTAGTGGACCGGCAAAAAGGACCAGAGATAGTCAGCCTCAGCTAACAATGTTTATTCACTTACAATGTATGCTGAACGGATATGTGCCATAATTAAGTCATCAACCATATGGCGGCCAAGGCACCATTTGGAATATCAACTCTGTGTTCATAAAGGCAATACCTTGCTGGGCTTCATTCTTATTATCTTAAGAACTTCAGATCTTACGAACTCTTTGTATTTACTAAACTATCATATCAAGAAAAATAAAGTTGATAAGTAGGAAAAGGTCCAGGAAATACTTACTTGAGCTCTGCCATTGTGTTCGCCACCAGAGCATGATTGAATAGAAAGCCAGTAGAAGAGCAGTACCAGCCATAATTACAGCCAGACCAATTATATGTCGATCCAATATTAAAACTAGCCAGCTTCCCCAAATGATTAGTACAAGAACTGGAGAAATGACAAGAATCCATGCCGAGAGCGAGAGAAAACCACATACTATATCCAGCTGGGGACCATGTAAGATATCTGGCCATTTCCTGGCGAATATCCAACTGAAAAGACAAATGGAGGTGACAAAATTATAATGGAAGTTAAAGCCACAGTGATTGAAAGAAAAAAATGATTGTATGATTTGTTTGATACTCTAAGCATCCAAACTTAAATCAACAACATCAATTGACAAAACAAACACCGTCAATGGTCATGATAGGGTAGATAAGTACATAATTAACGTCATCATTAATTTAAAGGAACGACTAGAAGCTTCCAAAGTATCAAAGACACCAAGCTATTTTCGAATCAGCATTAATAAAGAGTGTACCAGATATGACCTATTCATTATTCCTCACTCAGTAATACGGTCAGAAAAGAAACACAACTTTCCCTCTAAGACAATGCCTCTTTGATGGAATTCGTAGTTTATCATTTGCTAACCAACCTTGTCAAAAACATGATTAAAGACAGGATAAATCCAAGTTTTTGGCATCCATGGAACTGTTCCACTTGTACAATATAAAGCATCTAAGATTGTTTGTGCTCCAGCAATGCAAACCCTCCAATAGGAAATTAATCCTTAATTCACAACTTCGGAAGAACAAACCATGCCGATGTATCAGGAAAATGAGGGTCGGGGTTCAAAATATCAGCCGATAGTCCAATATATTAGCAAATATTTCCTTTTCAGAAGGGTCAATATTTCGTCTCTCAATGAAAGCGCTCCTTGATTCCGATAAACAAACATTTCTTTCCTTCAGTTTGAGTCGATATCCTCTAAATTGAGAAAGATATAAAGCATGCAAAAGGAAAATATTTTGACAAATCATTTGGACCCATTACCATTTAATTTAAATGTGTGATACCAAAAATCTTCCCCGCGAAGTTAATACAACTCTAAACTTTGTATCCTTACCACAATAAATAACTTTATTGTTGCAGATCTTGTACACTAAACTTTATGAAGGTCTAACCAGCAACATTACAGTTAATACTCGGTTTCCAAACAAAATCGGATATAATAGGGAAGTAGATCTAGTACCCAGTTGTGACTACTGTGATAGAGAGTTTTCAAGGCAAAGTCAGATAACAACAAATGACAAAACTTGTGCACTCCTAATCTTTCACTAACAAAAATTATACACCATATCATCATGACTGCCCAAGGTTTACAAGCTCGGTACCCTCCAGGAACCAAGTGAGTCATGTTTTCTCAACAACCTGGGAGAATTTCCTAAAAAACAATTCCCAAAACTAGATACTTAATGCACCCTAATCCTCTAGTTTATTTTGGCTTTAAGCAGTACAATGACGAAATCTTTACCTAGTTACAGTTCAGGTCCGTACATTAAGAGTACAATAGTGATTAAGGTAATGCATTTGATCTATTAGTCTTAGCAAATATAGGAAGAATCTTTTTCCACCACCTGATCGGACTTGGTTCAAAAACCAAAAATGTATACTCGGCTGTTAGACATCTTAAAAATCAACCAGCTGAGTTAGAAAACATAAAAAATCTAACTCCAGAATTATCACTCCTTCACACCCAAATCTGTCACAACCAAACTCTTCTTGGAGCCCCCAAATTAACCCGAAAATTTCCAAACTTGCATACTGATTAATGAATGTACCCCTCCTTAGCCCGAATCTATAAAAACATTAAAACCAATAGGCAACCCACAATCTACATTTGCCACTGCTATCATGCAACACTAACTAAAATACAGTTCCAATGCATATATGAACAAGTACATCAAAGCAACCATGAAGTACAATCCAGTAGCATAAGTTAAGGCAATGCATTCAATCTAGTCTAGAGTGTTGGCAGCTATAGCAATTCTCGAAAACTTGATGGAAGTGAAGTTACCTGTAGATCCTCCAGGGCCTCCAATTGACAAGCCAGAGTATAGAAAAGGAAGCAGAACCCAGAACGGAGAAAAGGGTTCCTGAAATCAAACATGCGAGCAGCACGTGACGCTCGTCTCCTTCCATGGCTTCCTTCTCTCCTCACTTAGATAACACATGCATTTCCCCCCAACTTCCTTATTCAGTGGAAAGACTCCAACTTTGCTAATGAGCTGGGCACCCAGTGGCCTCAATTGGCTAGAATGGCAGTGAATTCAGGGGAAATGGGTCATTTTGGGAACTGATTACTAGGGTTTGGAGGTGGGCATGGAGGAGGAGCTGAACAAGAGTGAAAGCTCAGGTCTTGGGGGTCAACAAGAGGAGAGGAAGAAGATGATGGGATGGGAATTAGGGCTTGTTTGGTTAAAAAGATTTTGGCTTTATGTTTTGGTCGTTTTGGGTTTTCCAGATGGAGAAAGAGTAAAGATTAAAACCCTACTCACTGAGAGAAAGAGATGTATGTTTTGTGTGAACTGTTAAGTGAAAAAAGGAGATAGCTTTTTCAGATAGAGAGACACAGATAACAAAAACTGAAATTGTTTTCAATTTAAATTTTAAAAAGAAAAATCAAAAAGTAAGGAGAGTGGCCATAAAATAACAGCTATCTCTGTGCCCCTGAGGGAATGATGCTCACTTTGGGACTGTGCGCGTGTGAGACACGCGCCGATTGAGTGGAAGGAGAAGTCTCGTTGGGGATAGATGGCTACTGTCTATTGGGAGGTGGTGTGAGGTGGTTTGGAGTGAGAGTGAGAGAGTAGGAGTGGGAAATTTCAGGGCTCAATTTGTCACCATATTCAGACAAGAGAACAAAGCACGAAAATTCAATAAGACTTACCACAAAAGGGGCCACATTTATGAGTTTAATATATTAAGGGAGTCAAGATTGTTTGCCATGGGAGTGATTTCTTGAGTTAGTAGGTGTAGAATAATGTGGTTCCTACTACAGTATTTGTTTAATTAGGTAAAGAATTAGAGGAGGCTAGTATTTATATATTCTTGTGATTGACTTATGCCCAGATTTGGTCTTTCACAGAAGGAGAAGGAGGAGAGGAGCAAACTTCAAAAACTAGATGTGCTTTTGAAATGAGGTGTCCAGTCTTTGCTGCTATGTCAAATCATATGCAAACAAAACCAGAGCTAACTGTCAGCTGCACAGTTCCCCGATCTGGTTTTGGCTGAGAGCTTGACTGCCTGAGACCATTTGAACCTGGAAGGTCCGGAAGATTTCGAGTTGTTAGTTCCAAGCAGTAGCTTGACCACCATTAATGAAATGTAAAAGAGCTTCCCATTTTGCAGCAAAAGGCAATATTAATTTAGTTGCGTGTTTTGCCACCTCATAAACCAGTTTACTCATTTTATACTCTTTTCACACTCATTCTTATAAAGTTATAATTTTAATTATAAATTTACTTTATTCACCAATTAACAATACCTAAAAGAAATTTCTCTCAATTATACTTTGTTCATTTGTTCATCTTACATTCTCTTCATATATTTTGTCAAATTTAGATTTGCTCAAGGTAAGTAAAATCATTAAGTGAACAAAAATTCACATGAAATTATAAATCCAAGTTAAAAAACAAGAAAAGACTCTCAAATTTAACAACTCAATGGTATTAGTCGATATCAAATTCAGATTTGCTGAAGGTAAGTAAAATCATTAAGTGAACAAAAATTCACATAAAAGTATAAATATAAGTTAAAGAACAAAAAAAAACTCTCAAATTTAACAACTTAGTGGTATCAGTCGATATCAAGATGCACAATGTACTAAATGTATCTCTAGTAGCAACGTCTTTCATACTTTTAAGTTTCTTGAACTGATATATACATTGTTCATACATACAAACTATACAGTACAGTAGTTTGTCTATAAGAATTTACATACAAAGTTGACATGGGAAATATGAGTAAAAAAATAGACAAATCATCAACAAAGAAAAAAAAAATACAAACATTTGACCTCATATTCAGGTTAAATGCTAGTGTCTTCAGACTCATGACCTAATATAATAAATCTGGGTTAGAGTTATGAAATTTGTGTTCATCCAAAATAAAAGATAAAAAACAAAATTGTAATTTGTAACAACTTATTATCTCTTACTGTAATTTTACATCATGATATTTTGGTATTTCAATAAATCAACAATGTGAGAAGTGAACAAAGTGGTTTATAGGGTGACAATAGACGCACCCTATCAATCTTCTGTAAATAATTTCAAATGTAGGCCGTGCTGTGTGGCTATATACTTTTTCTTTGATGGTTTAGGGGTCATTACTCTTAAGTCTGTGCAGGAAGCCCTATAATGCCAAGAAAAGACTTGAGGTAAAATTACAGTATATATTGGGTTGTAAGAGATGGTGTTGGATTTCAGTAAGCTAAGAACTCTGGCAAAGATGAAAATTGCAGATCGAAATTGGGTGGAGCTGCAGATTGTTTATCACCTCACCTTTTGGTACAACAGAAAAGTTGCGTATAGGTGTAAAATGGGAAATGGATTGAAAATGAATGCCAAACCCATTACATGTTGAGCAATACGGGCTTCATTTAGGGCCTCAGTTGGTCTTAAAATTGAAGAAATGGCTGAAATGCATATACTTCAAGAGTATGGTCATAAAGTCGTAGGTTGACCTTTTTGAAATTAGAATCCTAAAATACGTATGTGATCAAAAACGTAATGGATCCCCTAGATGCAAAACTAGTTGAAGGAGAACATAGACCTCGATCATCATCTCTTACATTTTCAACCAAAAAGGTGATCATGGAAAACAGGTTTCAAGCTCATTAGCTCACAACACATTGAGTCATCATTGTTGCTCCTAACCAGGTGGCCAACCTATATTTTTCCAACAACGGTACTAGTAGTTAGCCGAAAATGACTTCCATCTGGTTCTTAAATTTATAGTCTTCTCTGCAAATGCATCTAGCTTTTTCGTGTTTAAACAAGACACGCAGCCGCTCTTTAATGGAATCTTAACTTACTTGGAAGAAGATGATCATTTTACAATGAGAGAACCTCGAATGGAATTCCAAGAGGAGCGCACTCGTATTTGTAAAATGCAAAGTGGCTCTTGGTGAGGACAATGGTGCTGGTACTGCTAAGTGCGCTAACTAAGTGTCTCTCTGGGATCTCATATTCTAACAAAAGGCGTCTGATCGAGCAGTATGGGACGCATCCACCACAGAATTGAATAAAGGACTGTCATCCACTCACATGCAGAATCTCATCCCAACCTAACTTTTCCCAAACAGCATATTCTTGACTCCACCACCCAAAATCAAGTTTGAAATATGCAGGAACAATCCATATAAAAATGGAACGTAAAAGAGAGCCTTTTCCAAGCAAAACCAGAAGCAGATATTAGAGTTGTAATGCTCAAGATTGGATAAGAATTAGGACCCGAGAGAAACTGATTCCATTCATTCATCAACTAACAAGCAACTCCAAGGAGATCAAGGAGTATACAAACAAATAGAGTACAGAGCTAGAGTTATAAAACAGAAAAGGGCCTCTGTTTCTTTAAGCTTTTGAGAAACTTGGCCACTTCCTTCCTTCCTTGCTTCCTTGCTTCCTTCCTTCACATCCACCCACTTACATGGAGAGATTCTTTTACTAAAAAACAAAGAGTCAAAACTTGCCACTAGAGAGAGAAAAAGGGACCATCACATGATTTACTACTAGACCAGTGCCACAGCCCAACCTAAGAGTGAAAAAGGGTATACAGAGGAGAAGAGAGAAAAGGGTATTACACTAGATTGAATGATACACATTGGGGAGGAAACCAGATGGTGAAAATGGTTTCTTAACTACTTCATGGGCAATTTGAGTTTCTACCTGGTCCTCCATAGTAAAAGTAGTGACCCCAATCCCCATTACTTCCTGTCTGAACATCATAGCAATTTGACTGCTCAGTGAAGGTGCCTAACCCTTTGGGGGCTTTGAGATTATTGGAGCTATCAACAACTTGAATGTTCCTGAAATAACTTGATTTTCCAAAACCCTCCTCTGGGAAACGACCACTGCCCATTTGAGTTGAGGTGTGCCGGCCGTCCGACTCTGAATTTACAACCTCACCTCCCCACTCAATCATGGAAGCACTGTCGGCCAAGTAGGAGAACAGGAAAGAAGGCCAATATCCCAACACATAGTCATTGCCAAACTGCATCCACCAATGCCCCTCCTTTGGATCCTACAAAATATACAAGTTCATCCCAGGTGAGTATAAAACGGTAAAGAAATTAATATCTACTAATTTACTGCAAAGGTGATCCTGGCCTAAGCAAAGGAGTGCCAAGCTAGAAAAGCCTGGCAGTGAGAAACAAGATAAGGTCCTTTTCACCTTCACCCATGACATTCATGCAATGAAAGGTAGATGAAAATTGGGAATTTGTCAATGTCTGGCTTGCACAAGCAATAGTGTCCTTTTTATCATCTACAGTGATGGGAATCAGGGATCCAAAAACAAAATGCCAAAGAGATTCATAGCATCTGATTTCTGATCCCCACACCCAACATCTCAGAGAACTTCACATCATTGAAGATGTATTTCCTCTTTAGCAATTTCATTTCTCTTTCCACTCTTTTACACCAAACTATTATGTTAGCCTTTGGTTTTTACCTTCCACACAAGTATACTGATATCATATTGGGAAGTCCGGAAGCTTGACACAGGAGAGATGCTTGCACCCATTGCTATTTCACTGTTGATCTGAATAAACCCTGAGCACAGAAGGTTGTAGCAACCAGTGGCTTGATATGCATCACTCTGTAAACATAGCCATGAAAGTTAGGGAAAGGCAACAAGACAAGGGAAGAGAGCTCAAAATGCAGACACAAATATAAGTAAGTGTAAGTATTGTTTAGAAGCTTACAGTCCAACACACAAATATAAGTAAGCGGAAGCATTGTTTAGAAGCTTACAGTCCAATAGGTAAACAGTCTGGTGTTGTTGTCACCATAGAGGTCTGGGCTGACCTGTTGTTATGCATCAACAAGTATCAAGATCAATAATTCAACTTCAGAAAAGAAAAAATAAGGACTCAATCATTTCTGGCCTTGAGGAATAAGGTGAATAAAAAATAGTACCTGCCAACCAGCTTCAATGCTGTTCAGGTCTTCACCAAAAGACCCTCCTAATATCCAAAGCTGAGACAAGCTGAACTCATTAGGCTGTTGAATCTTGGGCTCCCAGACATTGATGGTTGCTTTTGCTCCATAATACTTGTCTCCATTTACATAGGCAATTGCATGCTAATCATTCCCAACAGAAAATGAACAGATCATTAGAAACAGAATCAAGTAAACTAGTGAAAGGAACCCCAGTGCAAGACACCTAATTTCTTTCAAATGTACACAAAGCTTTAATCTTTACCTGATGACCACTCTCATTGACAAGATCAGGATCTGCAGATTTTGGAATGGTTTTCTGCTTCTTCCTCCCATATCTTTTGACTGAGCTTGCTCTGAGAATATCATCTTTCTTCGTCCTCCTCACGGGTATGGTATCTTCAGGGCATCTACCATTCACATGCCACAGCTGGGTGTTTGGCTTTTCTTTCGGTTTTTCAGCTACTTTGTTTTCTTGAAACAAGCCTTCTGGGTGGTAGTTAGGCCTCATCTAGTCAACCAAACAGATCCAAAACACTTAGAAACAAAGCACAAAACAAAAGGAGAAAAACAATAAAGGTTCATGGTGGAGGAAAATGAACCTGAATTTTGTGGTCTTTGAGGAAAGGGTGATCAAAAGCAGGTTGCTGAGAGATGTGAACACAGTCTATTATATCACCATCCGGGCTCTGATAACAATCAAAAACCAGAATATAATGTTAGATCTTAGATAACAAAAGCAGTGTGCAGTATGATTATGAAATGCTTCTGAACAACTAACAATGAAGATATTACATTTTAAGTCTGAGGCAACTCAGTTAGAGCAAAAGAAGTCATATATGCTATGCCTGGTCACTGAGACAGTGTTTCATCATAACAATGAGACTTAAATCTCACAATAACGCCTGAAATTTTGTTTTTCTTTTCATTCTGCTGATTTCCATTATTGCTTCAATAACTCTCTTTAAAGGGAAATCATTGCAGAGTGAGAGAAAGCAAGGAATCAGAAAATAAAATCATTGCTTTATAAAAAAAAAAATCCAGGAAAAAAAACAGTGGAAATCACATAACCGAACCAGAAGCCTACTCATTTGCAGTTACACCCCATTTGATTTCTGGGAAATCAACAAGGACAAACCATGAACACCTCCCAGGAATGAAAACACAAACATTTACCCCCACAGCCATAAAACCCACTTTTCATTCAAAAGAATGGAACTTCAAGTATAATATATTTGCCCTTCACTTTTCACCACTTTCCCAGCAACCAAAGAAAGCAAAACCGAAGAAAGTCCAATGAAGAAAGAAGAAGATAAAGTGAAAGAAATAGAGAGAAAACGGAAAAACCTTGATGCTTTTCACAGCAGGCTTGTTCAAACGGTTGAGGTGCTTCTGGACCTCAAGCTTCTGTTTTGATGAAGCAGTCAATCTGGCCTCACAGCATAGAGAGATGAACAACAACCCCCATAAGCAAACCAGCACTGGTAGAGCTACCCTAGACCTCCCTCTGCTAAACTGAGCAGAACCCATTTTGCAAATCAAAAGACCCAACGGCTCAAAATCAAAGCAGGGCTCTTTTTCTCTCTCTCTTTCTCACACAAACACAGAGAGGAACCACACTACAGAAACAAGCCAGTAGTGCAGTTTCAATTAGAAGTGAAGCACATTGAGCATCACTGAGTTGTCTCAAAACCCCAAAATGAAAATGAAACTGACCAAGGTGGGTGTGGTTCTTCACACAACACTCCAATAAAACCGACCACCACTGCCTCTCTCTCTCTCTAAAAGAACCCACTTTGGCACTTTGTCGTTTTCTCTCTCTACTTTCTTTCACATTTCAAGAACTGCACATCTCTTCCTTTCTTGTCATTTTCCCTCTCTTCTCTC
>NC_020493.1:23270851-23347288 GCF_000184155.1 Fragaria vesca subsp. vesca | reverse complement strand
CCTTCTCTTCTCTCTCTCTCTCTCTCTCTCTACACCAAGTAAATAGCAATTGCCCATTCTCACTTTCTCTGAAAATTAATTTAGACATAATGGTTTTCTTTTCTATTTTTAGGTCTACTGCACGAGCACGGGTAAAGGGAAATAATTTCGAACGAAAGATGGCTTCATTTAGAAAGAAAAGGAGGGGATGCTAAATTCTCTCCCGAGCCACCCTCTGTGGTCTTTACTACCCATTTAATGCTAATGATGAAAATTCAATGTGTTTAATTTCGTATTTGACTATATATTACTTATGATATTTAATTAAAAGATTATTTTCTTATCTGATTTTTCATGTTAATTCAATATTATTTACATGTTTAAATCTCGAATTTCAACACTTAAGTATAAGTAATACGGAGCCTAACACATGATTTTTCTAACAAATAGTGATCAACAAGACTGAGAGCAGGTCAACTGGTCATATTCAAGTGATCAGCTAATGATATGTGTGTCGTGTATGAAACCCTAAATATCGAAAATTTACTTTTTCTTAAGAAAGTAACTTTAGCTTGAGTGAATATATAATGACCAAAAGAATTTTGATAACTTATCAAAGTTTATGGACTTCATTATCATATTGTTAAATCTTGACAGTTAAATTACATACATTCGTATGTTAATGTGTTATGACTTGTGACATTTAGGAATCCTATATGAACCTGGTTAAGTTAGTAAATACGTGAATGTGGTTAAGTCTCAATTCAAATTCGATCACAATTTGTCATTAAAGTTGTGTGGGATCACCCAATTTGTAATTTTTCTAAAATCTACATGTAAGCTAGGGAGGTAAGTTAAATTTTTACGTTATGGTTTTTGAGTCGCGGTTGTAAGTTTACACTAACACATGACTTTATTCTCTCCAAAAAAATATTCTAAGAGAACAAGAAAATTGAAACTTTTACCCCATGATACAAATGCATGGAGTGACATAGGAGTTACTACCCCACGGGCTACAACTTGGGGGTTGTCGTTTGGGAACCTTGCTCTTTGCCCGGTCCATGAAACATCTTTTCAGATTCACCATTTTACCCTTGTAGTCCCACAAACCAGAACTCTTTTTTTTTTTTTGGAGAAAGTATAAGATTTATGAAGTTGCCGGTTCGTGACCAAATGAAAATGAAAGAGGATAAATACAAGCGTTGGCCTATCATTGAGTGTTTGATTTCTTCATGCTTGGAATCGAATGAGTTATTTTTAGTCATAGCGGGGTCACCAGAAATGATAAATTGCATAATTTAAACCATATTAATTTGGAATCCAATGAAAATTGCTCGTGACCAACCAGAATAAAATACCATATCATCTGCTAATTGTTTTAAGAGATTCTTAGAAATAAAAATGAGACTTTGAGCAGTGAATGAAGGAGATGGGAATCCTTAACAGCGTGGAGTCTCATCCACGATCGTGTTTTTTTGTTATTCTGGACAAAGATTCTTATGTTCCATCCAATTCTGCAAATCATTTTATAATGCCCATTAGCATAATAATACGTTTTCAGTCAGTGGATGGCAGTGGTTTGTGTTCGTATTTTATTTAGTGAAGCCAATTAAGCAGATTAAATATGTGAATCGGGAACAATGGTCACCAGTCACTTAAACAAGGTCTGATGTGTTCAACCATGGAAATGCGCAATTTCCCAATTCGTCAAAATTTGACAATTTTTTTATGTTAAAAGAAATGAATTATCAAGCTAACGGTAGTTATGAATTATTAGCTCTTGATTTCTTTCTATTGTAATTTATTTTTATTGACAAGTTCACTTGCAATTGAGAATAGTCGTGACTCCGAGATAGACAAGTGAAAATTAAGCAAAGAAATGAATCAGTATCAATTTCAGATAGTTGATTCTTAAATTCATCTTTCTAATTTATAATCAAACTCATGATTATGTAAATATTGATTTTTGATAATGAGGTGAGACATATACCGATTTTGTTTTTTTCATGAATACTTATAATTGTTATAATTCATTTATGTGCTAATAAACGCATGAATGTGATTACCCATAATCATTTCATTTCATTTTAAACAAGTAAATGTGTCATAGTAATAGGATTTGCCTGCAGCAACGCACGAATGGTGTCTTTTTAATCTCCCATGTGTAATTTTGTTCTCGATCTCCCATGTGTAAATCGGAGGCAGACAAGTGAAATGAGCGAGGAAATGAATCAATATCAATTTTAGATAGTTGATTCCTAAACTCATCTCTTTTTTCATATGGTTGATTCCAAAATTCATCTATTTCATTCGAAATCAAACTTCTGACTATGCAAATATAGAACGAGGTGAGACATAAACCGATTTTGATTCTTTCACTTATTAGTAAATGCATGAATACTTATAATCGTTATAGTTTATTTAGCTAATAAACGCATAAATGTGATTACTCTTAATCAATTCATTTCATTATAAACAAGTAAATGTGCCGTAGTAATAGGATTTGTCTGCAACAACGCATGAATGATATATTCTCGATCTCCCATGTGTTATTTTGTTATGTATTCATTACATTTTCCTCAACAATTAACACTGATGAAAATTGTGTGACATGGACACATGGTATCTTCGCTAGCTCGACTGCTAGCACCAGGCCAGGGATAGGGTTTGATGAAGTCCTGGTCGAGTAGGAATCTCAGTTGGTTGATTCTGTGTTGGAAACGAGCTCAGCCAGAGTACGTACATGCATAAGCAACATGTGGTATGCTACATCCAAATTGGAGGCCGACGGGAGTGATATGCATCGAGTGTGCGTATACGAGTGCAATTTGCGCAAGTACTGGTGTCTGGTCCGGTGGAATGCACATGCGAATTATTGATGGACATCTCTCTCTCTCATATATATATACGATACGTACCCACCCAATAATGATACCATATATATACGTACATATGAAATGTGCATGTGCCATACCCCCTGCACCTTGTCCTTGTTCATTTATCAGTTGGTTCTAACAGCAGGCCAAATTAGGTCGATTAAATAAGCATGCACAAGCTAGTCCGTTATTAAAATTTTGAAATAAATCTTGTGGATTAATTATTATTAACTCGTACTGCTATACCCAGCAGAGCGCAGAGTGCAGATGATCCGACTGACAAGCTAGCCAGGGAGCAGCATACTGAAGAAGCACTCCTAAAATATTTGAATTGAATCGACTTATTTATTTGAGTGATTGAACTCCATGGTATATGTTACCATTTATTTATGTACGTATGATTGGATAGAGCTGCTAGGTAGGGCTAAGACGGTCAGTTCATTACAAAAACTGTCTCCTCCCGATGGCTGGCCGGGAAAGACGTCTCACTAGTTCACCTGCTCGATCAATATACTGCTAGCTAGCTTCTTCTTCGATCTCTCTCCATATATAATTACCATTTGTACGGCCGGGCCGGAACGTCCACCTTCAGGCCATCACTGCGACCGTGCTGGTTAGAGAGAGAGAGAGAGAGCAATATCGCATCATGGATCCCGCCGTACACGTGGAGATGGACGCCCGTGAATAAGAAGGCATCGATCACGAGGAGGATGCAACGGTAAAAGAAAAAAAGAGGGCAGGGCCTAGGAGAGAATCCAAAGCAAGCAGCTACAGTTCATTCAAGCAAGGCATCATCTCTCTCTGTCTCTGTCTCTGTCTCACTCGGGCAGAGTGAGTGAGTGCGTGGGCAAGCTTAGCTAGTCGTTAAGGGAAATTCAAAGGAGGATTCAAAACCTCCTACCCAGCGCGACGAGAGTGTGAGCGCGTGCGTGGACACGTGGTGCATATATGTCATTGCCTCCGATCCTAGCTCCGGTCCAGCTATCATCCGTAATTCCATTCCCGGCCCTGAATTGATCGAATTCAAGCTGGGATAGGTTATCTCCGTCTGCCATGCATTCGATCTCCGACCACCTTCTTCATGCATATCAATGCCGCCGTTACAGTACAATTGCAGCAGAAATTAAACACAAGCTTCCATGGAATTTTATCTCAATTTCCCACCCGTTCATTCAACGTGTAAGCTAGCTAGCTTCATATATAATTATTAATCTCCCAATGCAATCCAAATTCACAACCTAACACTAACATGTGAGATATGACTCATCATTTGTTGGCCATTATAGCTAATTACTCTCATCACAAATTAAAACCCCCTTAACTCATCATTTGCTGCGTATATTGACTATCTGATCGATCATGCATATATCGATCAAATTACTTTCGAGATTTGCTACTTTTCCATTCAAAAGTAGCTTTTCCATCGATAATATTCCATGGTCGTATTATACATGTTCTTATATATAATATATGCATTCCATCAGTAAAGAAAAAGATTTAAAAAAAAAATAAAATTAAAGTTCAAAGCTACGTGACCATGAAAAGAAAAGCCTTCAATGAAAAGCTATTTGATCTTTTTTGGCTTTTGTCCATGTTCTTTACTAGCAAATCGCGGCATACACTTAGTCCATCAAGTAAATGAGAATTTACTAGCTTTTTACGAGGGATTGATTTGTTATAATATATAGTTCTAAATGTAAAACTAGCTAGCTAGCTAGCTTTGTTTTCATCCTTGATCTGTATTTTAAATAGAAATACTTGTCGATCATTTTATGTATGGAAGAAGCCAGAGCCCGGCGGTGCATGTCTTATAGCAATTTGATGCATTTGTCGACGAGCTATGGATGAAAGACATATAGAAACATGTGAAGGCCATTTGGGTTAATTAGCTAGCTAGTGTTATTCGAAAATCAGATCCATACATACCAAGTAGAAGCCAAATTGGCGTAAATGCCTTTGTTTTGGAGGTTAGTAATATCACGGACAAATTAGGTTAATTGGGAACAGAAACAGAAACATGGAAAATCGAAACACACATATATAAACTTATTAAAGACATGTAATTCCCGATTTTAAGTCTAAGACAAAAATGCATGTTCTTAAGTCTTAATTATATATTGCATGTTGTCCACTCAAGGCCAAATTGTTGTAGGGCGATTTATCAATCCCACAACCCTTACAAAAGACTGTCGGCCGGCCAAGTTAATAAGATCATAGGACAGCCAATATAATTAAACAGGTTAATTAATTATTTTCATACTTAGATCATCAGACAGCCTAAACAAAAACACAATGGCATTGTTCTTTTGGTCTTTCTAATTCATTAGAGTTTCTACGTGAACAATGATATGTATAATTCATCAGGCAATAAGATATGTATTAGTATCCTAACCTGACAAAGATAGAACATCATCACAAAAATTGAGCAAGCTAAGCTGCATATCATTACCTAATTAAACATATCGAAGTGAAAAATTAATAATAGTGTTCACATGGTCAGTAACTGATCAAGAAGTTCATGGTCAGTCACCGTTAAATTTATATCAAAAGGTTGAAAACAAATACAACTCAACTTAAAAATAATTTTCTTCACCCTTAATCCTCGTTTGGTTCGCGAAAGGGAAAATGGTTCATTCCTCGATCTCTTTCCCATGGGAAGGGAAAGAGAAGGGGAATTAAATTTTGTAAGAATTTTCCGTTCTGATGTTTGGTAACACCAGAAAAGTTGTTAAAGAGTTGAGATTTAATATAATAAAAAATTGTGTTGTGAGTAATAAATGCAGAGAAAGAAGAAAAGAAAGTGGTTCCTTAAGATTTTGGAAGGAACCACTTTTCCCTATATTTTCTCATCAATCAAGAAAGTGTTTCATTTCTTTATGTTTTCCCAAACACTTGAAAAAAACAACTTTTCTTTCCTGATGTTTACTTTCCATGAAACAAACGATGATTGATCATAAATATTCTCTTGATCAATTACTGACTAAGTAAATACTGCTGGGAAAATTAATAGTGACAGCGTCAGGCATCCATCAGCGGCAATTGTTCTTGTACGTACGCCTTGGGCTGATTAAAGTCAATTATGGCCACCGTTTCATTTTGATTGATTAATTAAGAAGAAGAAGAAATATAGAAGATAGAAGCTTTCTATTGATTTATTTATTTCGTGGTTTTTAATTTAGTAAAGAAATTAACTGGCAAACAATATATATGTGGGACTCGATCATCAGACACAGAAGTCCATGGATATGTGAAGTTGGGTAGCACAGGACAAATGAACAGCTGCATCCGTCCACAAGTTTCAAACTCGTCGTCTGTCATCAATCAAACTGCATGCAGCTTATAATATTTCCAGTCTCTCTCGCCTAAAACAGCTAGCTAGGATTTCACATTGAACCTCAGTTCATGCGTGTCTGTCATACAATTAGACAATCCACCGGTGAATGATATATCACTCACCGACAACGTACGTTTCCATATCAACAGAAAGTTGGTAACTAACAAGATCGATGCGCACAGGTAGCTAGTCCCACCACATTACCTAATTAAACATATCGAAGTGAAAAATTAACAGTAGTGTTCACCTGATCAGTAACTGATTAAAAGGTTCACGGTCAGTCATCGTTAAATTTACATCAAAAGATTGAAAACAAAACAACTCAACTTAAAAATAATTTTCTTCACCCTTAGTCCTCGTTTGGTTCGCGGAAGGGAAAATGGTTTTTTCCTCAATCTCTTTCCCATGGGAAGGGAAAGAGAAGGGAATTAAATTTTATAAGAATTTTCCATTCTGATGTTTGGTAACGTACACCAGGAAAGTCTGTTGGAAAGTTGTTAAAGAGTTGAGATTTAATATAGTAAAAAATTGTGTTGTAAGTAATAAATGCAGGGAAAGAAAAAAGGAAAGTGGTTCCTTAAGATTTTGGAAGAAACCACTTTTTCTCATATTTTCCCATCAATCAAGAAAGTGTTTCATTTCCTTATGCTTTCCTAAACACTTGAAAAAAATAACTTTTGTTTTTTGGTGCTTACTTTTTATGAAACAAACGATGATTAATCATGAATATTTTCTTAGTCAATTACTGACCAAGTAAATAGTACTGGAAAAATTAATACTGACAGCATCAGGCATCTATCAGCGGCAATTGTTCTTGTACGTACGCCTTGGGCTGATTAAAGTCAATTATGGCCACCGTTTCATTTTGATTGATTAATTAAGAAGAAGAAGAAATATAGAAGATAGAAGCTTTCTATTGATTTATTTATTTCGTGGTTTTTAATTTAGTAAAGAAATTATCTGGCAAACAATATATACGTGGGACTCGATCATCAGACACAGAAGTCCATGGATATGTGAAGTTGGGTAGCACAGGACAAATGAACCCAGCTGCATGCGTCCACAAGTTTCAAACTCGTCGTCTGTCATCAATCAAACTGCATGCAGCTTATATATATTTCCAGTCTCTCTCGCCTCAAACAGCTAGCTAGGGTTTCACATTGAACCTCAGCTCATGCATGTCTGTCATACAATTAGACAATCCACCGGTGAATGATATATCACTCACCGACAACGTACGTTTCCATATCAACAGAAAGTTGGTAACTAACAAGATCGATGCGCACCGGTAGCTAGTCCCACCACGTTATGTTTCTTGCTTGTTTGTGATCGATCTGTGATATATATGCAAATTAAGCCCCAGCCAGATATCTGTGGTTCTGGTGTTTCTTGATTCTATCATCTTCGATGATTTTCGATTGGTGCAATTCATTTCATTCACACAAAATATCGCAATAGTCCTTCGATCGATCTATTCATGTCGAAACAGATTGTTTTGACTTGTTAGTTATTAGCTTGGAAAATATAATCTGCACGCAGCTATGCTAGCTATGCTCTTTTGGAGGATTGTATACTATATTACACAGAACAAATTTACAGAAAGAAATCGATCTTGAACGACTAGTAAAGTCTGAGGATAACTTTGTGGTGTTGCGTGACAATTTAGAAAGTTGATAAAACATGCAATTGTTCTGGCGCCATCACCGGTCAACTTAACCCAGCTATTTTTAATCGATCGTTCACAGTTTATCGAGGACGACTTGACCAAGTTATTCAGCTCTGTAGTCAAATACTTGAAGATAGAAGATTGATCTTGTATGGTGGTGATTGGTGTCAAGTATGAGTGTATGACGAACCAAACAAGTTAGCTAGAGACGGCCATTATTTTAGGCTTGACCTTTCTCGGCGAAGAAGACAGATGAAAGAAACCCCACACCAGTAGGCACCAGAAACCCAAGTGAAAAACAAAGCTGGAAAATTTGGGGGCCGCGAGAAATGGGAGAGAGCCATATATCATGTATCAGTCAGTGTCTAATAATAACAAAGATTTGGAAAAGGAGGGGGTATATACAATTACATTACCTTTTCTCTAATGGGGTAGCCGTAGTATTGCATTGCTTATCTGATAGTCACGAGATTGAGGGGGCCTTTAGATTAAAAGGGACCTTTTCCCTCTTCATAATTGTGCTCTCAAAGTGTAGCACCCACCATTAGCAAAGGGTTGCCACAAACAGAGAGTACCTACCTCTACCTTAATAATGGAGATTGGAGAGAGTTGTCAAGTAAAAATCAAAAGCACTCTTAAACCCCACATGCATGCAACCCAGAATAGTATTAGCCCGTGATTGCTGCATAATTCCATTGCCAGCTCCCTCTACCTTGTTTCCTTTTCTTCCTTTCTTAGTGTTCATCTTTCTGGTTTCCAGTTGTATTCAACTGGCATCTGGTTTTCCGGTGACTAACTTGACTTTGGTACATGCAATTGTCTGTTTTCATGTCACAAGCAAGAACCAAAGAGATTCTCATATATACTTCACAATAATACGAGTTTCTGTTTAGATTGTCAATATTGCTTTCACTTTCATATATACAGGAACTTTTAAGAGCTAGCTCAGGGAGGACAGCTGAATCTATAGTATATCCTATATCTCACATGAATTGGGATGTTATGGTTTCCGATTTTGATTGGTTTTTGTTGAAACCACACGGTGCATAATAGTTAAAAGAAACAGTTTGTTGGTGAAGAATAGACGGATCTATGATTATGATAGAGAAATAAAGACCGGCAAAGGCAGTGAGTTTGCTGAGATGTTAAATCGCACAACAACATCTTCATCATATTTGACATCTCAGTACGTTGCCGCTTTCAACTCGATCAAAAGTCCACTCCTAATCACGGAACCATCAAAGAATCCACCAACCTTGGTACTCTACATTTACAGCTACATATCATCAGCTTAGGTAAGGACCAATTTTCTGAATTGTCAGCTGAAGCAAAACATTCTTTCTACCACTTGGTTTCTTAACAATTACTTTCATTTTAAGTCGAGAGCCATACTGTCAAGACTGCTCTAAGTGCAGAAGGAAGAAAATGTGGCAGATATGAACACTGTTAAGAGATGAAGTTGCGAGAAAACCAGCTGATAATTTATGTTGAACATACGATAATTCAATTAAAAGAAATATGCTACCAATTCTCCAACACAAGTATGGTAAAACTATTCAGCAGTCAAAACATGATTCATATTTCTAGCAAAAAAAAAATTCCAAGACCAAGTTTTCTTACAACCTGTCACTCCCCATCCTGAAGGATCCTCTAGAAGCCTAGAAGGTCTGGTCCAATGTAAGTTGTAACACTTTTGGCTAAGATATGGCAAGATTTTTTGGCAACTCATAGACAATGTATCAATTATCATCAGCAAGAATAGAGCAGGAAACCAAGGAAAGCTCTATTCACTTTAGTCAAAGGTTTGTTAGATCATATTGCAGGCATATAGCGGCAAGGAAGCCGCATTTGGTTGGTTTGTCTTCAAGAGGTAGGTTCTCAATGCATGTCCCTTGCAAGACTAATGTGCATATTGGTTAGAATTGATTACCCTGTTCTAAGGTGCATGCACACCAGTGAACCACACATATCTAGTGTGTACTAGACCCCGAAACATGCACCACTGTAATACACCTACATACCATAACTTTCTTATGTCTCTTATGAACAAAAGATCCCAGGCTTCAACCAGTACAACCTAGTTACCATTTAGTATATAATAAACCCAGCATTACTTCCTACTATACCTTGTATGATTGTATGTATTTCTCTCACCAAGCTAGAAATTTGACTAGAACTGATATCACATATAGAAATCTTTTGCGACCGACTCAATGGCATGAAGTATCCAAACAACTCTTTCTTAGATCTTGAAGGTGGTCATACAATTTTACAATGCAAGCTTCCAGAGTGGAAGTACTCAGTTCATGTGTTTGTTATTTGGCTCTTGCTGAAATAGTTTTTACAGCACTCATGAGAATTCTTATATCATATAGCTTTCCAGAAGCATATGATAATTCATATCTCAGCATACAAAGGCAAGTCCTTAAGCAACACATAATTTACATTCTCTCTTCATCATTATCAAGAGAATTCTTAATTGCATCAACCTTGGAGGCCAACTTCAAAAGGGTGCATCCTCCTCCAACAACAATACCCTCCTCAACAGCTGCCTGAAAATTTACATTTTATGGTGCTTCTAGCACACTTAAGTGCTTTTACTTAATTTGCAATAATTACACAAATGCATCTTTTCAAACTATGCTGTAGTGACCATAAGTCAGAGACATCATCCAGCAAGTTCCCCTAAATAGTAAATAATCTGTGTATTTTCCAGTTTAACTTAAATAATTTAATGTAAATAACACACATCAATCATCCTATCAGTTTTTTGGATCTTAATGTTAGATGCTTTGGTTCATCTTAACTCCCAAGTTTGAATCTGGCGCTTCTACAGTCTCAATACTATACTAATTTTCATCACTACATCACATCATATCAAGAAACTACTTGTCATAGACATATAAAGAAGCCAAGAAACCTCAAATGAAAAGAATACTGCAAAATTGTAAGAAGCTATACCAGGTTGAGTATCTTTATCTTCCACTATGTTAGTTGAGTTTGTTAATGTAATATGAAAGGAAAAGTTGAACCATCTATGTAAGGAGACCAGACTTTTTAAGCTTTCTTATACAACACAGGAGTATAGGACTGGAATCTTACTTAATCTTACTCCGAAAATGGTTTTCTGTATATCCAGCATTGCTCCATAATCAAACCACCATGAAGAGAACCATTCTCAGTCTGCACTCCTGTCATGTCCCTTCCAATCAACCATCCTATTCTTTATCTCAGGCAACGTTTTATTGAACAATCTTATCTTCCATCTTGCAACTTCCTAGTAACTGTTGAAATTTATTACCTAGTGTATCTGTGTCCCAGTAAGTCGAACACAGATACATTTACCATGGAGTTCCACCAAATAACAAGGCTGAATATTTCTATATATCTTACTATTCCAACTTCCAGAAAGAAAAGAAAAAAACACTCATCAGTTGTTATAAAGAAGCACAACTCTGTATGTAACCTCATGTTCATGTACATCTGAAACACATAGTCTGAAAAAGAAAACTTGAGTCACACTCACCAACATGTTTGCGAATGAGAGAATCTAATACTGTGCTAAGATTTCTTTCACTAAATGCTTATCTCAAATGAAATAGCATGATGACTTGCAAATTTTATCAGAACAACGTGCAGAAATTACCAAGAACAAATGTGAAGCAGTGAATTAATAGACCCTGCCCTCTGGACTACATATAAGCAATACACACTAGGAGTTGTCTATCACATATAACCTAATGACACAAATCCAGTATTGATGTAAAACCAACTGCTTTCATGACTTAGAACCCTGAAGAACCTATATTCAAGCAATTGGCTGAATCCATCCATCCAACGATCATTGAAGAAAGCAAGCAAGAAGGAAAATATGCACAGACCCAAGAATTAATCCAAAAAAAAAAAAAAAGGGAGGAAGCAACTTTACAGGAAGAAAGGAAGGAAGGGATGATCAATCGGACTGAGGGTGGTAGTAATAGTCGTCGTAATCAACAGCGGTGGAGGAGGAGGAGGAGGAGGAGTCATCGGAGTAACGAGAGTAGTAGGAGTCAGGAGGAGGGACGCAGAGGAAGGTCCAGAGACAGAGAGCCAGACGACCCAACTCCTGGAGAGGGATGAAGCAAACAAGATCCAACAGCTGACTGCTGCTCAGACGCTCCGGCAGGCACGCCACCTGTTGCCACGCCTCCGCTGACACGTGTGCTACCGACACCACTATCAGGCTGTTGAACACCATCCTCTTCGATATGTCCCAAACTACGGTTACTGTTCTGGTTCAATGGTCTAGTATCCAAAACGTACTTGATTGGTTTTCTGAAAACGACCTATTTTACGTCAACTTGTTCTCCATGATTGATGCTTGTGGTGGACTTGGTAACAGTTTGGGTGTGGACTCTACCTCAGGTTTGAATCTCAGCTGACATTAATTAAAGTTAAATTTTAATTTATTTTTGGTAAACAGAGGAAAAAAAGCGTTCTCACAATATTCCTCGACACGAATTAGCTTCTAGGTCTGGAAAGCCTTTGAGGATCCCGTTATTGATACTCTCAAAAAAAAAAATTGTATCTACTTTGATCTCATTTGGTTCGTGGAAAGTAACCAAATTTGTATCTACTTTGACCATCAGAAAAGTTCCTTTCTGTGTTTGGGAATGCTGAAGGTAAGGAAATACTTTCCTGAAGGTTGGGATTTGGGAAAATGTGAGGGAGAGAAAGTTGTTTCTTCCAAAATCCATATTAACCATTTTCCCATCTCAATTCATTACATTTATTACTCACAATATATTATTTTATTATTTTAATTAACAACTTTCCGGATGATTTTTCTTATGTTACCAAACATCGGAACTGAAACGGACCGGAACTTTCATTTCCTTTTTTTTTCTTTCTCATAGTAAAACAAATGAACTACTTTCTTTTCTACGAACCAAACAAGACATAATAGATTACGGGCTTAGCTCTTCAAAGTCCACTATCAGAGGCCCATTGGAGTTGGAAGTAAACACGAGATAGGCAGCAGTAGAGTTGGAAGAGAAGAAAATAGGAGAAGAGAAGAGAGATGGATGCGGTGAGGCTATGGAGCCTATCCTCCTCGCACCCATTGAAACAACTAATTCGCACAACCACCACTAGACTTGTCATCCGCTGCTGCTCTTCCTCTTCCACTAGAACCGCCCCCAAACCCGGAGGCCGCGGCCGCCGCTTGTCTACCTCAACCTCCACCTCTGACAAAGACGCTGTTCGAGCCATTCGCTTAAACAAGGTTACTTTCTCTCCCCCACTGAATAATAATATTTACTCTTGGTGGCTTTGAGTTCAATGTTTGGGTTGTCACTTGTGTAGGTACAAGAGTTGAGGAGCAAAGGTTTGGAGCCATATGCGTATTCTTGGGAAAGGACTCACTCTGCTAATCAGCTGCAAGATATTTACAAGCATTTAGGGAACGGTGAGGAGTCCAAGCCCGAAAACGATGGTGTCTCAATTGCAGGCAGGATTGTGGCTCGCAGAGCTTTTGGAAAGCTTGCATTTTTGACACTCAGGGATGATTCCGGTACTATTCAGGTACTCCTTTACTTGAACTTGTTGTTTCATCTCAATTAGTGTATGCAGTTGGTTGTTATAATGTGCATTGTCTTAGAAAACATGTTCGCTATGTCATTCGGTCTCTGCTTAGTTTTGGATTGAACTAAAAATATAATTGTTGGGAGGCGAGGGTGTGAGTGAAGTTATGAATGTTTTGTTTCAGCTTTACTGTGAGAAGGAACGGCTTGCAGATGATCAGTTTGACCAGTTAAAGTCCCTTGTTGATATTGGTGATATAGTTGGTGCTACTGGATCCATCAAGCGCACAGAGAAAGGTAAGTCTTTTGATTCCATTTCTTATTTATGTTTAGTTGTTCACTTCTCTGATAGGAAAGGAAATGGGATTCTTCTTTAAAGTTATCCACTTTATGGATCAGTGGCTAACTAAGAGTAAGGGTAGAATAAAGCTGAGACACTCTCTTGATTAATAATATTTCAGGGGAGCTGTCTGTATATGTAAACTCCTTTGCAGTTCTTACAAAATCTCTACTCCCGCTGCCGGACAAATATCATGGTCTAACTGATGTGGACAAGCGCTATCGTCAACGGTGAGTGCATTTTCTTTAGTTGCATTCTGTCTGCCAATTGCATTTGATGAATCATCTAGTTATTGTTCTTCAGATTTATTAAAATACTCATTTGACCAAGATATTTAGACATTGGTAATCTCAGTAGTATATCTATTTTTCTTCTCTATCTAGGTATGTTGATATGATTGCAAATCCTGAGGTAGCTGATGTATTCCGGAAAAGAGCAAAGGTAAATGATGCCTCTTCACTCCATACTAAAATAACTTGAAAATGCTGTACATATTTGGGTGTTTCCTTTTCATGTGGAGCAATTTTCATATTCAGGATTCCGTGTATACAAATGAGTTAATTATTCATTTTATTGAATAGGTTGTATCAGAGATACGCAAGACAGTTGAATCTTTCGGGTTTATTGAAGTTGAAACTCCAGTTCTCCAGGTTTGACAATATATTCACTATTGTTATAGTTTCATTCTAATGACATATGTGAATTCCTCAAGATTATATATACCTGGAATGTTAATTGATTTTATCAACTAGGGAGCAGCTGGTGGGGCAGAGGCTAGGCCATTTGTTACATACCATAATTCACTTGGAAGGGACCTGTATTTGAGAATAGCAACCGAGCTCCACTTAAAGAGAATGCTGGCAAGTCTTTCTTTATCTCTCTCCTTTCTTTTTTTTGGGTGTTTGGGGGGTGCGTGCGTGTGTGGTTGGGGGGGGGGGGGGGGGGGTGGCTCGCAAGTTTTTGCATATCAATCTTACATTATATAATCCAACTAGACTGGTGTTGCATGTATATATGTGAACAATCACTGGTTCGATAGCATGTGAATTATCTATTAAACAGTTCTGTCTATGGATGATAGGTTGGGGGGTTTGAGAAGGTGTATGAGATTGGACGAATATTCCGGAATGAAGGCATTTCAACTCGTCATAATCCTGAATTTACCACTATAGAGGTAATTTAATTTTCTTTTTATTCAGTTTGGTTATGTGATCAATGTTTATGTATTTTACGCGATTAGCTACTTGTTTCATTTTATTAGATGTTTAACTTTCCTAATTTATCATGCGAACCTCTGATTGGTATTGGTATTAGTTTGATCTTAGATGTATGAAGCATATTCAGACTATGAAAGCATGATGAACATGACAGAGGAAATTGTTACACGTTGTGCACTTGCAGTTCACGGGAAGCTTACGCTTGATTACCAGGTGAATGTTCATTCAAGATATCTTGTGACAGAATTGGCATAATTGTGGAATCAGATCTCTATATAGCTGGTATATATCCTTATATGCAGGGGGTGGAGATATATCTTGAGCGACCATGGAGGAGGGAAACCATGCACAATCTTGTCAAAGAAGCCACTGGAATTACTTTCAATGAGTTAGGCAATGACCTTCAAGTTGCTAAAGAAGTTACTCTGAAGAACCTAGGAGCTGACCTTGATTACAAATACAAATCTTCTATTGAAGCATGCTCGTCTATTGGCCACCTTCTTAATGAGGTTGATGCAAATCTATACTACAAGATTCTGATCTTTGTTTTCTCTGTGCATTTGTGCATCTCTACTTATAGTCCTGGTTAATATTTCTGGCTGGGAGGCTCTTGATTGAAAAAACAGACATGATGAAAAGGAGCAACTTTCGTATGCGTTTGCAGTCTTCTTGCTCTAGCTAACTGTTTTATTTTTCCTAAATTTTTCCAGGTTTTTGAGATTGTTGTTGAACCAAAGCTTGTGCAACCCACATTTGTTTTAGACTATCCTATCGAGATATCTCCTCTGGCCAAGCCACATCGGAGGTATGAATGTTTTCCTATATATTGCCAACGCTAGTTTACCTGCATTTGGGCATTTTTCATGTCATCGTACTACTTAGTTCTTCCAATGCAGGCATGCAGGGTTGACTGAGAGGTTTGAGCTTTTTATATGCGGTCGTGAGCTGGCCAATGCTTTTTCTGAATTGACCGATCCCATGGATCAGGTAATCATGAATACTGATTGGCTATTTCACCGCAGTTTTTCTATATTTAACATGAGCGTCTAGATTCTAGATAGGTGAGAAGTGGAACTACTCGAATTAAGAATTCAAATAAAAGCTTCTGTAAAAACATTCATCATTCTTCTTCCATGAAAGCCTTCGGTCTGCAACCTTTTATGTTGGATACACTTTTATCATTTGCAGCATGTTGATTTACATTAAAGAAGATTTCTCATTGGCTATATATTTTGGCAGAGACGGCGATTAGAAGAGCAAGTAAGGCAGCACAATGAAAAGAGAGCAGCAGCTATATCAGGAATAGATAGTGCAGAAGATAAAAGAGAGGAAACTGATGAGTCATATGAAGTGACTCTTGATGATGATTTTCTTACAGCTTTGGAATATGGGATGCCTCCAGCTTCTGGAATGGTATGTTCATGTTTTTGTGTTAATGTAAATCTTGGGAAATTTGGGGTGATCTTTAGTCAAGTTTATATGATCACCACTATCACGCAAACACCCTGATGGTAACAATTCATATTTCAGGGGCTTGGAATTGATAGGCTAGTCATGCTTTTAACGAATTCCGCCAGCATCAGAGATGTAATTGCCTTCCCAGTGCTAAAAATTCAGCAACAGTAAAGAGGCAAGGACCCGTTTTGAGGACAATCTGCAGGTCTAAAGGTCCTTTTTTTTTTTTTAATAATTCTTTTACTGCTGTCCAGTTTAGTGGGCAACAGAGTTCGCCTCCTAGTCTTGAGCGGGTACCAAAGCATAATTTGCGGCTTTCCCATTTTCTTTTAGCCATCTTGTATTACTGTTAAATGCATCAACCAATGACCTTTGAACCGTTTGATGGACTAGTCAAATTGATATTTGCTATTGGAAAATGATTGCTACCAGAAATGTAAACAAAGTTGTTATAATGGAAAGACGAGAACCCATGATCAATGCCTTGCATTTTGAATTTTTGGCGTTATGAAGGTGCCTTTGTTCTGATACTCTGATAACTTAAGACACGCCATGCAGTCATTTCCTGCATACAAGTAGCGGGAACCGAAGTAAGAAGCGGGAAATACGGGCGCTTTTTCTATGTGTTCTATGTTCAAGATTCAATACGAGTATTTTTCTAAGTAACGCAGCGGGAAATATGGGGCCTAACAAGCGTTAAATCTTAGAAATAATGGACAACTTAGCTTGTAAACTAGAAAATAGAGAGTTTACAAGCGTAAACTTATAGATAAAACTCTGGAATTAAATCAGAAAATAAGAGAAAACTCTTAAGTTTGATTGATTGATTGATTGAATAATAGTTTAATTTAATACAACATAGATGGTGCCTTTATATAGGCTCTAACTTCTGACTAAATCCTATTTAAAATAGAACTAGGAAATAACAAAACCTATTAGAACTAGAAATCCTATTATAATACTAAATGTCGAATTGGAATATCAAACCGACATCTTTTAGCCTAAATCTGACGAGACTCACTCACTAAAGTGAGTCTTGTAGATCTCGTCGTTCCCATTCCATAAAGGTATCATGCGTTCCAAACGGACGTTTTGGTCAAAATCTGCTCCAATCTGATACAAAATCAAGAATCTTTCTTTTTGCTTGAGAATCCCGATATAACCAAAAGAGTAATTTACGGTTAATTTCATCATTAAGAAGTCTATTTGAATACCAATTTCTTCAAATCATTCTTCTTAATGTGACGACGCTTCTTTCGTTTCGAGATTTTTTTGTTGAATTTAGCTAAAATCTCGTCATGCATCACTAAGTCTTGGCAAGGCAACATTTCTAGACGTCGGTAATAGGTTGGTACGTCTCTCAACTCTTTATTTTTCATTTCTGGTGTGGTTATCAATTATGATAATGCAAGACAGATTTGCAAAAGGGAAGGTACCTTTGGCCCTTTGCCCCCCACAATGATTTACATGGGGGCATGCGCTTGTCCCCAGCACATGAGAAAACTAACTACACTACATGCTCAGATGCTCTGTTACTTTGGGTTTCCCCGTTCACAGTCTTGCTCTTACTACCATGAGTTCCTTGAATCATGATCTTCATCATCTTAATTGCTTCTTTTGGCTTCTCAGTAATTCTACTAATAACATCAGGGGTTTACAGATGTTGCACGTTTATTAGAGTAGTCATTACTTGGTCCAACGTCCCAGCCGTCATTATCATACGCCGCGTTAGAACATGAGCCCCTCTACCACATGTCCACATGACATGATCAAAGTGTACAATCTTGTCTCTTCAATCATTTTACTTTTTTCCAACATAATATCCATGATTTCTTTCTTTTCATTAAGCATATCCGCCGTGCAATTATCATCTAAGTACGTTTCAGTCTACAAAATTAGCCACGAAGCTGTCTGTATCTTAATGGCAACGAATGACATATGAAAGAGCATAGTAACGTTGTAACGGAGAAGGTGTTGATTCCATCTTCAGAGTACTGCATATACAAGAAGACAGAACAGAAGCAAACGATAACCATGGTCTGTATTTCAGGTAAATATTTGATGCCAGCCATGTTAACCAACTTTTACTCAAAAAAGGGTGCATATATAAATCTTTTACTTTGTAGAACCTGATTGATTCTCCAACCAAAAGTGAAAAAAAGAAAGGAGAAAGGTCGACCCATAAAAGCAATGAAGCAGACCTTCTTTTGAGAAAGCAAACCAAATTGATCATGATGAAAAAAGAATATAACGAATCGAGGTTCATTAGCATCTAAAACCTCATATTAGCCTCTGAAAATGTCAATCCTCTTAGTTTGCTTGTGCTTAATCCCTTTGAAATTCCTTAATGAGCACACATGTGTCATGTTAGACAACTTGGAATATCCTGGTTCTGCCATAAAAACCAAAAAGAAGATTTGGAGCTAGCTTTGTTCTACGTCTAATCAGATACGTACTTCCTAAAATAAACAAAGCTAATGCGTGAGACGGCCATTAACCAGCTTAAGTAAACTAATGACAAAATGAACCAATGAGAGAGATGACATGTCTTGCGTTGCATGTATAGTGGATTGATCTTGATGCAAGTTTGGAATTAACCAACAGTTACTGTCAAATTTCTCCTTTTGGAGGAATTAACAGTTATTAGATGATGGAATGTTGGTACAGTTTGTTTCCTACAGCAGTCTTCCAAATTTCCAAATCGGTCTATCTTTCTGTTTGGCTTGCCTTTCCAGCTCATTGGCTTTCCTTCTTTTTGTTCTTTCTAAATTTATTCTACACTTTGCTCTCTCATTACTCATTACATTTCTTCCTAGCTTTGCTTCTCTCCTTCAACAATGTCCATGGAGGTGAAACCCTGAAAGAGGTGGAGGGTGTCCATATATGTAATTTCAGGATCTATAGACAGATTGCTCCTGCTCCAGTTCATTATAACAAGGGGAGTCCTCCATCATAAGCCTGCTGCCTCATACAGGGGAAATCCAAATTTCTGATAAACTTATTTCTTCTCAAGTTAGCAAGGTTTCACTTATTTATCAGAGCTGGTATTCATTTTTAGCTTATATTCTATAATTCTATGCATGAATACCAAACAAAAGTGTTTTTTCTTTGATTCTGTTGTTTGATTTGCAAAAATGGATCCCTTCTTTTGGTAAAGACAGATAATTTCTTTATGGTTTTCTGATGAGTGTGGATGTCAACTCAATTCACATTTTGGTTGAAAGTCTGTTGTTGGATATACTAGTTCTTGTAAGATGGGCCAATAGTAGTAATGCTAAGTTGTTAATGATCAATCAGAAAACCAGGCATAATTTTGATGAGGTTTATGTTCTGCAAGATTCATTGTCCTCCCTTCATTTGCTTTTGTAAGCCTTCCTCTCATATATACACTCCTGGACCACTCAAACTAGAGAATACCCCACATCCAAATCCAAATCCAAATCCAAATGTTCCTTGTTCAAAACCTGACACCTCTGATCAGTTATCTACTGACCCCATTGAGATCAAGGAAGAGAGCTTAGCTGAGAATCCAAAAACAACTGAGAATTCTCTTAAAAGCAATCTCAGAAAGCCGGATTCTTTGGATCCTGCTACTCCAAATGATGAAATGAAGAAGAGAGTGCAGTGGATGGACTTTGTAGGGAAAGAACTTGTTGAGATCAGAGAATTTGAATGCAGGTGCTTACTTTTTCTCTCCTCTCTCCACTAATTTTTTTGTTTTCAATTTGTCTTGTTTTGTTAAAACTTAAAGATCTTCGATAGCTTTGTTTAGCAGTTTGGATGTTTGATCATGTACAACATTCCACATATCTGTTTGATCATGATAAGATATTCTAGGATGCAGTGCATTATTTAATACTCTGAGAATGGAGCAAAGCGATTTTCTTCCTTCTTATTATTTTTCTTCTTTAAGCTCCATGTCAGGTTTACGTTTACCCCAATATGTATCCTATATCCCCTATTTAATTACAAATTCCGAGACGTATCCGGGACGTATACGGATGTATTCCGGCGTACAAAAGTAATGTTCATGTAGACTTTTGATACGAGTAAATACAGTGGTGGTGGAATGAAGGATATGCATCAATGATAAACATAACAGAGGTGCATGAAGAAGATGAGGGAGATAAACTTTAGCTTTAGCAGAAACCGTTCTAATGAGGACCCTTAAGTTGAGGACTTTTCGGCTTATCTCACCTTTCGATCTTATATATATATCTTGACTGTTCAGTTTATAGGTATTTATGAGGAGATCATTTCTCTAAATTTTCAGCTATATTAAAAATTGTTAAGGTATTTATAAGTGTGATTTATCAATTATGAACTTGAACGGTTCATATTTGACAGATTTGGTCCGTTCATTAATTTGATATAGTTTGTTATCTTAACGAACACCAATTTAGCTGAAAATTTGTAGAAATGATCTACTCATATAAACTTAAAAACTGAATGGATGAGATGTCAAAATGTGATCTAAAAATGGGTCTTTTAAACCATAAACCGAAAAGTCCTCAACTAGTTCTTAACTTAAGAGTCCTCACTCAAAGAAAACCCTTCCCATTTTTGATATGAAAACCCTTCTCCATTTTTAATAATTAACAAAATGATAATGTGCACTGTACTTGTTGTGATTCCACATGTATTGAACTTAGTTTTGATTTCTGACCTAATTAATGTTTGTGAATTTTATTGCTTCAACAGTGAATTAGATGACACTGACAACGAATATGAGAACAGAAGAGGCTGCATCTGTGTTATTCTATGACAACTCATCTGCAAATTCCTGAAGCTTTACAGCAAAGAAAAGAGCAAGAAAGAAATAAGTCTGAAATTTGAGCAGAACTGCTCAAGGAAGATTGAAATTCTAGTACATTTATGATAACACGATAGAGTAGCTAGTTAACTCCTTCAATATAGCCTGTCTGTTTCTGTTACTCAACAACACTGTCTTTGTCTACTCATGAAACTTTAAACAAGTTCTGAAATGTTCTTAAGGAGTTATGTTGCTATTTAGATTGTTGAAATGTTCCTCGCAGATTCACGCTCCAAAATGGTCAAGATGAACTATCTCGACATGAAAGCACTTAGAGTAAGTCAATCTAAGTGAAAAAAGAAATTTGAAATGTGGATTCATCTCATTGTTTAGTCACTTGACCTTCTTTATATCTACAATTCTTGAAAGTTACAGATAAAAGACTCATCATCAGAAAACAGTTGACATAAGCAGCACTAAAATAAAATCTCTTCGAACTCATCCAAAATTAACAGCTATGAACAAATGGATATTGAAACTGATCTGTCTGAACAGTAAAGCACCAGATGGCTGCTGGCTAAGTCCATCCATGTGTTGACTTTGTATTAAGCTCAAGCCCACAGCAGCTCAAGTCCTTGAGTTTTTTCTGGAACCTCGGTCATGAATCTATTTCTTGTTGAAGCCAAATAGAGATTTGATGGCATTGATGGCATTCTCATTGATAAATGATTCATCAAATCTTTTCAACAGAGGATCAAATTCTTCAGATGCTCTTAGATTGCCGAGGTCAGGATCACTCCGGATTCTCTGTTGACAGTGGTAACAATTTCATAAGCAGCTCAATAAAATAGATCATGGTATTCTTGGTACTAGTTCCTTACCTTGAAGTCTTCAAATCCAGATTTCAGGGCTTCCTCAAGTGCGGAGAGTCCAGCTTTTATCTGTTCAAGGATTTTAAGCGTGTCCATCAAACTTTGCAATGCCAAGCTAAACTTTTAAAACCCAAATGCGAACAAGAGAAATACCTGATTAAGCTTAGAATAACAACAAGCAACATTGTAACTTGCAACTGAAGCTTCAGATGAGTCTGGCTTTGAACCTAATACAGACTCAAATTTCTCCAGTGCTTCCTCATATTTGCCACTCCTTGTCAACAAAGAAAGGATCGAACAAACGGAAATTTTCAGTGAAAACATCTGATAATATGGACCTGAGAGTCCAAAGAGTTATGGTTCTGTCCTAAGATGACTGATAATATTAGACATTAGTAAGATCAAGCTGCATACTTGTAAAGCTGCAATCCTACTCGAAGATCGCTTTCTCTCTGTGCTTTCTGTTCCTTTTTCCTCAAGTAATTTTGCATCTGAAATCATTTACAACTTACATTGGCGGCCATTTCTGGTATATCTGTCTTATAAGTAAGAAGCATATTCTTTGCCCAATTTGAAACAATGATCTACTCACTTGGATTTCCCTCAGTTTGCCGCTAACTATACCAGAATTCCTTTCAGCTCTGATAATCTCCTTTTCAGTTAGTTCACCTGAAGTGTCTAACTTTCCTGGAAAAAGAAACAAAATTGTTAGGTTGTCAAAGCTTAAACTGTCACAAACTATTGATTTAGTGAACCGATGAGTTTTGATTCGAACACAAATTTATTCAAGTATTTTGAGTGAATGCGAGCACTTTTACTTTATGATCAGATTGCAGATGATGAGAAAGAGTAGAAAGCAGGATTAGCTAACCGTATCTCTTCTGCATTTTCATGAGTAGTGGACCGACCCTTTGGCGAATGGTGTACATTGTCCTCCCATATTCGGAAGCAGGCCATATTTCTTCCCCGAAAACTGCACTGCAAGCATTTTAGTCTTTAGAACTATTAGATCACATTGCCTAGCAACTCTTTCGCAAACGGGAATTGCATTATCAGATTGAAAGAAAAATAAGCAGTCACAAGTACTTCATCAAGAACCCGCTCGATCTCATCCAAGCAAAGCCATTTTGATTAAAACAATACTATATGACTCAAGAAATTTAGCAAGGAAGTTACAAAAACAGAATATGAAACAGCCAAGCTCAATCAACTAGCATATCAACCAATAAGACATTGATACAAAGAAAACAGAAATGAAAAGGGGGAGAAGAAACCTGGTGGCAAGTACTTTATCCCCAACAGTGAACTTTCCGGTCTTTTCAGCAAATCCACCAGGTGCAATTGCATCAATGTAAGTTCCACCATCTCGACCCTTTGTAAATTTGAGCCCATAAGGCTGTATAATCTCAACCTCATACTCCTCATATGGTTCATCTCCTCCTCCTTCACTTTCAGCTGTTGGAGACTCAGTTTCTGATGCTCTTACAACAAAAATGGATAGCTTTACCAATTGGGTGTTGAGGAAAGAGCTGGAAGTGGTGAGACATGACCAGTTCTTGGTTTGAGAAAACACAAGAGCAGGGTTGTGCCTGGTCAGAGCAGCTCTTGGCAATGGTGGTGAAGAATAGAGAGATAGGTGACTGGTTGGAGCTAAAGACATGGTCTTTGGTTCCTGGTCTACTTGCTCAGAGTTGAAGATGATCTGTGACGAGTTGCTGCTGAGCTTTGGAATGGAAGTTCCATTTGTTTGGTCTCAAAGAAAAAGGTTTTGGATTACAAGTCCCATGACTAGTGGCTCTAATCTAATATGCCGTTGGATTCAGTTAATGAGTTCAAGGGTGCATGATGAACACGTGTCCCTCTTTTGGGTGGTCGATAAATTTGACCTTTATGTATGATATGGGTTCTCTTCACATTTTCAAAAAAAATGATATGGGTTCTCTATGAGATTCTCTACTCCTGCCAGTAAGTTTCAGCAGAATGTTCTTTTACATTTTGCAGATTAACAAGAAGAAAAAGAAGATCCAGTCTTTAAATTACTGTCAACATTTTCTTTATGGCGTCTTATACACACTCATAACTATTATTTGTGTCTGGATACTCAAAACTCTTACATACGCAAAACAACAAAGGAACATTCTATAGATGTAACATAAATTACACTGCTGAAGTGTTTTGCAAGACAAAAACATACATCTTGACAGTTGACACCACCCGACTAGCTACGGCTTCAGTCAAGAAACCAATTAACCATGGTACACTTCCGACTTCCCCAGCCTTAGCTCAGCTCAAACAACTCTACTTCACATCTTCTTTATTCCTATGCAAGGGAAAAAATAGGGACAAACATCCTCTTTTCTACATACATGCATGTCGTTCTCAATCAAAGTACTGTGACATTGCTCTGACGTAGTCAAAACCTGGTTTAGAGAAAACAGGAAGATCTGTTACTAATTCCCATTTGTTTTGATGGGTAGCTAGTTGAAGGCATTACCAAAACCATGAAAGTAATGTGTTCACCTGCTTATTACACATTTTACATGAATGAATTTTCTTGAACAATTAAACCTACATGGGCAGAAAGAAAAGCATCAGCTGGATTGCCAAGAAAGCTCAGACTTATTAATGTCAAGGGAGAAGATATAGTGGTCATACCAATAAAACAATAAGATTATTTCTTCAAAACATTGGTAGAGAGGATTTTCTTCCCATAAGGACTGCTCCGGAGAACAGGCACATGAGGTTTTATTGCTTCTACCAGTTTAGAATGAAGGCTTCCCTGCTCAGAAAAGAAGCTTGCAATTAAACATGTTCTATGCACGCACAAATCTGAGATACAACAGCTGCGGTGTATCAGATACAAATAACATAGAAATGTAATCCATTTACTGACCTTTGATTGACTGAGTGCTGCTTGGATAACATAATTGCCATAAGGGTCTTGCATGATTTGATCCAAGCGCATGTTCTCTATCAGTTCCTGAATGATGCGAGTGCGACGCTCTTCACCTGCGTATTTCAGGCTTTTTTCAACCACATTACTGCTATACTTCTGCACAGACAAATCCCTATAATTACCCTCCAACTGCTCAAGAATGTCTACTGTCGCCCATGGAAGCTGAAGCTCAAAGACGAATTGCACAACATAGTTCCTGCAAAATGACAAATGACGTTCCAAAGCTCAGAATTATTAGTTCAAAGTTCAAACCTAAAATCCAAATAGAGAATCAGGAAGCTCATTTGCAAAGTCGAAATGAAAATCAACAGTGTAACATGTACTCATTATCAATCGAACCTAAGGCTTGCCATTTACAGTATATGACTAAAAAAAGCATGATATCAAGCACATACATTGAAAATAAAAGGGCAAAGGATAGTACCCAAATGGATCTTGGGAAAGGATTAGTGCATTGGAAGTGATCTTGCAGATCAACCGGTCTCTTTGCTCACCATCAGAATGACTAAGACATTTCTGAAGCACACAACAGCCATGACGGTCGGTTGCAAGCTCAATACAATTACTAGTTGCAGCTTCGAAAAGAAACTGCAAAAGTGATATAGCCTCATCAACATGCTACAACATTTTGTCACAAGTCTAAATTTACTTCTACACTAAGATTAACAATAAGTAGAACCTATAAGACATTAAAGTGAGGCCTTGCAGAGTTGAAAGCTAAGTGATTACTGAACTGAGATAGTCAATCCCAAACTAATATAAGGAAATAAATCTAAGGGCCTTCAAAAGTTTGCTATCCCACATTTATAGTTATATGCTTGCAACTTAGAACAAAAAGCATAGCTAACAAGACACACAATATGTTAGCAAGATTATTTGCAGCATTGAAGAAATTATCTTCACATCAGCAGTATCCATATATTGAAAACTTCAGATATACTTTCATGCACAAATAGTAATCTTTTACCTCACGATATTCAGGTGTTAAATACTGCAAGCAGCGTTGCGCAACGTGGTTGCCATTTGTGTTCTTGATCAAATTCACAATCCCAGGCTTCAGTGAGGAAACAATCATGGAAAACTGCTCTGGAGTTTTGAGGGTTTCAATAACCTTTTGAACTGCCCTTGTCCTGTTGTTGGCAAGAATTCCATTTTTATTATACCAAAATGATAAACAAAAAAGAACTGAGTGAGTGAGAGTGAGAGAGCAAACCCATGCATATCACAGGAAATATTAACAAGTTCTCCAGACTTTTTTGTGATTGAATGAAGAATTTGCATTTGCTGCTCATCATCACACACTTCAAGAAGCTTCTGGATGAGGTAATTCCCAAAAGGATCTGTCATCAGCTCAACAATGTGATCTATGATTTCGACAAATATATTCTCAACATCTTTTCGTGCTCCTTCAGAAAATTTTCTTTGTAAGAACCGGCAGCCATGTTGATCCTTAGCCATGAGATAAACTCTGCCACTTATTTCATCCATTGAGCTATATTTCTGAGGCAATGCCTTTGTATCATTATACTTCTGAGGCAATGCCTTCAAATCTGTACTCTTAAGATGCATTATACCAGGGAACATACCCCATGTGCTCACATTATCCAATGGAAAGTTTCCAGCATTTGGGGTAGATAAGTTATGCCGGAGATGACCATTTGAGACAACTTTTCCATTAGGACTAACATGACCAAGTGATTCATCCGCTGCTCCAACAGCACCAAATTTCACAGCTTTGATTGTGTTCATTCCATGTGATCTTGTTAGAATCTTTTCAGGAACATTCTGTTTTCCCACTTTGTCAAGAGCATGAATCCTGTTAAAATCTGTGTAGGACAGTGCAGGACTTGATTGGTTTGGGCCCCTGGGAATCACATAATTGTTCCAAACTCTTTCTTGATTAGATTGCTCCAGTTGGTGAGAAATTGGCACCTCAAAATTGGGGTGCCTAGGGTTCGGACAAGTTAGTCTACTGCCAATGTTGCCACTGTCTTGAAGCATGTTTGGAGCTTCCAACCGCTGATCATGAAGCTGCTGCAAGTACACATACCGCTGCTGCATCCTAAAATATTGTTCCTCTTGGATATTCCTCCAACTAAGTTGATGTTGTTGTGAATGTAGGTATGGAAAACGAGTTTGTGCATCCAAAAAGAATTGCTGTTGTTCAGATGTTAGAGGAATCTGCAAACCAGGAGCATGCACATTGGAGAGGAACTGAAAACCTTGTACAGCATGAGCTAGAGGAACAGCTGCTGACAATTTTTCCATAGGAACTTGAGGTTTTTTAAGCTCTTCTGAATATTTTGACATGTTTGAACTTTCTTGGCCAATGTTTGTCACATCAAACTCATAAAAACCACAAGGTATGCCGGTTGCTGCTTGGAAAGGTGGAACAACCATAAGAGTATCCATATTCGGAAGCTGTGGCTTGAAGGAGTTTGGGATTTGGCCATCATCAAAGCTCAGTCCTGCAAATGCAGATGTTAAGGAATGGTCATCAGGCAGATTTGATACCTCTGCTGGTTGAACCCGTTTTGCAGGCGATTTTTGAATTTTCTTCACCGAGTTCTTTCCCTCATCAAGCCTCCCATTATTGTGATGGAGTTTTTTACTCAGAGGCCCTCCTTTGTAAGAGGAGTTGACACAAATGGGAGACATGGTTCCATTCAAGGGCACACTCTTGGTGGCGGATTCCTCAGAATGTGAAGTAGCATTCGGTATCTCACCAAGGAGCTTCTCAAATTCATCAAACTCCAGTTCAGTTCTTCCTCCTTCCATATTGCAGCCACAATTTGTCTATGGTCTAGAAGCAAGCCAAATCCACATAGAAACCCTTCAATTCAACAAAAACTTATAACTCAAAACAATCACATGATATAATAATGTTGAATAAATAGAAGACAAAAACCTCACTCAAAACCATAGATTTGACTACCAGCCACAATCCTATAATTTCTGTGCAAAATTACAACCCATTCTATACAGAACACCCAGATGAAATGAAAATCAACAATCCATTAGACAAATTCTACTAGAGCAACTGATCATCACATTGATCATGCAAACAGAAATCAGCAATCACCCTACCACCAATCTCCATAAGCAAATAAGCATCAGTCAGAAATATTTGGTAAACCAGAAAAATCACTGCATGCCTAACCCCACTCCCATAACAGAGTCCACAAAAAAGACTCACAGAACATCAAGATCATCAAGAATACAAGACAAAAATCCATTTTTTCTCAATTCTTACGTACCAAATAAATAAACTGCTGATCAATCGGACTGCTATACATTAAGAAAGAAAACATACCCAAATTAGATGATGATCAAACCCAGATGATGATCCTGATCGTCAAGAATCCAATGCTGAATCAGAAAAAGATCAAAACTTTGTACAACGGGTGTGAGTAAAAGGAAGGATGCAGTGAGCTGAGACGTATGTGATAAAACATGAAAGGAGAGAAGCAGTGGAAATCAAGGTGAGGGAGAAAACAGATAGAGATATACAAGTGGAGAGTGTTTGGCAGAGAAATGGAGAAGAGAAAGAGAGTGGTTTGGGTTAAAGAATTTAAGGAACAAGTGCAAAGGGAGTGACAGTTATTAAGTGTTTGTTGGGTTGAGCTGAGGATCGAGTGTTGTGTGAGTGAGACGGCGTGAAGAAGAAGAACAGGAAGAAGAAGAATGAGGGGAGGTTTGTTTTCAATGAGACTACTAGAACTGATCGATCTAATGTTGAGAAATAGATGGAGGGTGATGGCATTTGATTCGGCAACTCACTCACTCGCGCACACAACAACTACGAGAGAGACCCAACAAACCAAACCAACCCACATAATCATATTTGCTATTTACATGCATGGATTGGAAAATTGCCAATATCAAATGTATGACAATGTGGACACATAGCAACATGGGAATTCTCTCTCATTCTTGCTTGCTATTCCCTCTTGTTATATGCATATGTACATGTTCTATGCCTTTTGGTTTCACCTCCCAAACGCAAGAACACACAAAAAAAATCACAATGATACACTGTTGTGGTTCTTGAAATATATACTACGATTCCTATCCCACACCATTTTACCCACAATCCTAGAGATTATGTTATGAAATAGAAAGGGCATCTTTCTCTTGGTGTGTGTTACCCAATTCGGTTATTGCCAAATTAAAAGAGATGAAATGGCAATGCCATACAAGCCACGAGAGAATTAGGTTTATTTATAGAATGGGAGAGACCCCATGCCCGCAAAATAGCAATACAAAGCAAGCAAGCAAAAGTTTGGGTTCACATCCACATTTGAGAGTATATAATGAGACCTACTTCAATTTCTATGAAATTAGAGTACAAGTAAGGTATGAGATTAATGGACTGATAGTAACTCCTCCTCTCTAACAATGAGAATATGGGTTGGAAACTTAACAATAAGGCTGACTAGTATGTCCACCCTTAAATACGTTTTCTTTTTTTCTTTTGTTGGAATTGGAGTACAACAATGAGCAAGAAATGATCCTCATAACTATTCAATTGCGAGGTGTTCGGATCCTCATAACTGTTCATTTGTTTACATCCATCTTTGCCTAACAACCTGAATATTATTGTTGAAAAAGAATTGTATTGCCTTGAGAATTCTCTATTTTTTAATGGTATACACCTTTCATTCATAGTTTTAACTGAACCAAATCCGGTTGATTTAGGTTTAGTCTGACCTTTTCAAGTCCAACCACCACCGATCTCAATCTATTGTTGTGTTGTCCATGTACTACACATTTTTGGACTGCTTATCAAGACTAAAACAAAGCCAAATGTCAAACTTTAAGTATAAACCCACTTAAGTTTAATCTGCCACTGTTATGTAAGGGTAAGACTAACGTATGACTAAACTTAGAACTTCGAACGAGCTTGTTTATCTTTCCAATGAGACATGCAATGGAGGGATTGGAGCTGGATCGCAGTTTCCTAGCAAGACAAGCAAATGGAAATCCAATACAGTAAAGCTTATACCGCAAGCCAACTATTATGGACTCGATCCGAAAGACAGAGAGCTCGTCCAGTTCCCGGTACCTACTGTGGAGGAGAATCATTGCAGTCACTAATGAAAAGCACGCTCTGTGTGCAGACTCTACTCTAGATCGTTGAGACTACAAGTGATCACGTTTTCATCATCAATCATACACCACCCTACAGCTACTACAGCATCCAACCAGACTGCAGTTTAATGCAGCATCAAACGCGGCAGTGCAGCACCATCATTTCGAGTTGCATTAGAACACAAACAAACACTATGCAAAATAAAAACACGGCATAATTTCAAGTAGCATTGGAATACAAAAACAAGCACAAAGCATGCAAAATAAAAACAGGCGCACAAGTAGCACAAAATTTTTCTTCCATTCAAATTATTGCATATCAATGGTACACGTCCGCACACACCAGTAAGCTAACCTCACTAGAATCTTTATGTATACAAAAAATGGGTCCAAACATTGTCATTCTAATTCTAGGAACTTGTGGCCACCATCTAGGTCCGAGTCGATCTACGTTTTCAGTAACCGTATCCTGTCACAATAAGGGAAGACGAGTTGGCAAACATCAGATGGAAAGTTAGCAGCAGGAAGTATATTTGGCATTTGCTTGCAAATTATCCACAACTACAAACCTGAGTTGTCCATGGGGTTTCCAGCAGGCACTGGCTCCGGCTCCTTGATCTCAACAACCACACAGTCTGACATCAAGAAAGTTTTCGCCACAGAGGCCGCATGCTCCAGGCAACATCTCACCACCTAATCAACAAAAAAGAGCAAAATGCTAAGATGAGTGAACATGAATCGAGACAATAAATCCATCTCTATCAACAGGAACATACAAACATAACTGCAGTATATGAAGAGAATATCAAGCTGAAAACCAAACCCCTCAGTAAACAACTTGAAGATAGACAAGGGATGCGTTGCTCTAAAACTAAGAGGCATTAATTAAGTATCTGCACTGCTAAATCTAAGATTCAGAAAATTGACCAAGTGTGGCATAGGATTTTGACAGTTAACACAACCCCCATTTTATGGTCCACACCTCCCAGAGAAAAGCTCAATATATCAACTCACCTTGGTTGGATCAATGATACCAGCAGCCATTAAATCTTCATAGTTTCCAGTTGCAGCATTATATCCGTACTTGAAGTTGTCACTAGAAAGCACCTGTAAAAGGGAAAAATCCAACTTCAACAATTCATCAACAGATTTAAAGCAAGTAGAACAAAACCTAGCATATAAAACAAAGCATATACCTTCTCGCTGACCACACTTCCATTCACACCAGCATTCTTGGCAATCAATTTCAGAGGGTAACAAAGAGCTCTTTTAACAATATCTGCTCCAACCTGCAATTTACCAAATGATGTAAGCCTTGAGCATATCAAATCGACAGATAAAAGAAAGAAACCATTGACAAAAGCCATTTCTGCAGCCAGATTCTATCTCAAGAAGCATACGATAATTCATATATCAGCATCCTTAAGCAACACATAATTTACCTTCTCTTCATCATTATCAAGAGAATTCTTAATCGCATCAACCTTGGAGGCCAATCTCAAGAGGGTGCATCCTCCTCCAACAACAATACCCTCCTCAACAGCTGCCTGAAAATTTACATTTTTGGTGCTTTTAGTACAACAAAGAAGTGATGGACAGATGGATTTAAAATAAGGAATACAGTATTATCCATATGTTACCTTGGTGGCATTGAGAGCATCCTCAACTCTAAGTTTCTTTTCTTTCAGCTCTGTCTCAGTTTGTGCTCCAACCTTTGAATATTAAAATAGATATACATGAGGGACCATTGGCAATAATTTTTTATCCAAAAAGGCTCAATAGTACTCAAAAGCTTACCTGAATCACGGCAACACCACCAGCTAGTTTGGCAATCCTTTCACTAAGTTTCTCCTTTTCATACTCCTGCTCTGCAGCCTGCATGAGTAGTCCAGATTAGCAAGGATACAACAACAATGATTACAGACTGCATCTGAATACGAGTCTTTACCTCGATAAGGTTCTTAATTTGTGCAACTCTTTTGTTAACTGCTTCCTGGGTACTTCCATCACCAACAATTGTGCTGGAATCCTTTGTAAGCACGACCTTTGCAGCTTGGCCAAGGACCTCCTTCCCAACGTTGTCCAATGTAAGCCCTACCTCTTCTCTAATCACAGTTCCTACATAGAATAACAGTATGTCACTATGACATCATTGCGAAACAATAAGACTCGTATGCCTACACCGCCTTCCCTGCTGAGGGAAGAATGGTGGCCTATACTACTAACCCAACAGAACTAACCAACAAGGAAAACCAAATAAAAAGATGTACAAATGAAAATACCTCCGGTCAATATGGCAATATCATCTAGATACTGGCTCTTGCGATCTCCAAATCCTGGAGCTTTTAGGGCAGCAATCTTTAGAGAACCTCTAAGCTTGTTCACAACAAGAGTTGCAAGAGCTTCTTGTTCAATGTCTTCAGCAATTATCACAACCGGATATCCTCCTCTAATGGCATCCTCCAAAATGTTAATAAGGTCTCTTGCATTTGTTATCTTTTTATCAACAAGAAGCAACTGCAAAAACAACTTTCTGTTAGGATGTGAAAACCACAATAACCAACATAAACCTCCAGACATCAAAACAGTGGCTGATTACATTACCTTGCAGTTCTCATATTCAACAGCCATTTTCTCGCTATCAGTGACAAAGTAAGGTGAGATATAACCACGATCAAATTGCATTCCTTCAACAACATAAAGAAAATTCTCAGCACTTTTTCCCTCTTCAAGTGTGACAACACCCTTTCGACCCACTTTACTCAAGGCTTCAGCAATCATTTGTCCTACTTCATAGTTGTTTCCTGCACTGACAGCAGCCACATCTGCTAGTTCACTGTCTTCAACCTGCAGTGAGTTGAAAGTTAGTTTTAGTTCTTGGCAATTCTAAGGATAATACTATGAGAGGAAACAAGGATGTTATCATGATCGGACACGACCAATGGCGGATACCAAATAAATTGGACACCAATTCACGTTACCTCTTTGGACATCAACTTAAGCTCCTTTACAAGAGCTTTAGTTGTCTTTTCTATACCACGTGTGATCAGAACAGGGTTTGCTCCAGCTGCAACAACCTGAATAATTGAACTCAGTTAAAAGAACTCATTGTATTAGGGTCAAAGGACAGCAATATAGAATTACAGGTAAAATGGTACAAACCTTGACACCTTCGGCGATAAGACCTTGTGCAAGAACAACAGAAGTTGTTGTCCCATCACCAGCCAAGTCATTAGTCTTGGCAGCTGCCTGCCTTACCAACTTAGCTCCAATGTTCTCAACAGGGTCCTCCAACTCAACCTTTGAAAGGAAAAAGAAGTACAACATTAAACCTCACAACTAAAAAATTATGTAAAACAAAATCATGTCTTTGACTGATTCTATCAGAAAATGTGACTAACAAAGGAAAAGAGAGAGAGAAGGGATACCTCTTTGGCCACGGTCACACCATCGTTAACAATCTTGGGGGAACCATACTTGCTCTCCAGAACAACATTCCTACCCTTGGGACCAAGGGTAACCCCAACAAGGTCGGCGAGCTTGTTGACACCAGCCTGTATAACAAACGCAATTTGAAGTTTAAGAATCAGGATAAGATAGCAAGACACAAAATGCATGCTTTAAACAACTTTAAAAGAGTGAAAGACAGACTTGAAGCTTCTTGATGGCAGAACCATCCTTGTTGAAATGCAACTCTTTGGCCATGGCAGAGACTCTAGGGGAGCGAGTCCTCCTGAGAGCAACATTGGGCCTCTTAGAGAATGAGAATGAAGCAATGGAAGCCCGAGATGACAACTTTTTATCAGCCACACGGCCACTGGGAGCAGCCAATGAACCCACTGAAGTCATGGCTGCAAAAGTCGACGCCATCTACCCTGTCAAAACCCACAAACACTACAACTCAATTTCATCCTTATACCCAATACCAATACAATCCTTCTAAGAATTGAGACCCATCAAAAAGCTAAGAACTTTAAACATGGGTCCTCTACTTTTTCATTAGATTTTCATGAACTCAACTATTATCACAGATTACAGATTGAAAATGAAAGAATACAGGAAAAGATAAAGACTTTGAGGTAAACATGAGAGAGCAGAAGAGGACTTACAGTGAAAAGGAAGAAGCTTTGGGGTGGGTTTAGAGGGGTTTTGGATAAGAGAGACGCCGAAACGGAGTAGAAGCTTAGGAGAGAGAGTAAGGGAGTGTGATAGGGTTGTTATACCAACACTGAAATGTGCCCTCGTGAAGCTTCCAGACTCCAACACTCAATCTGGGCCGTTGGACCTCTGCCTTTTCCTTTGTCCTACTTGCGAATTCTCTAGAACCTTTTCCAATTTGCTTATGATTGGGCTCCCAGGGCCCATTTATTTTGGGCATAACTTCATCTTTCACACCGCATTCTTCTTTTTTGGCATATGAATCTTTTGATGTAGTTACTCAAACATAAGGCCCCGAAATTTAGAAATACATAGATTATGATATTTCTCTACACAAACATTGGATGAGATCACGAGTTCGATTTTTTCCTCTTCTAGACGTAAACGTTTACCCTAGGTATGCAGCGAGTTTCTTACTTCGTCAAATGGTCGCTGCCGCCTAGTCAGGCCCAAACCTGAGATTTCTGGGCCTGAAGTGAGTCCGAAAAGTGGTGCCCTGTCATGGTTATACCCAAAAAAAAAAAAAAAAAAAATCCAATGAGGTTCCAAATTAATATAAACTGAAGATCCAATACAGTACATGAAGGAAATGCTTCACTTATGGTTCAGCCGACCAATCGGCCATACAAAACCAAAAAGATTCCAAACCAATATAAACTTCTCTCTCTCCCTGCTCTTCTAGATCTTCTAAACCCAACCATTTCTCTCCTCTGTTTTTCATTTCAAAAAACCAAAACCCAAACAGTTATAGCTTTAAGCTTTAGTTTCCATAGCTAGCAGACTTTTCTAGTCCCTCCTGCTAAAGACAGTTGCCGGATTTTGGTGCTCCCATAATTTTGGGGCTTGAGGCGGCCGCCTCGTCGGCCTCACCTCAGGTCCGGGCCTGCGCCTAATGGTAAGGTGAAGCTAAGTGTCGTCGGATTTATCCTCTGGCGGCAACATAGTAAGAAAGCTATGCTTATGGAAATTATGTTTCGCAATAGTCGAGTTGACTTTTTATTATGTCACCACTATGTTAAAGCAAATAGAGCAGCCATTAAAGCACTTTTTGCTAGTCGGTGTCTAGTTGAGTAAATGTTTGTAGAGACTGTTGATATTAGTTTATGTATTTGTAATCAAGGGTTTAGGCTTAATGTCCCCTTCTATTCGACAGTTTCATTAATCAAGGCTTAAGGGCAGCCGCACCGGTCCTTTACTAAAAAAAAGGACGTAAACGTTTACCCTTCTCTTTCATGTATGATTATGTCACCCTATTCAACTTTGCCTATGGATAAGACACTTTGTATATCTGCTGGTTAATTGACCTTGGACATTGTCTCCAAGAGTTCAGGATCAGTTGTACCAGTAATGAAATTATTAGCGGATATAGATGGACCAAATGATATACTTGTTTCTTTGCTCCGCAATTACAGACTGGCATTAAACTTATATATTGAAATGGCGAGGCTTATCTAAGAGGGATGTAAATAACAGCTGCAGAAGAACTGGTAGTCTTGCACTGTGTGGATTAACCTGCTGCTGCAGCTAGCAGATTCAACTTTTTTTATCCCAATGGGAGGATTGGTTACCAAAAACTTGTGTGTACAAGTCATATTGGTTTGCATCAGCACTCGGATTTAAAGATGATGAGGAATGTGATGTCGATGATCCTGCAGATGAGGCATTATTATCAGTGTGATTGTGCACCCCTTCATACACTACTCGAAGTTTATCAGGCTCTGAGCTCGACCACTCGGCTCGCTTCTTGGCTCTACAATTGCTGTTTTGGCACTTGAAATAGCTTCTGATATCCATCACCATTCATTTAGTTAACTCAGACATATCAAATATTCATACAATACATAAAGCATCAAGCATTCTATCTATCTGTACTTCACCTGAACTTTCCAACATTTTTAATAAACTTCTGTCCATATTTTTTCCACTCGAAGCCATCTTCTGGTATCACCACTTTGTTGCTTCCGCCTGAATTGTTGTTGTCTTGCACCTCCTCTTCTCCTTCTCCATCTCCCTCATCCTCATCATGATGATCAGTTTTCCTATATAAAATCAAATCATAATCGGACATATATGTTAAATGCTATGAAATTCATGCAGAAGTAATGCATCTCAGGATCTGAAACTACTCCCTCTCAATATCTACATCAGTAAACAGATCATGCAGTAGATCAAATGAATGTTAACATAGCTTATCTTGAATCTAAACAAAGTTCTTCAGAATTTACTTAACTAAGCCATCTACCTAGCCACTGAATATAAGCATGTACATGGCTCCTCACAAAATTTTAATACTGCTATTGTACTAATTCCAAACTACTACTACTTTCTAAAGCATTTTCAACAAACCCTTTTATGTGTATATCTTCTGAGAGAGTGATGAGAATCAAAATCTGATAGCAGAACATATGGAAAGATATACAGAGAATCGACAAGAAGACATACATGGTTCACCACTTTAGTCCTACGACTGCTCGTGGCTGCGATTCTATCCAGAAACACTGTAAATACAACCCTCCCTTCCTCGCTGTGTAATTTGTATGTAAGCTTAAGACTCAAGAGGGCAGAGATAGATCGGAGCAGCAAAGCAAGTATCACTCTATGCTCTTTCTGATATATAACCCTGAGTTGGGAAATAATGTATAAATTAGCTAGCCAGCTAACTAGGACGAAGCCAAGGTTATGATCATGAGGCTCCCATGAATGTTAGGCTAACTCAGCACCAGCTGCTATACGGCTCGGAATCATATTCTCAGCCAATGAAACCTGAACGTGTCCACTCGCTACTTGATATCTTAAAAAAAAAAAAAAAAAATCCAATTAATTTCTGGGTAAAACCAAGAGCTAGACAAGCACAACATAAACATACATTTATAATAGTTTGGTCCACATACATAGGTACAGAGATGGATCTCGACAACACACAAAGCCAACTGTATGTATGGCGCCGATGTCACTCGCATGATGTCACCAGTGGCCAGATCTATCATTTACCATTGCTACCTGGAAGTTATTTTATATCATACTGTTTTTTGGTTTAGAACCATCTGCAACTTACCAAATGAACATAGATTCTTCATGTTGCAGAAACTTTTACAAGCGACAAAGGTAAATGTATGCAATAGAACTCATCGGAAGAAAAAAAGTATGAGAATGTAAATATGTATATCGGTGGTGACCATTTGAAAAAGTAGGTGACCATAGTTATTTTATATCATACTGTGTTTTGGTTTCGAACCATCTGCAACTTACCAAATGAACATAGATTCTTCATGTTGCAGAAACTTTTACAAGCGACAAAGGTAAATGTATGCAATAGAACTCATCGGAAGAAAAAAAGTATGAGAATGTAAATATGTATATCGGTGTTCAAATGGTCACCTAATGACCAATGAAATCATGATCAAATCCAAATGTGAGAAGTATTAAAACATCAAACGGTGAGAAATATTATTTTAAATATAAGAAATCTACAGGATGGAAAGCTACACATTCACATAAAAGTAATTCTGTGCTTGTATATGTTGGTCGACATATGAACATAATCGCATGCATTTCATGAGAATGAAAGAAGATGAACTGTATAGCAAATGGCACAAACTCCTGATTATCTTTCTGGCCCACATTTCTTTTCATTGTATTGACATATAATAAGATCACAATTTCCAACTCATATTGGATAAACTCCACAACAATCTAAGGAAGACAAGGCCATCAGTCAGTGGCTTCTAAATATATCATTTACAAAAGAACATCTGCTTTTAGATTGATATTTACCCCAAGTTACAATAATTAGATTGCAAGTTATCATCCCAAAACCATGTGTTTTTAACAAGGACCAAAAAGAAATGAAGGAAGCCGTATACTTGATACACAGAAAACCAGCTAGCCAAAGCAAAAACCTCCATCTAGATAAACGGACAGCTCAAGTCAGTTACAGGCTTACAGCAACTCTTCTTTTCTTCTAATTTCACCATCCGGGAACTGAATAATCTCTGTTATAGTTTTTTCAGCAGAAACTTCATCACTGACCTGCAGAGGCTCCAAAGAATCTACAATATCGCGCATTAGAGGCCTGGCTTTTGGGTTCCGGTTCAAGCAATGGTAGACGAGCATGGCAGCCTTGTGCACTCCTTTAATGGGATATTCTCCTTCTAGTCTGGGATCAATGATGTTGAGCAACTTCTTCTTCTCTTTGAGCATGGGGAGAGCCCAATCAGTAAGGTTTTGCTCTCTGGCTGGCCGTGACTTGTCTAAACATTTTCTTCCAGTCAAAAGTTCAAGAAGAACAACACCAAAGCTGTAGACATCACTTCTAGGAGTAAGATGGCCTGCATAGAGATAGGTGGTGTTAGTTTAAAAGCTATGACTTGGAGAGTAAAAGCAACTTCTTATAGCCTCATTGATCATGGTAACAGCGAAAAAGCTATGACTTGAAGAAGAATATAATTTTGTGTCCAGGTATGTGATATAAGCACTGACCAGTCAAGATATACTCAGGTGCAGCATATCCATATGTCCCCATTATGCGTGTAGAAACATGAGATTTGTCCCCTACTGGTCCATCTTTTGCAAGGCCAAAGTCAGAAAGCTTTGCATTGTAGTCCTGTTGTAGATGCACAGGAAAGCGCAATTGTATTTATGCAAATGAATTGGAATTACTCAGCAGCAGACTCAGCAGCAGAAGGATTGTTTTATTTTTCACTAAAAATAAAGTAGAGCAAGAAGTATATACAAACCAGATCCAACAGAATATTAGATGTCTTAAAATCACGATAGATAACGGGTTTCTCTGCATCATGGAGAAAGGCAAGCCCCTTAGCTGCACCAAACGCAATCTTCATCCTTATGGACCAAGGCAAAGGAAGCAGCACTCCTGAAAAATGGAGGAAATATGTAAGTGAGATAGAGTCTTATAGAATCGGCCCACAAAAGTCCTAACAGCATAACGTATTATATTTTCTGCAAGTAAAGCATTTTCTTGAGACAAGTCTCAATCATTTATGTTTCATTTTCAGATTGATCATCTCTTAGCAATTTGAATAAACATTGAAATAAAAAAATATATATGTACATGCCTTTTCAGGGGCCATTATAGGGATCATTTCTTACTGAAACCAACTATTAGAAGATCATACCTTCTGACAATTATCTATCCATTTTACCTAGAAACTGAATATTGCAGACAACTTTTTTTTTTATGAATAAGTTCCAAACATCAATTTTTCTTACCCTTTTGCTCATCCTTTCTAAGAACATCAAAAGAATCAATATCCTAAGATGTCCATTCCACATTCTCCAATGTCATTAATGGATCACCAGGTCAGTCAATGAAAAAGGACAGATGCAAGCATTTTCTTAAATCCTTAAGCCTGATCAATCATATTGCTTTACTATTATTATATTTTGCCTTCCCGAAAGGAGTCCACAAGTTCTCTAAGCACATACACACTAATCAGAAAATGTTGATAGGAACTCACTATAGAAGAAAGAGTCAATGGAAATGCTTAGTTACTTACTTGAAAATAGATTGTTTTCCACGCTACCCCGAGCCATATACTCATATATCAGCACCCGTTGCTTGTCCTCACAGCAATATCCAATGAGTTTTACCAAATTTGGATGGGAAAGCTGCCCCAAAAATATGACTTCCGCCTAGAAATGCACAAAGCTCTTAATGGACCTGACATAATTGAACTATGTGTATACTACACGAAGAAAAGATCATGCATACAATATGAAAATGATGAAACCTATTCTTTTGTTTGATCTTCCTGATAGATTAAAAGATTGAATAGAAGCTTACCAGCCATTCCCTGTGTCCTTGATAACTGTTATCACCGTCATGAACCTTGACGGCTACTGGAAGGTGAGAGAGCCCCTCTCTTAAATCCTCCGTTATGAAACCTTTATATACACTTCCAAATCCTCCTCCACCCAACAAACGATCTTGCCTAAAATTTGCAGTGATTATCTTTAGCTCATTGAATGTGAATGCGATCAATGGATTTGCAGCTGAATCACGACGTAGGATCTCAACTTCTTCAGGATTTGATGGTAAGTTTCTATCGTCCTCTCTAGGATTCAGTGAAGGGCTCTGGTCCTTTGGAGATTCTGAAAAGAAAGTTGAGAGTTTGTCACACATACAATATCAAATGTAATAACAAGCAAGCATCAAACCATTTTCCCATGAAAAGATCTAACAAGAGAAGAAAAATATGGTATATGGTATTAGCTTTTTGAAGGTGAAATGATATTTGTTAACGAATCATCAATACTAGTAAAAATTTCCATCATCTTAATGAAGAGATAAAAAATACAATGAGCAAAAAGGTGTGTAATTTTTTAACCTCCTATGCTGCAAATTAGTTCTGGTAACAATTCTCATACAATAGAGGAAAAATCCTTCATGATCGTGATGCACCATGAGGAAGATAAAAGATCAGTAATTTCTCATAATGAAGAACATACATACAAAACAGAAGTAGAATGAAATGGAAATATTTTACTTCTGAACCTAAAAGGATACACCACTAGAAACTAGCTAAAGCGAATAGCGCACTATAAGAACCTGAGGTGCATCCACTGTTTACAGGAAAGGTAAATCCTTTATATGTGGACATATAGGAAAAGTGGAAGTATATGCTGTTCATTTTCTTTTGTCCTTTATAATACACAACGGAACTCCTGCATATGTACTAAAAAGAATGCAACTTTGATATCCAAATTTCACAAGAGTTATTGTAGGAGCAAACAACACCACAATCCAGGTTACTATATATGAGGATCCAAAACAGAGCCTGATCATTGGAATCAAAAGTTCCAATTCTAATCTCTTACTCATCTACTGAGACAAGAACAGAAACACAAACTGATATCCAGAATAGCATAATACTAAGAACCTTCTGCAGAAAAAAGCAAGGTTTAAGAGGAGCAACCTGACTTTGCATTGGATGAGACTCTGTGAACTGAAGGCTCCCCCCACCAGCTGCACCAACAATTCCCCATCTTACTAAAACCAGAAAAAACCCAAAGCCCACTTCCTCAACAACCACCCATCACCATAACCAAAGATTATGTCTTTGTTTCAGAAAGATGAATGGGGTTTGTGTCTGGAAAGGAAGTGAAGAATGAAAAGAGTGGTTATGTTGTGGCACTTCTGTTGAATTGAACCCACAACCCAAACACACTCACACAAACACAATTTGTTGTTGAAGAATGAGAGGAAGAGTAAGAGAGAATTGTCTCATGATGGTAATGATGGAGGGAGGGGTTGAGGTGGGTGCTGGTTCTTGGCCATGGCAGAGATGGGCCCACATCCCTCTTGGGAGGTTTTTGTTTGTTTTGTTTTGGATTCAAAAATATATTCAGACTTTCCCTAGTGCGCACAGCATACATAGCACATAGCATACATGGTCACTGTAGGATGGCATTTCAATTCCCACCCATCTTTTTCCATCACCTTCTTTCTTTCCTTCTTGCAGCCTCTTCTTTACCTTTCCAATTCAATTTTTGCTATTTCCCACTTTTTATTGGTATTAATCACACTCTCCCCCAATAGCTGGAAGCTTACTGTGCTAATTCAGTCGCTACTACCTTACCTAACACTCATTATCATACATAAATTATTCTAATGGGAGGACTAGTTTTAGTACACATTTATGGTGTGTATGAATAATTACTATATACTAATGTTAAAATTTAGACCAACCCACTTTTGGAGCAATACATTGGATGATCAAATTGTCCTATAAACACAATTTTAGTTGGTTTTGTAATGAACTAATTAAAGGTCACACGTGTATGCCATAACTTATCATCCTATCAGCTTAAAATCTAGGTCTGCCAAGAACTTTTTGTTCCATGTACATTGTCAATTCCATTGTAGCATCAAGTGAAATGACACATCATATTCCATCATCCACATAAAAAAAAAATGAACTGAAATATAAGCTTTTTATTGGAAGAATAGTTGCTCCTAAATCACTTAAAAAAAAAACTCGAAGAGAGGCTTTGCAGATCATAAAGGTCCCCTAGCATCTGCATAAGTAGCTGCCATTGTTTGCATTTGCAACATCCCAAAAAGGTCAAAAGCCTTTGAAGGGAAAGATAGTTCTTTAGTGCTCGGGGGTTTTAAAACTCGAGGACACACCAGAAAGAGTGATTAATCTAATAACTCTTGACTCTCGAGTATTGAGTACTATAGTTTTTCCTTGCTTTCACCTCTAATTTTTGCTATCTGTTTGAACAAGCCCATTATCTGGTCTGTGTTTATCTTTTACAGAAAACTTGGAAATATGACGGGTATATATAACAAATTCTGTTCTGACCCACTTTTTATCCTATGTTCTCTACAAAGATTGTCACTTTGGTATTGGCCAATAAAAAGAGAAGGAGTGACTTCCACAAGCAATTGACTTTCCTGTCGGTCTTGTCCTGGAAATCAGGCTTTGTGTAGATACATGCGATGCAAAGGATTGTGCAAAAACATGAAACTTGCAAGTAGCAATGCTCCAGCTGTTGAACGGTTTTGGTTTTGTTTTCTGGATTTTTCTGATGTAAAACAGGCCCTTGGATTGGCATACATGTAAGGCTGGTGTTGATGCACGCGTATGCTACACAGCCATTGTGTGTGCGCAGAGTTGACATTGACAGACAGATAGCACTAGAAATGTAGGTTAGAGGGACTCGATCGGGCGCGGGCAAATAAAGTGTTCGATGAATTGTCTAAAAGAGCTTGAGGCACTAACGAGCTGGCGCGCAGACTCCTTTATTTCTCCGGGTATGCATGTTCTTAAAATTAGTTAGTATGTTTTAATTTACAATGTCGGCAGGTAATTCTCAAAGTCTGGTATATGCTTTATTCTAGAGACATAGAAATCTCAGAAAATTGAAGTAGATGATCAGTCTAAACAAACTTTAAAAGTCAAAATATAGCAACAGACTTGGGAAAGTAGAACCTTAATTTAGATTAAGGTTATGTCCCACCCTATATGAGTATATGATATGACTGACTACTGAGAAAGCTTGATATTACATATTCTAATTCTTGTGAGGGTGATTCTTCTTCCAAATCATGAGCAGTCAATCAGTCACAGTACTAGTTTAGGGCAAGTCAAAGTGCAAAGGAATCAGGAATGTTTATAGTGAATGGTGGGTGGGTCCATTAATCCCAGAATATATCCAACCTCATGATCTAACATGGTGCTTGTCCCTTGTATAATTGTATTTTGGCTTTCTGTTTTCTACTGGAAAGCCCTGGAGATGAAGATGATGACCACTACTAGTCCCTCACGCATGCGCCACCACAGCATGTGTAGTCTATCTATGTCAATGTCTTTATCCATTGATTAGTGGTAGTATATGTTGTTAATCATAATCTAATTAAGATATAAATCATATAATGTAATGTATTAGCTAGAGACTAGAGTAGATAATGATAATGAATAGTGGTACTAGTGTCTTGCTTCTAAACCAAAACTACAATTATAAAGCACTTTTGCGCTAATAGTATTGCATGAGTACAGGGAATCAATCATTGCATATATACTACTTGGATCTTATATTCCTGTTGCCAAATTGAATGCTTTGATTAGAATTTGGCCCCATATTTATCTGCAAAGGACAACAGCATGCTAACATTTCTGGGGAAATTATCAAACTTGTCAACTTGAGAGTTGGGGTAGAATCACAGATCTGAAATTTTAGATCAGATATTTTCATGACATGACTTTGTTGAATCCCCCTTAAAAGCCATCCAGCTAATCAGATTGAACACAGCAGTTTCTTTACACTAGCTAGCAAACTTTATCAATTTGATGATCAAAGAACTGGTGATTGAATTCAAATTGAACTCAATGCCTACATTGTGTTTTCTGGTTACCAGATCATATAAGTCTCTTCTGCACTTTTCTTTGATTATACACACACACACACACACACATACACGGCAGTGTTCAACAACTTAGAGTAGAATGAAGATTTCAACATTGAAAAACTATGAAAGAACTGCTAGCTAGCTAGGGTAAATAACTCTACAAAACAGTACCTAACAGTTTATTTATTCTGAAAACTTGTTGCTCTACAATATTTCAACTTCTATCTAGGTTCAAGTTTGATACCATATATCCCTTTTTTTTTTTCAGTCAGTGAATCATCTCAACCTATCTGCAAATAAGATACTATCCCTATTATTTCTATCTAGCTAGAAATAAGATGCTATCCCTTAACTTATCTGCAAACATATTGCACTGTAAGCCATGTATAATTCTGTACATAAAACTGAAAAACCTGGTTTGCTTATTAACGTAGTTACCATGAAACTCATTGTTTCTGCATGTTAAAGACATGTGCTAAACTCTCAGTTGAAGCTTATTGTTAACATATGCAAATTCTTATGATAGTTTTCATTGGCCTATCATTTAGAGTCAAATTGCAGGAATTATATATTTGAACTTGAGAAAATACAGAACTGGATATCAAATTCTGATATGATAACAGTACTGCAGCAATGTTTTCTCCATCCTTTCGTATCATATCAAACATTATTGTTCTGGATGGTGAATTGATCTTAACCATAAATTTAAGCAACTTTTAAATCATATTATGATTCCAGGAAGATGTAGCTGTTTATGCATACTTGAAATTCCTGCTTATGAAAGAAAACTAGATGTATATACTTTATTTAAATCATATTATGATTCCAGGATTGCTATGGATGCCTGTCAACAAAGCAAGTTCTTACCATTCATATGGAAGACTTGATGATGTAAACTTGGAAGGTTTACCGTGCATCGAAAGTCTTAAGTTTCTTCATTAAAATCCTTGGATTACGCTAGAGCTAGAATCGATTCACGCAATGTGTTAGGAGGCTTTTGCCAACAGGCAATGATTTTGATTACGATAAGTTTGCTTCATCTAGTGAAAGTAGTATTCTTCATAGATCAGTATAGACCAGCAGATCATTGTATATGTAACAGCTAGCTTGATCCTCCAATTGCTGTACATCCTAGGGCATCATAACTGTATGAATTGAATGGCTTTCTATACAGTTTTCCATTTGATATATGTATTGAATTATTATAAACCCTAAACTACTCTACATAAAGAGAAGCATAGTAAGTGGAAACACCAGAAATGAATGTGTTTTTGTAAGTTTCTGTGGTGCAATTGATCCGTACTCATGTAGTCTATGACTCTATGGACTATTCTGAGCTAGAAAGTAGGATTTATTTACTACATTCTATAGACAGTAGCTTAGAAATACAAGACAAAGTCCCTAAAAATAAGGGGTTCAACACTCCTACCTTCAGAAAAAGTAAAACACAATAATATGGTATTATTCTTGGTAATATCAAGCCTTATTTAAAGTTATATTATTGATCTGTGAATCTTCAAAAAACAATATATCTGTGTAGATTTTTTTTTACTATCCCGTTGAGTTTAGGAGGGCTTCAAACTTTCAAAGTAGATTTACTGTTCTGTGGAATTATCTTTTGTATCAGTGCATGCATTAACAGCATCCATTTATCAAGAAGCATTGATAAGATGCACTGTTAATGGGGACAGTTTTAGATATTATGAGCTTTATTTCTCAAATCATTCAAACTAAAACAATGCAGCTAGTTATACTAATTTGGTGACAAGGAAACGGAGAGTGGAAAAAGAAATCAACTTATTATAGCTATTATGATGAAGGGCACTTGCATTTTCTTAGCAACATTTATGTAATTATAATCAGTCCTCCTAAGATGTAGATAGGTACAATAGGTGCTGTGCTGCCGATGTACAAACTAAAAGGCTTATACCTTCTCGTATATAGATAGCTAGCTTGAATGAGAAAATATCATCATGGCTCATGGAAGAGGGCATACTATAGTTCTTGCAGCTCTGAAAGCCTTGGAACACACGCAGTATAGCTTACAAGCATTGTATGAAAACTGAAATCTACCCACTTGGAATTGGAAATCATAATATCTGTTACTCAACTCTATTTAATCCCAGCAATCCATGTGATACTTCGATAGGAGAAACAATGGCTACTGATTCTCAGTGTTTTTGGGGTCTTTTCCTCTCACTTTCACTATACTTTATTCACTCAGATTCAACACCTCATGTAACTTTTCTATACTCATGAAAAGTATTGTTTCGCTCTTTCTCATTTCCTCTCTGAATATTTTCTCTGTTTGCTCCCATTGTTTTGAGTTTCTGCAGGTGTACATAGTGTATTTGGGGCTCAGTCATAACATACATGAACCTCACCTAACTTCAGAACACCATGTTCAGCTCCTATCCAAAGTTTTTGCCAGGTTTACATTCATGCTTTATTTTTCTCTGCGTGTACATGGTGCTTCAATTTTTTATTTTCTTCTAAGGTTTAATTTTCCTATTTGCATTCTTTATCTTTAGTGAAGAAGATGTTAAACGGTCAATGCTTTATAGTTACAAGCATAGTTTCTCAGGCTTTTCAGCAAAAATCAATTCCTCACAAGCAGTCACCTTGGCCAGTAAGCTTATTTCTTTTCTTTCTTTTTTCCTACGATTTTCATTTTTTTTTCTTCTCTCTTTTCTCTATCCTCAAGTAAGGTTATATTCTCAGTGCTTAAGAAATTACATGCGTTATTGATGTAAGAAGAATCAAATAATTGCAGAGGTGGAAGGAGTGATATCAGTTTTTAGAAGTAAGACAGTGCAATTGCACACAACTAGGAGTTGGGACTTCTTGGGCCTTCCAATGATCAGCAGCACTAGTACTGCCAGTGATGCGGCCTCTCCATTGCAACTAGCATATGGCCAAGATGTCATTGTTGGGGTTTTTGATACAGGTTTCTAACTTAACATGCATATATAACTCAACATCTTTTATACTTGACCATAATTAACTCCTGTGAGTATACTAACGTGTTTTGGACTTTTGGTGATCTTAATAGGTATATGGCCTGAATCGGAAAGTTTCCGAGAAGAGCCACATATGAGGCCTATCCCCTCAACTTGGAAGGGGGAGTGTGTGAAAGGAGAGATGTTTGAGCCAGCAAAAGCATGCAACCGTAAGCTAATTGGTGCTCGCTACTACCTGGAAGGCTTTGAAGAAGAATATGGGCCACTAAACACGAGTGGCAATCCAGAATTTCGATCAGCTAGAGACTTTCTAGGTCACGGAACACACACAGCCTCAACAGCAGTGGGTTCAGTAGTGAAACAAAATGCAAGTTTCTATGGCTTTGCAGAGGGCACTGCCCGGGGTGGAGCGCCTAAAGCACGTCTAGCAGTGTACAAAGTTTGCTGGGGAAAGAATTATAGTAGCAGGTGTACTGGAGCAGACATTCTTGCGGCTTTTGATGATGCTTTGCATGATGGAGTTCATGTTATTTCAGCGTCTATTGGATCCAGGCCACCACTGATACCGTTGTTTGCATCAGAAGGTGCTATCGGTTCGTTTCATGCAATGCAGTTGGGTGTGAGTGTGGTGTTCTCAGCAGGTAATGAAGGGCCAGATCCATCACAGGTCACAAATGTTGCTCCTTGGAGCCTGTGTGTTGCTGCTTCATCAATTGATAGAATGTTCCCAACCAGAGTTCTCCTAGACAATAAGCTCTCTATCATGGTAATTCTTAAATTTTGGACAACAGATATATGCATGCCCTGATAATTAAGAAGTTAAAGGTAATGTAGTGATAATTATAAGTGGGTCACAATATGATCATTTCCTAACTAAAGCTCGTTTGACAAGGCAGCATATGTATGCCGGTAAACAAACTTTACTAGCTGAACATTCAGTAGAGCACTCTATTTTGTACAGGGAGAGAGCTTAATCACCACACCTATCAAAGCAAAATTGGCAGATGCGAGCGTATACTTCTATAATGGGTGACTTACTTTTCTGTCGACTCTCCAGCTGTCTCATTTTCCAGTATAATGACTTGCAGTAGTATTCAAGTGCAAAATATGTAAAAATGTTATATATATTCTGCAGGATTTGCACGTCAAGGAATTGGAAAAAATCAAAATATGCTGCAAATATAGTAATCATATGCTTCTCAACCATAGGACCGTATGAAATTGGTGAGGCTGAAGTAGCTGCCAAGCTAGCCAATGCATCAGGTTTGATCTTTGTAGAACCAATGTCCAGGGAGATTGGTCCTGACATCATCCCCTCGGTTCATGTCAACATTGAGCAAGGGACTCGGATTTTGAACTATCTTTCTGAATCTCCGACGTAAGGCCACATCCATGTATTGTGTGTTTGTATATTTGTATGTACGCGTATGCAATTTATGTAATACTACTCTTGTGAACTACACAGGAAGCCTGTTGTGCAGATAGAAGCAAGTAAAACTATTATCGGGAAGGCACCGGCCCCTAGAGTCGCATACTTCTCTTCAAGAGGCCCAAACTCACTTACACCTGATATCCTCAAGGTACCAAGAGTAGCTTTAAGGTGAAACAAATTTTAATTTTTTTTTTTTTTTTTGGAGAAGAAAGCTTCAAGTGATTGGTGATTACTGATGACTATATCTGTTGGTCCATCCCCACTATTAGTAGTTGCTGGTATGATATGAATCATTGCATAACTTAATCGATCTTGATGTGTTATGATATAACAGCCAGATATAAGTGCTCCAGGGATAAACATATTAGCAGCATGGCCTAATCGAACTTCTCCAACTTTGAGACGCGATGATAATCGTTTAGTTAACTGGAATTTTCAGTCAGGAACATCAATGTCCTGTCCTCATGTCTCCGGGATTGTTGCTCTCATCAAATCTTCACACCCGGATTGGTCTCCTGCAGCCATTAAATCTGCTATCATGACCACAGCATACACAAAGGACACATCCTTTGACACCATACTAGCTGATGGACCCATGAAAGCCTCCGACCCTTTTGACTTGGGTGCCGGTCACATAGATCCCATCAAGGCAATGGATCCTGGGCTTGTCTACGACATGAAAACACGTGACTACGTTCAATTTCTATGCAACATTGGCTACACTGAAGAACAGATAAACATGATTGTTCCTTGCCCTTCAGGAACTGACACGAGTTGTCCACGAGTGCCGAAATCGAATTCCAATGTAAACTACCCATCGATCACAGTTTCAAATCTCCAGTCGACTGTGACAATCAAGAGAACCATGCGTAATGTGGGAGAGAATAAGAACGCCGTTTATTTTGGCACCATTTCTGAGCCTGATGGAGTGGAGGTAGTGATATGGCCTAGAGTTTTGGTATTCTCCTGGTTCAAAGCGGAAAACACATATTATGTAACACTGAAACCACAAAAGAAGTCTCAAGGAAGATATGATTTTGGAGAAATTGTTTGGTCTGATGGCTTCCACAAGGTTAGGAGTCCTTTGGTTGTTTGTGTCAACACTGCTCAAGATTCCAATGCATCCATGAACTTGAGCTACATGTGATATCAATCATAGAAGAAGCTGAAACCTCCCAAATTATATGGCCGCTAAGCCAAGTTTAATGTTTTGAACAAATTTCATTTCTGCATTTGAATTCTCCTCCGGAACTCAAACCAATGCTGGATAGGACTATTTTACTCAGTTCAAACCTTCCTCAGTCAGATGAGAAATTCAAACCTCCCGAGTTACTTTTGTGATTTTATCGTAGTAGTTCTTTCTTCTTTTTTCATTTTTCTTGTTAAAGATGCCAGTGCGGTTGTCTTTAAGTCTTGTTCATGAATAAAAATACTAAATACATGGAGGGAGATATGAAACCTGAACCTCAAATTGTAATAAACATAGATAGAACATTCTTAGATAATAATGAGATTCTAAATAACAATATTTTAACAAACACTAATTAACGAATAGTTCATGTTGGGCTACTCTATTCGCTTTACAAAGGTAGTGACATATCAGACAATACAATTTTACTAGCAGTCATATTATATTAATACGGTCAGCTTTCCCACTATGTTGGTACCGGAAAAAACATATGGTGACAGTGACACTCAATTTCATCATGCCACTTAGAGGCTGTGACCATTTGGGAACTCGCTGCTTACTTAAGACAAGACACGCAACTTGTGCAATCCGGCACAAAGTCCATGTCGTCCTACTAAGATAGGATGGGGGTTTATTTTCGATATAACACTACGTATAATAAAAGACAAAACACTCTAAGTAAATTGTATGCATAACTTATCTTTAAAAGAAGTAAATGGCAAGCCCACCAAGTTAGATTTAGCAGCCAAGGGCAGGCATAGAACCCCAAACACAAAGCAAAGGAGCGAGGGTCAGAGTTGACCAACTTGTGTTGCTGGACCAGCTGCACCTTGGTTTCCATTAGAATGTGTCACCGCACTAAACTGTATTCACTACCTACACTTCGTCAGGCAGCTTGTCTTGGATCTCAATTCCAAACTGAAACCGGAAGCAGTTCAGTCGATTTCTATAGCATACAAAGTCTGTAATTATCTACGAGTCATTGTGATTCCGTAAATATGAATGATATTCTGAATACCCTTAAACTTTGATTAATTTGTAAAAGTCTTAATTAAATACCCGAATTAGTGGAATTCATAAAGATTCCTTGAAAAATCCAGTAATTTCATAGACTTTAAATATCTTCAATAACATGGATGTAATTATCCTTGATTTAAAAAGAAAATTACTCCACTGATAAGAAAAATACAATTTGGGGCTAGGAAGATGAGAGAGTACAAGAATGGCCATTGATAATTTCAAGAAAAAGAAAAATCACAAGGGCATCTAAAAATTGGTTAGTTAGCTGGGTCTAAGAAAATCGTTGGGGGACATGCAGAAAGGGCGGTGTCCTAGACTCCTAGTACGAACCCCAAAAATGGCCCCCAAAACAAATAACTGCCGTAAAAAGTGTACCAAAACGAAGGGTAATCAGTTAAACAGGGACATGCATGTCCTTATGGTAATTAGGGTTTCGAGACTCTCCCAGAAAGGGTGCAACTAGTCAAATCCCCCCATCACTGCCCAATCAGACTTCGCTTTTGGCCAGAAAGACCAAAAGGGACACGTCACAATTCCCATTAGCTAACCGCCGCGTGTCATCTTGGCCCAATAGGATAGGCCCGATGAGGTCGCAGAAGTGACCCGCGGGTAATAAGTGGGAGAGTAGAGTTAGAGGAGCCGTGGTGCTATTTGAATCACCGCTTTTGGATGAACAAAACCCTCTTTTTCCAAAAACCCAAACCCTTGGCGGCTGTTAGACCCGTTGTCTCTCTCGCTCCAAGTCTTCTCTCTCTCTCATCCGTTTTGCTAAACCCCCCAATTTGGGATTTTAGGGATTTGAGGCTGACTTTGGAGTTTCGAGCGAGGGCTTCTAGAAGATCCAGCTACCAATTCTCGGCCATGGCCACCGTTGCTCCTCCCGCAGATCGTATCCTTTTCTATCTATCGGTATTCGCCTTCGATCTGTTTTTTCCTGATTCGTTTTCGATCGAATTCGATCTTCTCTGATTCCGTTGCTATTGGTTTCGCATCAACATGTAGATCGCTGTATTGGTTTTGCTTTGCTGTATTGGTTGCTTGATTTCTGGCTATACATGTATTTGTATGTGTTCAAGCTCATGTTCTTTATTAGTTCAAGTCCTCTGAGCACAATTTTGGTCAATTGAGTGATTGAATTTGACTCCTGGAGGTTCACGTAATTTCAATTCAGGTCAATACTGTTGTGTTGGTTTGTTGATTCTGTATGCTTATTATTACGAGATGAATTAGCGATTCTTCGATTGTATGTGTTTCCTTCACTTTGATTATTTTAGAAGCAGCAGATTTGCTCCAGAAGCTGTCAATAGATTCGCAGACCAAGACTCTGGAAATTCCAGAGCCTACAAAGAAGGTATTATATTATGCGTGTTTGAGTAGTTTTTTTACTTCCAATTGGTTTTGCTCAATGTTAAGTTGAAGTTGATGATGATGATGATGATGTAACGTGTATATTACTTCCTCTATGCAGCCTTCTGTTAACCAATACGGGTCTATTGATTCTGGCAATGCTGTGAATGGTCAGATCCCATCTGATCGCTCTGTGACTCCACTGTCGACTGACTTCACGGATCAATCTTTCTCCTATCTCCCAAATGGTTATCCATCTGCAGCCTATTACTATGGAGGTAAGTAGGGACAAGATTTCTACTTGGGATATGTTTTCGTTGGATCATAGCTTTGTCTTTGATATCATTGGCATGACATGTATGGTCCATTGTCCTGTGATCTTTCAGGCTATGATGGGGCTGGCGACTGGGATGAGTACTCGAGATATGTGAATCCAGAGGGAGTAGATATGACTTCGGTAAGTTATTATTTGTTTTTCTCATGGTTTGGGTCTTACATCATTCGTGTACTAATTTGTAATTTTATCATGTGCTTTTAGGGGGTTTATGGAGATAACGGGTCTCTTATGTACCACCATGGTTATGGGTATGCACCGTATGGGCCTTATTCACCAGCAGCTTCCCCTGTTCCAACTATGGGAAATGATGGTCAGTTATACGGGCCTCAACATTACCAGTACCCGCCCTATTTCCAGCCGCTGACTCCAACCAGTGGGCCATACACTCCCAGTCCTGTAGCCCCTCAGAATGAGGTATCAACTTCCTTAGGTGCTGACCAAAAGCCTCTGCCAGTGGAAACAGCTAATGGAATTTCTAATGGCATTGCAAATAATGCAAGTGTGAAAGGAAGTAATGGTTCAGCTCCCCTATCGACGTATCAAACCACGTCTTTCAACTCCAATGGTTCATATGGACGAGGTGCTTTGCCTGCACGTGTTCCTACTCCTGGTTACCAGGACCCAAGATATGGTTACGACACAGTACGGTCTCCAATCCCCTGGTTAGATGCCCCACTTTTTTCAGATGGGCAGCATAGACCTATGGCAAATACACCCATTACTTCAAACTCGAATGGCAATAGAATTCCATCTTTGAGGAACCAGAACTACCGTCCAAATTCGCACTACATGGTATGGTTTTTCTCAATATCTTGTTTCTTTAGTTGATGTTATTGGCTACTGGTCAGCTGTCCAATTGAATTAACTAGTGGATATGTCAACCTAATTGGGTTATATTGTTTCCTTGTTCCCAATATGAAAAGTTATAAGGTCAGGGATAATCTTATGGGTGGTTCTAGCCATTGAAATATATTTAGTTCTTATAAGGCTGTTAAATGATTGGTCCTGGTTCATCATGTATACCTCATTATTAATAATGTAAATGCGCTCATGCTAATGAATTTCTCTTGTTATATCCTACAGGGTTTGCACCACCCCAGACCGCTGTCAGGAATAGGTACAGCTCAAGGGTTTATGAATAGCAGCATGTACCCAAGCAAGCTATTTGGCCAGTATGGAAACACAGTCAGATCTGGTCTGGGATATGGGTCTCATGGTTATGATTCGCGAACCAGTGGACGCACATGGCTGGCTGTTGACAACAAGTATAAACAACCCAGGGGGCGTAATGGTGGTTACTATGGATATGGTAATGAGAACTCGGACGGTTTAAATGAGCTCAACAGAGGACCTCGGGCAAGAGGCTCAAAGAACCAAAAGAGTTTTACCCCTAGTGCATTAGCTATCAAGGGGCAGAATGTGCCAGCAAGTCTTAGTCATGATGAGGAAAAGGATACAAGTACTGTTCCAGACAGAGAGCAATACAATAAAGCAGATTTTCCAGAGGATTATACTGATGCCAAATTCTTTATTATCAAGTCATATAGTGAGGATGATGTCCATAAGAGCATCAAGTATAATGTTTGGGCCAGTACACCAAATGGCAACAAGAAGCTTCATGCAGCATACCAGGAGGCTCAGGAGAAGACTGGTGGCTGCCCTGTATTTCTTTTTTTCTCGGTAAGTAGAGGACTCTAGAGTGTTTTTTTTTTTTTTTTTTTGTAGATTTCTTTGATTTTTCAAAAGTAATGTTTGCCTGTTATCTTTCTTAGGTCAATACCAGTGGGCAATTTGTCGGCCTCGCTGAGATGTTGGGGCCTGTTGATTTCAACAAGAATTTGGAGTACTGGCAGCAAGACAAATGGAATGGCTGTTTCTCTGTCAAGTGGCATTTTGTTAAAGACGTTCCTAACAGTTTGTTGAAGCATATTACTCTTGAAAATAATGAGAACAAACCTGTGACTAATAGTAGGGACACTCAGGAGGTAATCTTATATTCTTACTGTTATTTTCTATTTTTGTTTTATTTCGTTGCACTTCTGAATATTAATTTGATGTTATGTAGGTTAAGTTGGAACCAGGGCTTAAAATGATCAAAATATTCAAGGAGCATTCAAGTAAAACATGCATTTTGGATGACTTTGGATTTTATGAGTCCCGCCAGAAGACAATCCAGGAGAAGAAGGCCAAGCAACAGCAGCAGTTTCAGAAGCAGGTAAATTGTTTCTTGCAACTTATGGCTCCTTTATTTTATTTTATTTTTCCGGCATGGACTGCCGCAATTATTTAGTATTTTGCAAGTTCACCATTCCAAAGCACCTAAATTGTTCCTTGGTCTTGCACATACAAAAGCAGGTATGGGAAGGAAAAACTCTTGATGAGAAGAAAGAGGTAGTGGCAAATGGACAAGTGAAAACACAAAATTCATCGGATGTTCCCTCTGAGATAAACAAGGAATCTATCCCAACAGTGCATGCCAGCGAGGAGCTGAAACTTGCAGAAAATGGATCAATTGCGACTGGCGAAGCCCCAAAGGGTGCTAAACCGGTTGTGGCTGAGAAGAGGGCTGTAGGAAATGGGGTTGCAAACGGTTGCTAGCCTCTGCCTTGCATAGTGGCGGTCTATGTCTGTAGTACTCTTCAAAATGTTTGTGCTGGAAGCTACTTGCATATCTCCATACTTGGTGGACCGCCGTGATGACTGACTCTTTGCCTTGCTTGAAAAGTCAATATTTCGTTGAGGAATGGCAAGTTAGTCGCACTACAAAGTATTTCAATGTTTGAGGCAGGCAGGCTAGGGTGTCAGTAGTCTTAAGTTTCACCCCAGTTTTCTTTGTGTTTTTACAGTCTTTAGCTGAAGCTCTATATAGGTTTTGATTGCTTAGGTTTTTGGGTTTAGGGTTTATCTTTTTCCTTATATTTTGATATTGTCGGTTCTTTGTTCTTTGCCTTTTACTTGTTTGTGTATTTCCTGTCTTGTAAATCTAGATCATTTCCATTGCTGAGCAGCTCTGCTTTTGTATTTGTATGTGAGCTAGAAGCAAGGTGGGAAAATATTGCAATATAGTCGTTTTTTTTTTCCTAGTATTTTTCTTTCGTTATTGTTGTACTCTTTCTTATTACCTGTTTTGTTGTATTGGTGTGTCCTTGCTAATGGTGGGAACAAAAGCAGATTCTGACTGCTATACGGTTGAATAGTGTGGATGAATCATCAGGGTTATATATGGAGCTACGTCTGAGAATTGTTCGATTTCTGGTTATTGGTTGTCAAAGGGCAGGAAAAGATTCAATAAACTATCTTCTGATGGAATTGAGTTTTCCCTGATATTATGGCACGTTTCTTGAAATGTAAAATAAACGCATGAATTTTTCCTTTCTTAGCAAGTAAACGTGTCACGAGGTTTCTAGTCCACTTTACAATTACGCACGCCCAAACGCTCAAACTAGGCCAATGGCAGCTGGTCTTGTTAAAATGTGATTATAAGTTTCTACTCATGTAATAAATAGAAATCATTCGGGAAGAAAGGATAATTTATTTTCTTATCAAGCAAACAATTCAAATGCTACAACTAATATTTAAGTGAACTTCAAACTCAAAATCTAGGAATTACGAATACGAGACTGACAATAGTGACTAGACTATATGGTACTTGTGGCATGAAACAAACAACTACATTAGGAAATGCCTAAAAGCACCCAGACCCTAAAACCCCTAAGGCGTTCTCTCTCTCTCCCAGAGCACAACCACCAAACCCAAAAGCTCTGTTTTGCACCAAATCTCCTTGTTTTTCAATCATCCTCATGGCCTTTGTGCACCCAAACATTGATCTCTCAACCTCTTTGAAGGATCGAAGAACGGGTTTTCCAATCCATTGCCATCTTTTGGCAAAAACCTTAGCATAGCCAATATGCTAGCATCCTCATCCTCTTCGGGTTTTTAAAACCCTAGTCAAGCATATGCGGCCTCCTTGGCCTTGGCTAGCTCGAAGGCTGTCAATCTCTCATATCGTGTCTTTGCTCCTCCCAAGAAGAAGAGAAGACACCCTATTGGTTCACGAAACAGAAAGGGTCAAAAGGAGATGCAAGAGGAATAGAAACCTCCCACCATCTCCCCTCAACCAGTTGAAGGCCAAAAGAAGAAGTGTGGGCATCCCATCGGTTCCTAAATCACAAAGCCAAAAAGAAGTGCTAATCACGAAGATCTGACTCCTACCATGACTCCGCTTGCAGCGCCCCTGAGCCCTAGCTTGAAGTGCAAGGAGGTTCTTTGAAGTTCTGCTATTTCTTTTCTACTATTTCAGTTTTTCTATTTTTGTTTTATTGCGGAACAATTGCTCTTGGTCCATGCTTTTCACATGGGGGAGCTTTATTTCTTCTAGTTTTAGTTTTGTTAGATACATTTGCCTATGATCTATTTGCTATTAGATTATAGACCCCTTGTGAGCCGAAATTTGTAACGAGGATACAACTCTCATACGAATCAGATGATCTTGCTTGTCCTCTGTACGCATGGCAACGGATCGATTCGTATCGTACTCTCTACTTTAGCACTAAATGACAAAATTGTCTTTGAGTTAAAAAAAACAACTACATTATGAGTTATTTTTGTGTGAATAAGAGGTTAATAGGAAAATGCCTATTATATTCATTAGAATTAGCAATCAAATTAATACAAATTTTCATATTAGTAATTGTAATTTTTTATTTTTTGAGATGCATAAACTAATACGTGCTTATGGTTCATTATAGAAAAATTTGCTTCCTCTCCGTTGACCATCTAAGAATGGGTTGAAAATTAACTCCGATCAGTATCGGTGAGATCCAAACCTGGACATAAACTCTCACGAAATCAACATCGACCGCATGTACTTTTTCATGACCTAACTTCTATAGTACATTAGTACCATCAAACATAAGATGATGAAGAAACATAAGATGATATATTTTGTTTTTTTTAGAAGAAACATAAGATGATACTTTTTTTATTTTATTAAAGGAACATAAGATGATACTTGGGCCAACTACTTGAAATAAATTTTAAAAAATTTAGAGAAAAAGAAGAAAAGGAATGTAAATTGTGATGTCGACTATGTGTAATTTGTGGATGGAATGCAATAAATGTGGCGGCTAAGCTAATTTTGAATGAATTGTGAGCATAATAAGAGGGAGCGAATAAGAGGCCCTTTCTCATTCGCCTCCCGAAAACCCCTAAAACCCTTTTCCGCCTTTTAACCAAACCCTTTCGTGGAGGCCGCTCCCCTTTCTCTCTCTCTCACAATCTCTCGCTCTCCTCCGAGTCCCAGTCTCAGCCATGGCCACTGTCGCTTCACTCTCGCCTCCTGCGGATCGTATCCTTTCCTTTGATTCATCTTTCCTCTTTCGCTTACGCTTTGCTCTTGGATCCGATTTTGCTTGTCTTTTTCTTCTTCTCCAAATTCATCTCTGTTTTCGATTTGGTTCACATCTATAGATCTAAGATCTGTATCTGCTGCTTAGGGTTTCTGCTTGTGATTAGGGCTTTTCCTTGGTAGATGTTTACTCTTTACTTTCATTGAGGATATTTTTAATCTCTTGACTTTTTATTCCTGGCTTGAAAATTACTGTTAGGTATTGGTTTTAGGGTTTTCACTGTCTTTTTGCTTTTGTAATCCTTGTGTGAATGTGCAGGATGTTAAATGCTCTTGATTTTATGCTGTTTTCGTTCTTTGTTTGTAGCAGATTGTTGTATTTCCTTGACCATCTTGATTGTTTCCTTAGAAGCTTCAGACTTGCTGCAGAATTTGTCGTTGGATTCTCAGGCTAAGGATGTCAAGATTTCTGAGCCCCCCAAGAAGGTATATTTACAAACCCATTTTTATTTGTCATTCAATCTAAAGATTGTGTTTGGTTTTCGTTTCAATTTCTTAGAGCTTGATTTTGATTGTGGTTTCATCATGTGCAGGCCAATGCTGTGACTGGAAAGCTCCAGTCAACTGACCGGACTAGGTCTACTACCCCATCACTCAAGGATTCAACCATGCCCTATCACCCTAATGGTTACTCCTCTTCTGCTTATTACTATGGAGGTAATTTTCTTGTCTTGTACTCGTTTGGTTGGGTATTAATAATTGATGGAATTTCAAAAATCATATTTTTCATATCCAATATATGTGTGTGTATGCACTCCGTGATATAGTGGATGCTATTGGCTTTGCATTCTACTGACGGTTTTGTTGTGTTGGTCAATTTTTTGGTCAGGCTATGGTGGACTTGAGTGGGGCAACAATATGAATTCTGTAAGTTTTTATGCTTGCTTGTTCAGAGACTTCTTTTTCTGTAATGCTGGATGCGTCTGATTTATGTTTTTTTTTTAAGTGTATTTTCTTACTTCTATTATTTGAGTGCTTATTGTAATAATGACTGAGCAACTCATCTCTATCTGGACGTCATCTTGTGTCTTGATTGTTGTCTATTTTAGGTTGTCTATGGTTATGGCTATGCACCCTACAACACATATTCAACAACAGGGTCTCCAACTGTGGGAAGTGGTCAGCTATATGAACAGCAGTATCAATATCCTCCCTATTTTAAGCAGCTGGCTCCTAAAACTGGTTCACCCTACATGCCTAATTCAGCTGTTCCTTCCAATGGTGGTGTTTCCACCATTAAGGATGCTGACCAAAAGTCCTCACCAGTAGGAACAGCTAATGGGATATCCAACAGTACTTTGACCAGTGTGGGGCTGAAGGAAAATAATCTTTCAGACTTCTCCAAATATCAAAATTCCTCTTTGAATGCAAAGGGTTCCTATGAGGGATACACTGATGCCATATATGGTTTTGATGGTTTGATGTCTCCCATACCATGGTTAGAAGGGTCAACGTTTTCAAATGGACAGGCTAAGGGGACTGGATATACAGGCAACAGAACACTATCTTCTAAGAATCAGATTTCACGACCAAGCTCTCCATACATGGTATGCTATCTATCATCTTAGTTTCATTATGGATTTCCTTCTGTTCTCGGACTTGTGGTTAAACTTGATCAATTTTTTATGTTAGATATTTACACACTTCTGAGCAGTGGGTTGATCTTAAGTTCAGTTTTTTCATCTCAATTCTGTTTGGAACCAAATATGTAGTGATTTTCTTGAAATTGAGAAAATATAATTGATCCCCATAAACATTGCTATCCTTGTCAAATATCCTTTTATTCTATTTTTCTTTTCCTCTCTTTAGGCTGTTATTGTTTTCAATAATTGATAGGATGATCAGAATCCAATAGATTGTTGATTAAGGTGGCTGCTCAAGAATTTATATTCCATGACCTTGCAGGGTTTGCTGCCAAGGTTGGGGTATGGTTTGGATACATCTCGTGGACTTAGTGGGATGTATAGCAACGATTTATATGGTCATAACTGGAACACATATGGACTTGGTATGGGGTTTGGATCTAATACGTTTGGTATGTCAAGAAATGGATATGGGTGGACCTCTGTTCAAAACAAGTTTAAACCTAGGGGGCGAGGAAGCAACTTTCGCTATGGTAACCAGGACATAGATGGGTTGGAAGAGTTGAACAAAGGACCTAGAGGTAAGAGTTATAAAGCTGGGGTCAATGTCGGGTTGAATAAAGCTAATGATGAGAAAGATACAACTAGCGCCGTTCCAGAGGGGGAGCAGCGCTCAGGAGCAGATATGCTTGATAATTACTCAGATGCCAAGTTCTTCATTATAAAGTCATATAGTGAGGATGATGTTCATAAGAGTGTTAAGTATAATGTCTGGGCCAGCACACCAAACGGAAACAAGAAACTTGATGCAGCATACCAGGAGGCTCAGGAGATAGCTACTGGCTGCCCTGTATTTCTGCTCTTCTCGGTGAGCATTGTGATTTAATTCTCAAGTTGTGACTTTTTCTCCTATTGCTTCTGTGCTTTGTCTTATTGTATTCTACCTTCAATTTTGTCTCTAGGTAAATGCTAGTGGCCAATTCGTTGGCCTAGCAGAGATGGTAGGGCCAGTTGATTTTGAAAAGAATGTGGAGTATTGGCAACAAGACAAGTGGACTGGTTGTTTTCCTGTTAAGTGGCACATTGTAAAGGATGTACCCAACAGTTTGCTAAAGCACATTACCCTTGAAAACAATGAAAACAAACCTGTCACAAACAGTAGGGACACTCAAGAGGTATGTCTATCTACTTCCCCTTTTTTCACCCCTCTTTTTCATCGGTTCTAGTTTGCAGTGTTAAGCTTAAATTGTTTTTGTAGGTCAAGTTAGATGAGGGGCTTAAATTGATCAAACTATTCAAGGATCATTCCAGTAAAACATGCCTTTTGGATGATTTTGAGTTTTATGAAGATCGCCAGAAGACAATTGAGGAAGTTAAAGCAAAGCGGCAGATCCGGAAGAAGGTAAGATTCTTTTCCTTGTGTGTTAACCAGTGCACTTGCTTTTATATGTATATTTCCTTTTATTGTTGTTCTTTAGCCGGTTTGATTCTAAGTAATTACTCTGTCTGCTAATTCAGAAGGTATTGGAGGAGAAGCCCACTGATGGGGTAGAAGAGGCACTAGTCAAATCACCAGAGTCATTGGGAACTACATTGGATGTGAAGGAACCAACATCAGTTGATCAGAGTGATGAACAAGTGAAGCCTTTGGAGAATGGAACCGTTGCAGAAGCTGGAGATGGCCTAAAGAGTCCACAATCAGTTGTTGAAGAGTCCAAGGTGGCTGAAACAAATTAGGAGGTCAAATGTGTTAAATGGTTGGTTGCTAGCTTGTGCAATGAGAAGATTTTCTTAGTAGGAGATTCCCCTTGGAGGTTTTGCTGGTTTAGCGTAGCTGCTTTAAAGAGAGTACAATTCATAGTAGAAGTGGTGTGTGTTTAGAGACTTGATGGCAGGCTCATGTTTTCAGAGCCCCACCCGAATCCCATCTGATTCTCTTGTTTGGGGCGGTTGGTTTTAAACTCTTTGCTGTTTTCCTGCCCTTTTATATGCGGAATAGGTTGGTTTGTGTAAGAGAAATGTAGTTAGTTGAAGTGTTTAAGATGGTTGCTTGTGCCTTCATTTCGGTAATCTGTGTTCTGTGTGCTTCCCTTGTATTAGTTAGTACGGCACATGGCTGTTGCTATGTTTCCTCTGAGTGAACTCCAATTGTCTCTTCTTTCTTTTATATGTCGAATCAGGTAAATCATGGCCTTGACTTGGTGAGAAGCCATCGGCTTTTAATCCAGTTCGAGTAATAGTTGCATTGTGATGTCAAATGAATGTTTCACAGGGCGCAGTGCGCTCAGTTGTTACTTGAGCTATAACTTTGTTGACGGCACCAAGGAACACTCTTTTGGTGTTTGTTGTGTTCCTTCGCGGTGCATAACTTGTGCGAAGCCCCGCCTTGTTTGCCAATTTGTGCCTCCAAAACCCAAGCTGACAATCCAGACGGTCCTTATGTATCCCTCCCAATAAGAAATTAAGAATTGGGTGGTTTTAAATTGCAAACATAAAGAATTGAAACACCCAAGGTGAGTGTTTGTGTTTGCAGCATCAAGGTATAAGATTGTTTGCAATCCTTATATAAAACAAAACACAACCTATGAAGCCTAAAACAATTAGGAGATTGGTCTTTCACAGTTAGAGAACAAGTTGAAGAAGTAGAAGAACCAACATGATCTCATGGGACTCAGGTAACATCATGCATATGTATTTCATGGTTTTTCACTGAGGATAGCAGCATTGCTTGCCATCCTAAAAAACTGGATTTCCAGCTTTTCGGTCTTTTGTTTCTTTTGTCTTAAGTGTATGTTTCTTTTCCCTTGTTGTATAAGTATTATGTTTGGGTGAGATCCTCATTTGAATTTCAAATCGTCAACTAAGATAAAGGTCTTGCCTTGGTGCTCAAATTAGTCTAGGATTTGATGTTTTTGTCTCGACCCGTGACTCATGGTTTAGAGCTCTAAGGCTAAGCCTACAGTTGTGTTTGTGATACACAAACGAATATAGCAGCTGTCTTTGTTTGATATCAAAGAAAAGTGATTTGCTAAACTGGTATTATGCTTTTGTTTGTCTTTTTCTTGGCCTAGGACAGCTTCATATGTCATCTCCCTTTCAAAGTTTGGCCAAGGACAAAAGTCCAAAAACTCTTTCCTTGATTTGGCCATCGTGCATGCCCTCTTCATTAGCCTTTGCGTCTGACTTGTTTAGAGCACAATATCAGCTTATATATATATATATATATATATATATATATATATATAGTATATTGAGAAAGATTGTCTTTGCTCAATGGTTGTCAAAATGTAGTTTCTACACTTGCTTTGTTGGGTTTTGGTTTTTATCTTGTATTGTTCACCTTGCTCTAAGTTTTCCTTTTGTGATTTTATACCTTAGAGCTGAACAAAAACTCTTCTCATAAACTCATTGCATTCTGCATACCGTGAGATCAATTGGTAGTGCAGCTACCCCAAAAGTGTTCATAAAGAATCAGCTGAGGATAGCTGAGTTCTGAAGAATCCCGCTGTGGTAGATGGGTTATGATGAATCAGTTGATGATTGTTGAGTTTTTGAGTTGAAACTTCAAGAAGTGTTCAAGAAGAATCAATGTAGTGATAGTTGAGTTCTAAGTTGAAACTTTTTATACCTTCATGTGTAGTCACTTAGAAACAAGAGAGGTGGATCTAGAATAGTAGGTAGACTATGTAGGATTGCAAGTCGTTGTATCGCTATACTATAATCTTGTAAGGAGTGTGATTCTCAAAAATAAGAAAGGAAGTATAGATCTAGACCATTGGGTAGAGCTGCATTATTAAAGATAACTTTTAGGACATTCACAGCATACTTTTCAATAGAGCTGCATTATTCAAAGATGACTGTGACGAGGAGGAAGAAGAAGATGACATATAACATGATTGACGTGTAAAAGTGAGGTAGACTTGATCCAAACTTGCCTCTCCTCCTCAGAAGAAGGAATTGAAACGTATCTATGTGGAGTGTCCAATAAATAGGAATAAATAATAGATAGATAAGTGACAAACAGAAGAAGCAGGCAGGCTGATAAGTGATGAGGTGGAACTGAAACTCCCCTCCATATCCACTTGTCCACTCTCCTTCTAGATTCAGTTAAACTTGAAAATGAGGAGAAGCAGCAGATTGATCAACTGGGCTACTCATACAAGGAGGAGGAGCAGCAATTACTCAACCTCCTCCGAAGCTGGAAAATCTCTCAACCTCTACTCTGCCATCAACCAAGCCCTCCACATCGCCTTGGCGTCTGATTCCCGGTTCTCTTTCTTCCTGTCTCATACTGCTTTTCCCTCCTTTGGGTTGTTTCCTGTGCAATCCAACTAGAGTTCAATGCATCTTACTTTATATGTTGGATCCTGCAATATGCTTTATTTGTCTTCTGTAACTCCAACTCATTCTTATCGATTTCAATCTCAGTACTTATGTATTTGGAGAAGATGTGGGCTTCGGTGGGGTCTTCCGTTGTACCACAGGCTTGGCTGATAGGTTTGGTAAGAAAAGGGTTTTCAATACCCCTCTTTGTGAACAGGTAGGTATTCATATCTCACACCTTCAGATTCTTTTGAGCAACAAGCAATGTGCGTTTGGTGATCTCTACTTCTACTTTTACTTTTGTTTGCACGCAGGGAATTATAGGATTTGGTATTGGTCTAGCAGCTATGGTAAGTTTGAGACTTGAGTTTATAACTCCGGTTAACTTGCCTTTTCATTTGTGCTTCTCACCTTATACCTATGAGCCTCATTACCTTTTGGTTTCATCTCGCAAAGGGTAACAGAGCTGTTGCGGAAATCCAATTTGCAGACTATATTTTCCCCGCTTTTGATCAGGCATGAATCTCTTCCTGTACTAGGTTCTATCATATTCACTCACAATTTAGTGGCAGCTTCAAAATTTAGATTGAGTGACTCTAACTTTTCAGATTGTCAATGAAGCTGCAAAATTTAGATACCGAAGTGGAAACCAATTTAACTGTGGAGGTGAGAACTTCACTCATTTCATTTCTTTCAAGCTTACTTTCCCTGGCCCTCTTGTTATTGTTCATGATGAATTCCTTGTTTAACTTCTTAGGCTTAACCATAAGAGCGCCCTATGGCGCTGTAGGCCATGGTGGACATTACCACTCACAATCTCCTGAAGCTTTTTTCTGTCATGCTCCTGGTATCAAAGTAAGCCTCATCCTGTTGAGATAAATTTCTGAGGTTTAGGGTCTGACCAAGTGATGACATGCATTTTGCCACAAGTAAACAACTCAACTATTGAAATCTTGAGATTGTACATTTCAACAGTAATATCTTCCAAGTATCCAACTGCATAAATGGCATTGTTTTTCTTTCTTCATAAACTTTAGAAATGGATTTTAGTGTAATTATTCATAAACTTAGCATTACTCACTAAATTGAAGAGCTCTATCAAACACATGAAAGTTATGTTGAGCCTATCGACTTGTGATATAAGCTGGCGGTAGTACCATCAGCCTGTTTAGTTGAAATGTGTAGCCAAGTGCTGTGAAGTTTACTAAAGCATAAAGGATTTTTGTGCTTGTTTTCTGCTGCAGATTCTTTAGTTCCATGGTTGTTGCACATCATTATTAGATATCTGAAAAGTACTTCTGATGTAGGTGGTCATCCCTAGAAGCCCACGACAAGCAAAAGGCTTATTGCTTTCCTCTATACGTGATCCAAACCCTGTTGTGTTTTTTGAACCAAAGGTATTATGTGATTCTAGAATAAACTTGTTGATCCATTAGAGAATGTTAAGTTTGGTAGAAATGTGATCAGTAACTGTGCAAATATCTTGGGTTCAGTGGTTATACAGATTGTCAGTAGAAGAGGTTCCTGAGCACGATTTCATGTTGCCGTTATCAGAAGCTGAGGTACATCTATTGTTCCATTGTAGTCCAAATATCTAAATTTGTAGAAGAAAATTGCATTTCTGATTTTACTATTATCAAACCTTTATAGCTAAAACAAAACTGAAACTCAGGTAATACGAGAGGGCAGTGACATAACGCTTGTTGGGTGGGGAGCTCAACTCTCCATAATGGAACAGGCATGTCTAGATGCTGAAAAAGTAAGTCTTCGATCATCACTGCTATAAGTAGAGTTCCTGTTTCTCCTTCCCTTTAATGTCACAATACCATATTTGATCATGATGTCTGATTTGTATGGTGTTATGAATAACTGAAAGTACTAAAATCTCTCTCATTCGTTGTACTCTTAGACAATATAAATGCCATTTTAATTTCAGGATGGAATTTCCTGTGAACTGATAGACCTGCGTACTCTGATACCTTGGGATAAGGAGACAGTGGAGGCTTCTGTCAAAAAGACTGGAAGGCTTCTTGTGAGTATAATAATATAAATATACTGAAAACATTTTATGAAAATGTGTTTGTTTTGTATTGGTGAATAATCCAATTCCATGAAGATTAGTCGCTTGTGTTGTTTGGGATTATGTAGATTAGTCATGAAGCTCCAGTTACAGGAGGATTTGGTGCCGAAATATCTGCTTCAATTGTTGAAAGTTGCTTCTTGAGGGTAAGCACAAACATTTTACACATGTACGGGTGTTTCAATCTAGATATATGCTTCTTCTGATGTTGGGGGAAGGCAACTGATACCTTGATCTTTGAACTATTCATTCATTAATGCAAAATGAATTGTGCAGTTAGAAGCACCAGTCTCTAGAGTATGTGGTCTGGATACCCCCTTCCCTCTTGTGTTTGAACCCTTCTATATGCCCACGAAGAACAAGGTTAGTTATCTAAACCTATTAAAAATTTACTTGTGATACTTCTAGTGACATACCTCTACTTTCCTCGTTGTTTGATGCAGATATTGGATGCAATTAAAGCAACTGTAAATTACTAGTACTGTAAAGATACAAGCTAGGGATTATCGCTCCATCATCATGTTGCAAATAAAATAAGATGGAGTGTGGGAATAATGTAGCAGACTAGCAGCAGCCAGTATGCTGGAGATTAGGACAGGACCATGCTTTTACGACAATAACAGGTACATAAGTGTACGTAGTGAATGTATCGGGGTGGCTTCGAGTGTCGCAACACGCATAAGAGACCCCTTACAGCATTGCCCAAAGAGCCCGCCGTGTCTTTAGAGATGAGCAAGACTGGCTATGCACCTAATTGACCAAAATCATCAATCACTTGCAAATTTGCATACTTCAATTTGTGCATGGTTGGTCTGAAACCCCTTGTGAGAGAAACTCATTATCATTTGAAGTCTGATGCTGCTTTTCTACTACTGTTGAGAAAGGAAAAGAGAAAATTAAAACTCGTGATGCTCATGAGGCATCATGAGGGTGTGCCTTGGGCCGAGTTGCACATGGTGCTGGTTTGCTCAGAAAGAATTTTGAATCATCATGTTGTTTTGGACTTTCACCCGAAGAACATTTTATGCATGATTTAATTTCCCATTTTAACACGTGAAGGCACAAGATTGTTACAAACCACCGGATCAAGGCACATGATTAATGAGAACGTTTCACTACTCTTTAATTGTGTTAAGCAGGTTTTTTTCCTTTGTATTGATATGACTACAAAACAAAGAAGAAAATAACGAGTCTCAATTTTTCTTTCATTAACTGAAAAAACAATGCACAACGTCCTTATATACAATCCAATCCCAGTGCATTCGATTTCCACATCTGCATACGACCTGGAATACCTTCCTGAACTACAATTTTCACCATCGTTCTTCCCAATACCAATCTGCGGTAATTGAAACAAGCACAAGTTGAGAACCACAATTTGGAAAAAAGACTAAAACACACAAATTGAGCAGTTATGTAAGTGGCCATACCATTGCTGGTTTTTCCTGAATTCTGTAAGAACTGGGTATATGTTCTCAAAGGCTTCGTATGTCTCACTTCTTACCTGAAGAACGGAAAATAATGTTACCCAAGTTAATACTAAAGATAGTAAGAATATAAAAAATATGACTTAACAAAAAATAAGGAACCTTGCAAAATATCACCTTCGCTCCTGTGAGAACAATTTTTCCAGATACAAAGATAAGAAGCACAATCTTTGGTTGTTTCATTCGGTAAATCAAGCCAGGGAACAGTTCTGGTTCATACTGATAACCAGAATCAAAACAGATTCAGAAAACAGTCCTTTTCAAAATTACCCATCCAACAGCAACCACATCAAGACACAAAGGAATACTCACACTTGAAAAGGCATTGTGGGAATATGCCAGACCTTCGAGTCTTATGGGGAATTTAACATCACAGGAACCAACTATGTTCTGGATTTTAAAATCCTGCCACAAGAATGAAATCAATTTGTTAATTAGATTTAAGTACGTTGAATGTGTTTGTGTACATGAGAGAGAGAGAGAGAGAGAGAGAGAGAGAGAGAGAGAGAGTACGTACCTTGAACTTGGCATCAAAACCTAGTTTCTGAATGATTCGAGCATACTGAGGAACAGAACAGAGATAATGTGTTATTAAAGGTGAAAGAGAAAAAAAAAAACCGCATCTAGAGATAAAATACATCATTGTGAATTTTATTAGAGGGTATTTGCTTTTATACGACCCACGTTGTACTGTATATACTAACATCGATGTGCATGGATTTTGGTAAAGTTTCAGACATAAGCCAGACAATGAACTGTATACTTCCCCAGTCTATTGGACCCCCATAACACCCCCCTATGTAGAAACCTATTCACATTATAATCAAAGTACCTTCCGTGCAGCCAATTTCGATTGTGATTCACTCTTGGCTCCTGTACAAACCTAAATCAACAGATTTAAAAGTAAATTAGCTGTGAATTCTTACAAGAACCCAATAAACTGTGAGGGAGAAACCAAAACGCTGCACATATCAACACATGATTGGTATTCGATTGAAAATGAAACAAAAGTGCGTAGTTGAAAGTTCTGACTTACCATTTTACCAGATGCAAATATCAATGCAGTAGTTTTCGGCTCCCTTATTCTCATAATCACAGCTGCAAAACGCTGCAAGAGGAATTTGATTATAATGTGATGATGCCATATGATCATTGAAAAGGAAATATCTATTCGTGTACACAAGACTACATAGATTTCAAGAGCTATGGTCAAGACACATGCCTTGGGATTGTATTCTGCATTACGAGCTCGCAATGCAATGGTCTTAAGATCCAATTTGCAGTCCAAATTGACTGTGGAAACGATATTCCTGAAAGCACAAACAACAGCTTAACCATGTGTTTGGTGATCAAACAAAGCAATACTTTTTATCTTTTTAATGGTAACATTCCATTAGGCAACAGATAACACATATAGCACACAGACCCCAACTAAAGATCAAAAATGCAATTTAAGTGAAGAGTTTCAGGTCATCTCTATGTAAAGCGCACCTACACCAATAAATTCTAGTATAAAGCGAAACTGAATCATGTCGTCTAAATTGAAAGAACATAAAGCACTTCACAGACAAACAAGGCTCGACAGAAGGAATATATTTGCAACACTACCAGAATCAGTCTTGCTACAATAACCTATCATAGGTTTGATCCACAGACACATCAAATATAGTTTAAGCCCCACAAGTGAGATAACATATTGTTCTTTTTATTAGTATCGAAATCAAGTGGTATCTGAAACAAACATGTACAATTTGATGTGATAAAAAAAGCAGGAACGATGACTGACTGAAGAGTAGGGACGATGCCGGAAGGATGTTGCTTGAGATCAACCGGTTGGCTTCCGCTTGCCTCCAACCCTGTTTCCTCCAACCCTTTTTCTGCCATTCCTTTCTTCTCTTTTTACTTAAATTCTTGGGCTTCCGCTCGCTACATTAAAAACACAAATTAAAAACAAACAACCACATAAACTCAGATCTTTTGCTTTCGATTATCCTAGTTCCGATTATAACATAAAAACCGAATCTTTAATGTTTTATCAAAATCAAAAGAGTCCAAAACACACAAAACGGAGGGGAAATCTTTCAGATCTGAGCTGGGTGATTAGGGTTTTAAATTATCCTTAATAATACGGAAAGGGGGTTTCTTTGTTAGAATAATTGAATCAATGAATGAAACAGAGATCGGACCTTGTTTCTGCAGCGGCGATTTAAGCGAGAAAAAAAGGGTACGAGAGGAGCGGGAAGATTTTGAATTGGGATGTGTTTTATAGAAAACGAGGGTAGAGATTTGTATTTGGGAGCTTAAAAAGAGAAGAGATCTGAGAAGAAGAAGAGAAGAGGAAGAAGAAGAGAGGAGAAGGGTCAATTGTGTTGGGGTTGGAAAGATCTGAGAGCTTATGGGGGCTGCTTGCCTTCTTACCCTCGCCCCCTTTATATACTGCCCAGATATATCCCTCTCCTTACCACATAATGCAACCGACCCCCGAGGTCATTCTTGGAATTTCCTACGGATTCGCTACGATGACAGCGGACTTTCATCAACGCCCTGTACCTATATGACACGTATATGGTTCCCTTTTATTTTCGGTCAGTGACGGAATCAAGCGCGTGGTATACACATCAAAGTAAATAAATTAAAAAACATACCCACGTTCTAGTATCTCCTCTCGAGTTACATTTATCCTCCAACAAGATATTTATATTTTTCATATGTCGATTCATGACAATTGAGCACAACTAAAGAGGCGAATAAGAGACTTTTGTGTGTTAATATGTTAAAAAAGAAAAAGTTTTTGAACCATTTTAACACCAAAATTTTGTGTTTTTTGTCATTTTTACTCACGATCAAACTTAAAAAATTCAGTGTACGAGTTTCATAAAATTATTAAAACAAGGGAACTCTTTACATGCCTTAGGGTATTAATGCCTCGCCTAGATGGCAATAACTCTGTTACCATTAGCTGACTCACTAACCCCGCTATCTAACTCCGTTACTCTGTTAAAGTTAATCCCCGGTTAAATGTTTTTAATATCTCGACAGCTCTACTCTCACTCTTTTCTCCAAGCCTAAAATCCCAAATCTCAATCCCTCTCTCAACTAACCAACTCAAAAATCCAAAATCACAAATCTCAGGGATGGAGTGGAATTTGAACTTTGCAATCGAGGTATGTGAGTTGTCGACTTACCATCGATGAAATCTTTCATCTTTCATTGATTATAATGGTAGGGTGGCTATCCATGATGATACAATGATATTGAAGTTTATGGTAATTGAGAATTTTGGGATGGAGATCAATAGACCACTTTTAACCATGAATTTTGGGGGTATCAAAGGAATTCAATTTCTGGGTGTATAGAGAATTGAAAACAAAGTCAGCAGAAAAACAGAAAGCAACGTTAACTTTATTCATAATATCATGCCTCTATATATAGAGGTTACAAATCCAAATACAAATTCAGTTTGACAAAGCCACACAATAATGAATATCCTTAAACACTCACTTTTTTTTATCTATCTTTTTTATTTAGAGTAATTGCTTTACTACAACAACATCACTTCCTTTTTTGATAAGAAAAAGAAAAACGACATCACTTATAAAAAACGACATCACTTTTTTCCTCAGAATCCAAACGGTTGTCTATCACTTATCATCAGAGCTGTCTGCGTCACTCAAGTTCTGATACTCATACAAGTTTGCACACACTAAATAGTAAACAAAGTTTACCACTCCAATCACAACTAGCATCCAATACACATTCTCTAGCTTCCCATCGTTTATGTTGTTTGGTAACCAACTTGTAACCCTCTGAACAAAATTGACTATACCGGTGCTTAGATAAAATGAAATCCCAATAACCAACGAGATCATCGCTGTTGCTGTGTTTTTTAGTGACGAAGGAAATTCTTGGTAATACAATGCAATTTGTGCTGGAAAATGAAATGCCTACCAAAGCGAATTGTGGGAACAGCCACAATGCCAACATAGGAACAGTAGTTGCACCAGGATGCTCTTGGGAAATTTTAAGCCTTTTAGACTCCACCAGTGCTGAAACCACCATCGTCAACACAGTTAAAATGTGGCCAATTCCTATACGTTGGAGGGGTGTTGGGGAATGACCGGTTAACTTCTGCCACACGGGACATAGCATTCCATCAATGAGAGCGACGAAGATGGCACCAGTAATTAGGACGACGACTGTAACAGACCCAGCCGGTATTAGAAAATGAGGGCCTAGGTGACGGTCCATGGTTAGAGCCTGCACGATAGTCAAGCTACTTTGGATTGCTATTGGAGTACTTAAGAATATGCTTGCTGACCACAATGGCATTAGTCTTAGAAGGGTCTTGAAATCTTCTACTTGGTGAACTGTGCATAGTCTCCATGGCTTTGCAATATTCCCATCTGGTTTCATGTCTCCTTCAACTTTCTGTGCTGCGCGGTTAAAGAAACTGCATACAAAGAGAGCAGCATCAGTTACAAGTATATGATCATAGTAATTGGAGCATTGAATTTGTACCTGAATCTCTTGCTAGGTGTTGTAGCCACCCCGTCAGGACCGGTCAGTCCCTCTTGCCCGTAGTAACAATAATCTTTGCTTTCAGACGAGAGCAGGAGGTTCCGTTTTCGAGTAGCAGCAACAACGACACGAGTTAGACCAACAAATGGACTCCCCTGAGGCTTACAATGACGGTAGAAACGTGTTCCAGATAAGAAAATTGCCATGGCAATAACATTGGCAGCGACAGCTAGGCCAAAACCCCATTTATAACCCATATTGTCCTCCATGTACACGATGACAGTTAGAGCCAACGTTGAGCCACAATATATGGTAATGAAGAACCAGTTAAAGAAAGTTTTTTGATGTTTAGGCTTATCAAATTGATTAGCTCCCATTGTTGCTAGGGTGAAGCGTGTACCTCCAACGCCAAGTGATCCCAAAATTAGACCCGCATACAAGATTGTATATTGCAAAGCTGTGGTTGATTGGCATATTTCTGATCCTATAACACAGGGTTGAGGCTTCAACGAATCAAATGTTTCAGTTAATGTTAAAAGAACGATACCCTGTAAAAATGCAAATACAAGTACTGTTAAAAATAATTATTTGATTGTTAATTATACTTTCCATCAAGTAGTACTGTTAACAGTCATTTCCTCTACTCATACATAACAGCTTCCATTGATAAATAAAATGTAAGAAGAACGCTAACAAACAGATCCACTATTTCATTACCAGCAGGGAAAGGCAGGAAGAAATGGTGATGACCAAGAAAGGGCCAAAGGAAGAGTCGGCTATGATTGCTCCAAGGACTGGGAAGAAGGTAAAAGAACCGTTCACCACATTTGTAATCTGAGCAGCATCGATACTGTTTACATTGAATTCTTGTACCAGAAATACTAACAAATTTGAGAGCCATCCTCCCACCGCAAATGTCAAGCCTAATAGAGCCCCTGTCCGATCAATATATACATATTAATCAGCCATATAAATATAGTTATGTTGAATGCATGTTGTTAATTTTAGAACTAATATATGTTCTGCAAAAGTTTAAATTTGTGTTAAAATAAGATAATAATGTATGGATCCGGCTCCTCTAAAGTGAGCAAGCCATAAAGTTAGTAAATTTCATAAAATCTCTAACCTCTATCTAATCTAATGGCTCAAAAATATCCACATGCATCAATTCATTACAAAAAAATGTTGAAAATTCTTTTCTATATTGACAATAACTCTAAATGCTTTATTTCTCTTTTTATTTTTTATTTTTTTTATTTAACCTTCTATCTTAATTTATTCTCTTCTGTAAACGTTTGCTTCAACTCCATGGATTTTCAGCAAAGCAAAGTTGCAATGATTCATGGTGCATATGAATACATCGGTGCTTATAAGATCATTGCAATATTCATAAACAATTGTGATTACCTTAACCGAATTATAAACCAAAAGCTTTGGAAAAAAATTGGGTAGATCGATCGCTGCCTACAGTTCAATTATATACAGAAAAACCAACTATATTGGAAAACCCATGGCCATCATCTCCAGAAATAAATATAGAATGCAAATTACGAAGGCTAGAGTTTAGAGACTACGGGAAGAGAAACCAGTGAAACCACTTTGGAATGAATGAAACTAAGGCTTTTCATTCTTTTCTATTCAAAGCTGATCATCAAGTTTATTTATCAATTCATAATTTCAGATATGAAGATTCGCTTGATCAAATATCGATGAAGATATATATCACGATATGCAACCACTTTTTTATTGTTTTTTTTTTTCTGAGAAAAAACGAATTTTATAGAAATAAGTGAACAAATTTTCAAATAAATGATTTTATTTAACATAGATATATTTGAACCATTAGATTAGATGTAGGTAAGAGATTTTATGAAATTTACTAACTTCATGACTTGCTCACTTTAGAGGAGCCGGATCCATAATGTATATCAAGTTAGACACCGAGGAGTGAGACCTATGGTGAAGGGGAAAGTGATCCAACCACCGCGTCTGCTACCATCAGATGATATGACATGAGATTCACCGGTGTGGGAGAGGGAGCTATTCTCCATTTTGGAGGCAGGTCAAATCTAGCTATTGATCAAATATAAGCTCAAAGTTGCTGCTTAACTGATTGGATCGAGTTGTAGCTAGTGTGCTGCTTAACATGAAACCACTTCATGGGATCTCATATATATATATATATATATATATAATCTGAGAATCCCTATATACTACTCTGACTCCAAATATAGTTTGGTATATAATATCATTATCATGTGAATCCTTCTATTCTACTCTAACTCCAAATATAGCTATTGTGTCCCTGTAGCAAATGTAGTTAGGATATTTAGATGATTCTCTTGTGCAACATTTCTCTTTTACAGTGGTAGTGGTTGGGAGTTGAGACAGTATTGTCATTTGACACACTACCAAATTTGAATGTAACATTTTGTTAAGGATTAAATTTAGTGTGCTACCCTGAATTTTATGTCACTCATCAGTTGTGTCCATATTTTTTTTTTTAATCACGTGTACTTTTATACTCTAAAAATTCATCAAACCCAGAGAAAAATTCAAATTCCCTCCAAATGTGATGTAAGCATCTGACATGAAATAGAAAAGGAGGGCCCACTGTTCAATTTCTTACCATTTACGAAGGGTAAAAACGTCAATTTGTCTTTGTTTTTCTATTTTTCTACTAATTTTTTATTATTTAAATTCAATTTTTTTTTTCTCTTTTATCTTTGCCTTCTCTTTCTTCCTCCTCCTTCCTACTCTCTGCAACTATCGCCTTCTTCTACCAAATCTTATCACAGCCACCACAAAACCCAGCAATCCCAACACTCGCCACCTAATTCAATCACACCTTGGAGCCTTTTCACTTGAATAGCCACAAAGACCTCAAACCCAAATCAGGTATGGATGAATCCATAACCCGAATAATCAGAAAGCAAGGAAACCTCCACCATCTTGAAATCCCAACCAACACCTAAAACCAACCCTTCTTTGATTTCACTCTCTCCGATTTCCAGAGCCTTCTTGACTCCGCCGTCAACCATGACAACAAAACCCCATGGATCGCTTCTCTAACGAACTCGCCTCTAGGTCTTTCTTCTTCTCCAATCTCGTCCATTCGATCGCCACTAACACAGACTCTGGTTCGGCCCACGTTGCCCTCACCACATCCAAGCTCTACCACTCTCTTCCATCCTCTCCCCTGCGTTCTCTAGTTTAGGCTTTTGTTTTGGTTCCACATTTTTTTCCAATGATTGGTTGTGAGTGTGGAGTGCCCATTAAGGTTGAATTAGGGTCGAGGTGGGGGTTCAAGATGTGAGGAAGAATAGAGGGAGCCAGGGAGGACCGGTGGTGGGCGGGGAGGCCGGCAGTGTTTTAGGGGATGGCTAAGGGTGGAAGTAGTGGAGGAGTTGGGATTTAAAAGAGAGGTGGGGAGAGAGATAAGGAAAAGAAAAGGCGAAGTAAAAAAAGAAGGAAAAAAAAAGAAAGGAAAAATGATCCAAACAATGTCTCATCTTTTAAAAAAGCCAACTTTTGGTATCTTATTTTTAAAAAACTTTAAAATAGTATCTCACGTTTTTATCCCAAATAAATATTGGTATCTGGTACCGTTAATTCTGTTAAAAAAACTACGGCAGACATATTTTTATTTGCAAATGACTAATATACCCTTATGTATTGTTTTCGTTATTTCTTTTCTAATAATTGAATGGTCTTTTTCATCAGAGGATACATGAGAGAATAAGAAGGTCCCTCGTCGGAGATCTGGGAGATCGAGTCTGAATAATTTGGGCAAAAAGCCGACGAAGCCATGGTCTGGGTAAGGACGGTGACGATTTGGGAGATCAGCCTGGACAGAGCAGGACCGTTGCCAACGATTTGGGCTGAACAACCCGGGACTGGGATTGAGCAACTCACACCGGACTGAGAAACGCCGGATTGGAATGGTTCAAAGGAGAAAGTCGGCTTGAGCTTGAGAACTACTGGACCTTGAATTGAAGTGCAATATGTTCAAGAAGTCCTTAAAATTCAAAGCAAGTCCTGGCTTTACGAAATTGCAGTCACAACAGAGAATGGGGACGAAAAGTGTGGAACTCTATCTCCATCCTGTTTCTATAGTCTATACACTTTTTGGCTGCTAAGAGGTCTAGATTACTAATTTGCATCTAAGATAGAGGAAGAAAACAAATAGAAAAGAAACGGCGGGTTGTGGCTCTGATGTGGTGGAAATGGGGACGGAAAGGTCTACAGTTCAAATGAAGCAAAGGGGTGTTTGAGTTAGACAATTACCATGCTTCAATGCATTTTTGTAACCCAGCTAGTAGTTCCTAAAATAGAATGAAACCTATTATGGCTTGTCCTCTGTTCTGGACAATGTTTTTTATATTTTGAGATTTGATGGAGTACATCTTTCTCCTCTATATTCTGGAAACAATCAGTTGAATGAGATCTTTAAGCTCTTGTCCTTTGAAGTTGAAAGAGTTGAGTGCCCTTTTACTTGCAAAATCAAATCTATATACACAGAGAAGAACCCGGGCTATGAAGTGAAAGGTTTTTCTTCAGAAAGAAGGGCGGCTTTTTTCACAGAGAGAGAGAGAGAGAGAGAGAGAGAGAGAGAGAGAAGA